>NW_020451160.1:1447119-1467916 GCF_003343035.1 Apteryx rowi
GCGCGGGACGCGGGCGGCGCGGGCGGCGCGGGTGGCGAGCACCGCGGGGCAGATGCTGCCTGCCGGCTTCGGCTTCGCGCTGCGCCTGCCTCCGCTGCCTCGCTCCACCCCTCCGCGGCTAATAAAGCCTTCGCCGCGCTCCCGGCCCTCCTTTGCCACTGACTCATCGGCTGACCTAGCCCAATCCCCTAACTGCCCCGCGCCTCCATTTTCTGACCTATAAAACAGGGGTGAGCCCCGCTCTTGCATAAGGCGGCCGGGCGCTGCGGCGAGGCCGGCGGCGCTTCGCAATGCCGCCGCGGCGTACGCGGGCGCCCGGGTGCCGGCGGGTGAGCGGAGCTGCCAGCGGGTTTTGCAGCGCAAGCCGCCCCGTCTCGTCCCCCCCCTCCCTCCGCGGGGAAAAGAAATCTCCCCGGGGGTTTTGCACGTGGGGCCGCGGAGGGGACGGCGGGCGGCCACGTGCCCTCCGTGGTGCAGCCGCCTCCTCCCCGCGCCGGTGCCCGGGGAATGCCTGTGCCTGGGCGCCCCGGCCGCCTCCGGCACCCCGAAACCTGGTAGGGTGAGTTGGGAAAGCAGGGCAGGGACGGCGGCGGCTCCGCTGCCTCCCACCGGGCTCTGCCAAGCTCGGCCGCCTCCTGCCTCCCTCCCCTCTCACGTTCCCCTTCTGGCTCTTCCTCCGCTTACTGCCACGTCTTCATCCTACCCCCAAAACCAGCCCTTCYGCCTGCTTTCGGAAGAGGCCGGGGGAGGCCGGTACGTGCAAAGCAGCGCTGTGCCCTGGACGGCGCGTGCACAAGGACGAGCATCCTCACAGTGCAGCGGGGACCCCGGGAGCGCGCGGCCGGAGTCCCGCGGCAAGGCCGGGTCCCCGGCGGGTACCGGTGGGACATCCCGGCATCCCTCGTGCCCCTGCTCGCATCTCCCCAGCCTCCCTCCTTGCCGGCACTGCCGGGAAAGCCGGCTCCCCCCGGGCGAGGGGTGCAGCGCCCCGACGCGGGGACGGTCCCGGCGACCGCGCAGGTGATATAACCACCGCCTGGTATTCGACGCGGCCGTCCGAGGGCATTACTCACCCGGCCCGCGGCCYGGCTCGGCTCGGCTCGGCCGGGCGGGAACGCCACGTGCTCAACCCGCCTCTCCCCGCGGAGCCCGGCGGGACGATGCTCCGCGCCCAGGCTGTGCTGGGAAGCGAGGCTCGGCGCCTGGGCAAACGGAGCTCAGGGGGATATTTTTTGGCGTGGTAGGTGGCATCGAACCTTTTGGGTTTTACGCGGGAAGTTTTCGCCCAGCCTGCAGCTGGCAGAGTTAAATCCCAGGCGGAGTTTCCCAGCGCGGTCGGCAGGGAACGCGCAGGGGGCATCCGGGGCGCTCGAAGGAGCTTTTCCGTTTCACCCCGGTGCCAACAAAACGTGCGTCTTAGCCACCCCGCTCCTGACAAAGAGCCCCGACGCCCTGATTTCCGGGGGCATCACCTGCGCCGTAAGGCCGCATCCTGCTCGGGAACAGGACTGGTGTGGGGCAGCGGGTTCGTCCCAGAACCAGCTCCTGCCTGGCATGGTAAATTCCCAATACCAGCTCGCTGGCACAGTCCTGCCCGGCTCCCGCTGGCCTCAGCCCAGCCGGGGACATGGCCGCCAGACGGCTCCTTTGCGTGCCAGCAGCTCCGGCACGTGGAGCAGCCCCGGCTGCCCGCAGGCTCCCCGTGCCGGCTCGGCTCCTCGGGGCGCCGGGAGGCGCGTGAGCCCTCGGGGCAGTTTGGACCAGCGTGGGCAAACGGGCCGGTGACGTGCGTCCCACCGCTTAGCCCGGGGAGGTCGGTGTTATCTCGCACCGCGTCGGCCGCGGCTCATTGTGCATTGTTCTCTTCCCACTCCCGAGGAAGGAGGGAAAAACCCTGCTTTTTTTCTGCGGAGCTCCTCTTTCCCTCCCTGTTTCCTGCGAGCCGCTGGCCGGCTGCCCAAGGGGCTGCGCTATGACCCCGTCTCGACAGCAAGGGCTTTGGGCCGCTTAACGATATCGCCCCTCGGCACAGCGTCGCCCCTGTCCCCGTGCCGTCTGGGCGGGGGGGGGCGAAACGCTGAGCGAAGGGCCTGCCTGAGGCTGAGCTTTTGCTCGTTTTGCACCCGGGCCCCGGCCGCCCTCTCCCTCCGCGCCCAGGGATCCCCCCTTCAAGGGCTGAGGATGCTGCAAACTCGGTGCATTGCCGCGCTCCCGTTGCGTGGGCTTTGCAGGAAACCCCTGTCCGGGCAGCGCCGGCCGGGCTGGCAAAGGYGGCTGGGAAGCCCCTGGCGGCAGCCGGCTCGACCTGCCGCGACGGCTCCTACCGCCCACAGTTTCGCCGTAACCTGGTTTCTATTATAAGCCCCGTTTTTTTAGCAGGCCTCCTCCCTCCTCGGCTTCGCCCCACTTTGCCCTCCCGCGGGCGACTCCGGCGCGCGGCCGCCTGCCGCTGACCCCGATCCCCACGGCCGAGGCCTCATCCGGGCCCCGCTGAAGGCGATGAAAGACCTGATGGTGCCGTCGCGTGGGTGCCGGTGGCTCCCGCTGCCCGGGGCTGGGCTTACGGCGCGGGACCCCGGACGCGCCCGGAGCGGCGCTAGGCGAGCGGCAGCAAGCTGGAGGAACGGGGCAGGAAGACTCGGGAGCTCCGCTTTGCCGGGGGCGAAACCACGTGCAGAGGCAGCGGCTTCCATGGCGTTTGTGCCTTCCTGGGAACCTGCGGAGCGGCAGCTCTCTGGGGACGGGGATGGGGACAGCACTGTCGCTACAGCCGGGCTGAGGCTGGCAAGGGTGCCGGCGTGCAAACCGCGGCTGGCCGCCAGCCTCCGCCAGGCTCCTGCAGACGGTCCCTCGGCAGCCTGCGATCCGCAGCGCCGCGGCTCCAAAGGTGTCATTAGGAGCGTGCCTGTTTTTCCAAGCTAACTGGTTGTATGGGTCCGGCCGCGCTGATGAAATCGCTGCCGGGCGGCGTGTGAGTTATCCCTGCGGCTGGCGAGCTGCATCTCAGCGCGCACGTTAAATAAGAAAGACGGATYGCTTTCGGCGCGCTGGCACCCGCCGGCAGCGCAGCCCGGCAGCCAGGCTCCCACGGGCTGCCCTTCCCGGGAAGGACCGTCTCTCCCCGAGGAGAGGCGGCATTGGGACTGTTGGGCCCTAGAAAATCCTTCCCTTGTGCCCAGCTGCCCGGCAGCGCCCGGCGCGATGGGCACAGGGGACGCGCGGGGTCTCGGCCGGCCCCGCGGGAGACGGGAGGACGCGGCGGGTGCCCGGCCCCGCTGGGGAGAGCAGCGAGCCGCCGCGGGGTGCCCCGGCCCCGCTCCACCGCCGCGGCCGAAAGCGGGGAAGTAGGTTACCGGCGCGCGCGAGCTGCCGATATTGGGCTGCCGTCTTGGAATCCACCTCTTTTCGGGCAGCCCTTTGGCTCCCGACCAAACTTCCAGCCGGCCGCGGGGAGTGACRCAGGGTGTTGGCTTCGCACCCCGGCTGGTGGCTCGCTCCCTTCCAGGGACTGCTCCCGGGCGGCGCGGCCCCGGCTGCCCTCGGCTCCGCTCCGGCCACTGCCACCGGCCCGTCGTGGGAGCCGCTCGGCACCGACCCGACCCACCGCGGGAGCCGCGGCGGCCCGGCTGGGCAGGGGGCGAGGGGGAAACGGCCGGGGCTCGAGGCGCGCCGGGGCCCGGGGCGAAGGGGCGCGCGGGCTGGCGGGAACCCGGCCGCTCCCGGGCTCAGCTGCCTGCTGAAYGCCGCGTGTCGTAGGCTCGTTTCCACTGAACTGGGAGCTTGTTTTCCTTGCGGGCGCTTCTTGTTTTTTGTGGGCATCCTGTTCGACGTCTCCCGAACCCACAAAAAGCGGCGGCAGAGACAAAACAGAGCTGCTGATTGCGCTTATCTCTGTTTTCTCAAAACCGGGCAAACACAGCAACCCGGCCAAAACGTGGCCAAGGGCTCCTGAAGGAAAAGGCACCGGGGTATCGGCACTGGCCCTTGGCCTCTGCCCCGTTTGGCCCGCAAAGCGGGAGGCAGGGAGCTAACAAGAACGTCCGGCCTTGGGAAACACCCCCGCACCCGCGGCGGCGCTGAGCTGGCCGCGGCGCGAACGGCCCCCGCTCGGCAGTGCCTCCGCCGGGGCGGCGAGCGCCAGGCAGCGCCGGTCCTTGAGCGCGGCGGCGCGACCCGGCTGCCTGCCGGGAAGATTTGCTGCGGGTCCGCGTGCCGCAGGCGGCTCCCCGGGGCTTCGCGTTTTGGGGGTCCGGCCGCCCTGGTTGCAGCCGCGGTGGCCACGCACCTCTCTTTCCCGCGGAGGGGTTAAAAGCCTTTCGCCCCCTGCGTGTGCCGAGCGGAAAAGGCTGCGTGGGTGCAGCGGCACCGCCGGGCGCGGGGACCGCGGGGCGAGGGGAGGCCGTTTATCGGCTTCGCGCCGCCCCTCCGTGGGGATCATGCCTGGGAAGCGTGGCCTCTCCGCTTCTCGGGAGCACACCTGTCCGTCTGTCTGTCTATCCGTCCCCGCGTGGCGCCCGGCGTTGGGTAACGCTCGCCAGGCAGTGACGCCAGGCACCCGAGGGGTGGGGGCAAGCAGTTTCGGTCGGGGCAAGAGCAGATGCACACCAGCTAATGATTACCTTCGCCCTGAGCTGCTAAGTGGAGGAAGTCTGTGATTAGTTGACACCTTCAGCCAGGCTTTGGAAATTAAGCCGGGATGGAGCAGGGGGTGGATGACACCTGCTTTATTCACGGCTGATATATAAAATCGAAAACAGGCTCCAGATACGGTACCAGGATTTTGGTGGCCAAAAGGGGCTGGCAGCAAATACGTGGCAAGTCCCCACRAGGGATTTGGGGTGGCAGGAAGGGGCAAGGGGTGCACGTGGGGCAGGGGCGGCTTTGGCACCTGGCAGAGAGGACTGAATTACGCGTGGGCTTTTGCTGTGACTTTTGCAGCGGAGGAGGCTCAGCTCTGTGCGGGGCTGTCCGAGGGCTCGCGGCCGGGCTGCGGCGTTTGGTTTTAGCTTGCAGCTGGCTTTGAATAAACCTCATGGATCAGCCGCCTCCGCTGATCTCGCCCTTGGGGGCGGCAGTGATTTACACCCAAGGTTTGCCCCTGCTTTTGACGGATCCTGTGTTTGGGGGTGGCTGATGCAAAGGGGAGAAGGAAGGGGGTTTTATTCCCCCCCCGTGGCGTAGTGCAGGGAATAGTCAACAACATCCATCACCCTCCGGACAGGGAGCCCCATGGTGCGGATGTGGCGCTGGCAGCCGGCTACTCTCCACAGGCGGCAAAGGCTCCCGGTTTGTCCCTGCAGCACGGCAAAGCGCCGGCCCGGCCAGGACCCGGGGGATCATGTCCCAACCCGTCCGCCTGGCACGTTTCGGAGGAGCGAAGCTGAAATCTCTGCAGCTGGCTGCTGCTGGCAGGTAAATCCCCGGCTCTGCTCCCCCCGGGCTGAATTTCATTGCGGTTTAGCAGAGCAATTTCCCATTCGCGCCTGCATCAGCATCTGTCCTGGGGTCAAATACAGTAATGAGGGAAACATGGCAGCGATGCAAAGAACGGCGTGAACGACGCTCGGGGGGGGTAAATTGGAGCCAGCGCCGTATTTCTGGCCAGGTAACGCAGTTCCCAGGGCTTTGTCATGCGCCTGGTTTCCTTGCGGGGTGCCAGGGCCGCGGCGAGTGGGTGACGTGGCCAAGAGGTCGGTGCTGCGGGACATGGCCGGAGCACAGCCGGGAGAGCTCCCCTTTGCCCAGCGGTGCTTCCCGGAGGTGTTTCTGCCCCGTGGCACCAGGAATCACGTCCAGCCACTGGCAAGACGGGCTGGGTCACCTGGGGCCAAGGCATCGGGAGCAAACAGGCTTCCCCGTACGCCGTGGAGGCCTTGGACGCAGGACTCCTCCGTTGGTCCATGYCTTCCCGCAAACCCAGACTTTGCAGGAGACATGGTGTCGGGGCGCGGGACGGGCGGGCGAGCTCCAGCCCAAGCCTAGCTGGGGAAAAGCCGGCCTCGCCGCGCAGCGATGGGGCTGGCCAGGCCCTGGCGATGCCGGCCGGCAGCTTTGCATCACGCGAGCGGCTGCGGCAAGACGCAGGGCGCCGCGAGCAGCCCAGCCCCGGGCAGCGCCGGCCGCGTTCGCACCGGCAAGGTCGGCRCAGGCGAGTGCCGCTGACTCAGCTGGGAGCGGGCCAGCCGGGCGCGGAAGCGGTCCGGGCTATGCAATCCCCGGGAAGGGCCGGCGCATGCTTTAATTTTCCCGTCGATGCCGACCGGTTTGTGCCACACCAGCTGGCACAAAAACACATGCACGAGATTAGCAGGCAGCGGGATCCAGTTTCTTCCCGGAGCTGCTGAGCACTGATGGAAGTTTTTCATCACCTGYGATGACCAGTGCTGCTCCAGTCACTCTTTGCAAACAAGTAGGGTTCCCGGGAACTGGGGCGTTGGGGTATTTATTCAGGTTAAACACAATGCGCTATCCCGTGCCTGCCGGGGTGGGAGCACGGGGGTTATCGAAGGGACCTGGCCGGCTGCCGGGTCCGGCCGTTCTGCCGCCAGCCCTCGCGTCCCGCCGTGCCCGGTGCCTCCCGGGACTGGCCGCAGCGAGATGGCGCCGGGGACGGATGTCCTCCAGTGCCTGTGCCAGGACAGCGCCTGCGCCCGGGGCTCAGCTCCGCGGAGGGGACCCGCTGCCCCGAGGGCTGGGGGTGCTGGGTGATGCTGCCGTCCCGGGCAGCCGGAGCRGCTTTCCCTCGCCCACGGGGCTCGGGCCCGCCGGACCCCTCTTCCGGAGAGCATCCCCGGCACCCCACCACCAAGGCGAGTGAGGGCGGGGCGGCAGCTCCCGCTTGTGCCCGGCCCGGCGCTTTGGGGCTATTTCGTCGCCCTCCCCAACCCTCCTGCCCTGCCGGGCTCCGGGGCGGCAGGGTTTGGGGGCCCCAGCGCGGCGACTCGGCGTGGGCAAGCGGCGCCGGGGGGTCCAAGCCCCCGGGGGCTGCTCGGGGCTGGGTGGCCCAAGGCTCGCGGACGTCCCTCGCTCCAGCGCTCCCGGGCCTGAATTTGGGGGGCCGGCGCTGCCGGGGTCGCCTCGGCACGGCTGGGCTCCACCTGCAGATGGAGCTCCTCGCTCGCCTTTGCTTCCCRCCGCCGACTCGGGGGAGGGAGAGGTTTGGGGGGGAGACGTGAAACCGGGCAGCTTTCTCCTCCTTGACCCCCCGCTTTGCTCCGCGAGCGGCCCAACCTCCTGCGGGGGCAGCGACCCCCGCGCTTGCTCTCCCGCGCTGCCCGTCGGCACCTACGCACGGCCCCGACGGCATCGGCGGCCCCCCACGGGACCAGCGGCTGCGAGGGATCCCCGCGGAGCGGGACGGGCACTGCAGACCCCAAAACACCCACTTCCCCAGGCCTCATCCACCAGCTCGTTAACCTCGCAGGTAATTAATTGCTCCTTTGCCCTGCGAAGGGGCAAGTGGCAAGTTTAATCTCTCCTTGCTGGGAATTGGATGGCAGTAATTGATCCCTCATTAAATTAATTACCCAAACATGTGCTGAACCTGAAAAGGGCGGGGGAACCCCCCAAGCGCAGGTGTTGTTGCTGTGGGCCCAGTTTGCTTTTCCGCGTCCCGGCTTGCGGGACCCCATGCCAACTGGGAGCGACTCGCCTCTGCACCGGGGATTGCGCTGCTCCCCGCCGGCCGCCCTGCGCGCTCAGGGGTTTGAGAGTCTTTGCTGTGTTTTTCCTCCAAAACTGGAGGTGTTTGCCTTGAAGGAGAAGGGGCAAAAACAGCTTTTCCTTTCACCCAGTAAATCCTACCGGAGTTGGTGGGTAAGAACAGGGGTGGCAGCAAGGAGGCAGCGTTAGGATTGCAGCCCCAAGTCTGCGGGCTCTTAACCAAAACCCAGCACTTTCATTTGGGGTGGACAAGCTCCTGGCGTGATAGGGCCGTGACTGCAGGGCTCAGCCACTTGCAGGTCCTTGATGAACACTGGACCCCCAGGTGGGAGCCGATGTGGCGATGGTGCCCTGAAAGCACCGATGAAGCTCGGCCCCTTGGCGAGGTGTGATTAGGATGCATTTGCTCCAGCTACCAACCCTGCTAGTGCAGGAACACCCTGATGGTCATACTTGAAACTTCCCATCGTGAGGAATGGGCTGGGAGAACCTGCGAAAATGAGAGCAAATGGAATGGGGTTGTTTTGTGCCCCCTGGATGGGAGGAAGGGGAAGGTGGGCAGCCCCGGGAAGCAGGGGATTGCTGGGGCCAGGTGCATCTCAGCCCTCGAGTTTTTTTGTTCCCCTTCTGATTCTTTACGTGGGCATCTAAAAGCTTAGACACAGAGCACCGTATGGCTCCAAGCCCTCCTCTGGGAGGCTCAGGAGGGGGGAGGACTAGAGAAGCTGCTTTCTTGTTTGCCCCACGTTTGTACTGGGGAAACCATCCCTCTGGTCCTGCTTGACCCCAGAGGCTCTCCCTACCGGTCCTGCTCTCCTGCCAGGCGCCTCTGCTGACACGACTCCAACCTCTGCTGCAGCTCAGAGCCAGATGCTCTTTACGAATTAGAAAGTTTCTCCCAACCTGTCAACTTAGCTATTCCTGCACACTTTTCAACCTGTTATTTCTTCTCTTCTCCTGCATGAAGGTGGCTTCTGGTCCCAGCTGTGCTGTCATGCTGCTGAGCGGCAGGATTGGGAGATGTGTCTGCTTCTCCGTCTGGCACAGCTGCCTCCCACCGCAGCGTGATCCTGTTGACTTGTGCTGATCTTGGAAGTCGGGCTTGTCACCACCTCCGCCTCGCTGCTGTTGCTGCACAGCCCGTTCCTCCCCCCGGGCGCTTGGGCAACGCTGGCACCTGCCGCACCCCACCTTTGGCCCTGCCAACCATCCCCGCGTTCCTGGGGGCACCTTGGCCTCACCGTGGTGCTGCATGGAGGTGGGACGAGCCTGGTCTCCATCCCGGTAAGGAAGGGATGGAGCAGAAGCAGACCCAGCTGTCCCATCCAGTGCAGCCGTCGAGCACGATAGGGTTCTGCTGCCGCCTCCTCCCTGGCCGTGGCCAGGGGCTGCTTGGCACCACCCTGCGGTGGTTTCCTCRGCCCCGTGGTTTCCTCGCTGGCTAATGAGACGGTGATGACAAACGRGCTGTGTATTGCAGTGAACCACCCAGCTTCCCCGCTGCAGCCCGGCTCTTGACGTGCTGCAACTCCAGACGCTGTTTTTTCTTTGCGGTGGTGCTGGAAGAGATCTTTCATAATCCGAGCCTCTCGCTTAAGCAAAAGCCTAGCTGGTTCCTAAAGCATGCCCAGCGCTGCCCCTGCTGCGGTGGGTGTGACTCTCTTTTCAGAGCGTGACAATAGAAAACACTGAGCTTGGGAGAGCGGTGAAACCTCAGTGTGAGGTTCGCTTTCCCGGGAGCCGCTCCGGTGATGTGTTACTGCGGGCTCGAAGGCTCCCGCCCTGGCGGGKTTTGGGGCTGGGGTACTGCAGCGTTGGCAGCGTCAGATGGAGCAAACCAGCCTCGTACATGCGTTTGCTAGATGCCGGCATTCAGCAAGGTTTTGGTGGATTGTTTTCTGCCTGTTGATTACCCAAAACAGTGTGTTTGCATTTGGTAGCCTCTGTACTTACGGAGGGGGCTAGAGAGCTGTGGCGCAGTGTTTCTCCTTCCAGCTTTGCTGATGGAAGTGTCCAAGCTGGGTGAGCGGGAGAGGCAACGTGGTCCTGCAGGAGGACCGGGGGTGGCTCAGACCGAGGGGCAGGTGGATGCTGCTCCTCCAGCCAAGGAAAGGTCCTCTCCTGGCAAAGGACCTGCCAGAGCACCCCGTGCATCCAGCAGCGCTTTCTTCTGCACTTCAGCCATCGCTACCTTTTGGTCAAGTTTATTTTAGAAAATAGCAGTAACAAATCCCGCGCCCCGTCTCCCCCGTTAGCTGTCAATGGCTTTTTAGGCTGCCGCYGCAACGCAAGGAGGCGCAGGCGCTCCCCGGCCGGTGCGTGGGCATCCCCAGCGCCTTCCCACTCCCCGTGCGGTTTTGGGGAGGTCAGTCAGGAGGCAGAGATGGAAAAGAGAGGAAACTCTTACAAAATGCGCAATCCCAGCCCGGCGGAGAGGAGGGAAGAGCTGAGCGCCCCGGCCCTTGGGAGGAGCCGCAGGACGGGKGAGCTGCTTCCCGCGGGCGCTCGGTGCGGCCCCCCGGCGCGGGAGAGGGTGCTGCCTGGCTGCTGTGTGTTTGTGCTTGTGGGGGTGGAAGGAAGCTCTTTTGGCAGGAAAATCGATGCAGCCGGTGCAYGGACAGCCGCACGGCACTGCGCTAGCCCCCCTCTTTTCCCGCGGCTTGATTGTTTTTAAGCTCCACGTTAAAAAAGCTCCTGGGGCCAAGGAAACGGTCCCTTGCAGGATGGGCTGCATTTGCTCTTGCTCTCCTCTCCGGAAGAAACGAAACCCTATCCTCTGCCCTAGATACTCTGCTTGGGTTTCTCGGGGCTATTTCTGGCATGGGGCTCYGTTGCCTTAAGCATTTCCGCTGCCTCTCTCCGTCTCTTTTTTTTTCCTCCTTCATTTCTCTGTCCTCCCTCTCCTCCCTCTGTCCTTGCCCTTGGCTGGTCCCACGGCCGAGCGCGCTGGCGTGCCTCCGCTCGGCGCCGAGGATGAAGGCTGCTTTTAGAAAGGGGCTGCGAAGGTGGATTAGTGCAATTGCTAATCTGCATTCGCTCTCCTCCCCGTCCTGCCCTGCTCCTCCCTTCTCCAAATTGCTCCCGCCTGGGACTGGCGCGGTGCGGAGCCGGAGGCCGGCAGGCTGCCTCGAAATGGATGGTGCCACGGGAGCCCCGGGGGCGACCAGCGGCCCGGGGCCGGGGTGAGTATGGGCTGGGGGCCGGTGGGTTTTCCCGAGCCCRGGAGTTCAGGATCCCCCGGCGGCTCTCCTACCCGCCTCTGCTCTCTGCATCTCTGCCGGCGCTGGGTCCTCCTTGCAGCGCTGCACCCGGCTTTTAATTTTTTTTTAACATCCTTGCCCTTGCTGCGTCCTTTGGCAGCAGCGCGAGCGGCGGAGCCCGTTGGCACGGAGCAGGAGAGCTGTGGGCGGGTGCCTGGAGGGGGCCGAGGTGGCGGGTTGGGGGGTGCGTGGGCCTGAGCCCAACAGTGCCCACGGTGCCGGACGGCCGCCGCGTGGGACCGGGCGCTGCCCCGGTGCCGCTCGCCATTGCCTGTGCTCAGCAGGGTGACGCCGGTGGAGAACGGGGCCCCGCGGGAGCAAAAGCGGCCCAACGCCCCCAACGGGGTGCTGCAACCTCCGAGGAGCACGGGGCAGGGGGAGACCCCAGCTCCRGGGCAGCCCCAGCCCGGCGGCGGCAGGACGGAGGAGACGGCGAGGGAGYGGGAGGATGAGGACGAGTCCTCGGAGGAGCCGGGGCGTGAGGAAGCCCTCATGGCCGAGCTCTCGGAGCTGGTGCGGGAGGTGGTGAAGAGCAGCAGCTGGTGGGAGAGGCACGGCGTGGACGTCTGCATCATCGCCCTCAGCTTCCTCCTGCTGCCCGCGGGTGAGCGCGGCTGAGCCCCGGCGTGCCGGGCTCCCTGTGCCGCCTCGCAGCCGTGGCACGCGCCGTGCCGCTGGAGTGGGAGGTCTTTGCCCTGGGGGGTGCAACAGCCTGTTAAGCGGCTGGCGCTGCCCCTAACGAGGCTGCGGTCCCCCCGCACCGTCCCCCGTGCCGGGCTGCCGGTGTCCTCACCCCGCTGGGATCCGGCGTCGGGGACGGGGGCTCCCGGCGGGCGCAGCCCCGGCTCGCCTTTGCGGCGCAGGGTGCCACGGTCGAGCCCGCGTGCTCCCGGCCAGCGCCGTGCTGAAATCGCATGGGGACGGTCCTTGCCCCTGGAAATAGCCTGTCCTTCCTCTCCTGGCCGAGTCCGGGAATTCTTCCGGGGGTGAAATTGCCACCGGGCCAGGCCCAAGGAGAGGCAGAGCTCTTGCAAAAGCCCTACGGCCTTCACCAGGTGCTTGATTTTCCTCTCGCCGGGCTGATACAGAGYGATGCGAATTCCCGGCTGGAATGGCCAAGCCTTGAGCGCGCCCACGAGCCTGGCGCAGCGCAGCGCGGAGGCGGCGGCTCCCCGGGCGCTGGGAGGGCTGGGGCGGAGGCCGCTCCACGGGACGCTCCCAGGGCGCGGGAGGGCTGCGGAGGGGCTGGAGAGGGTCACCGGCAGCGGGGAGGGCCGGGAAGGGCTTGCTCAGCCCACGGAGCTCTGTTTTCCCGGCTGCGTGCGAGCGCCCGGCTCCTGGCTGCGCAGCACCTCTGCGCCTGGGCTTGCGCTGGGTGGGGACGCAGCAGTGCCGGCGCATCCTGGCATCCTGCGACGCTGCCGCAGGGCAGAAGTGTGTTTGACCCCTGGAGACAAAAAGGAAAAGATGGGGGTGCGGGAGGCTCCGGCGTCTGCTTACCTGGGAGCTTTGAGCACCTGTAGCTACGTCCAAAAAACAGGCGTAGGGCAACCGTTAATGCGTTTTGGTGAGATGGCACCTCTGAGCCCCCCTCGCCATCCAAGCGCAGACACCAGCCTGGGAGCCGGGGAGAGAAGAGGGGAAAGAGCCTGGGCTGGAGGGAAGGGGATGTGAGGAAGGGGGGAAGAGGGAAAGAGGGACCGGGAAGAAGGGAGAGGAGGAAAGGTGCAAGATGCTCAGGGCCAGTGAGTGGGAAGCAGCAATCGGTGTCCACGCGGCTGCAAGRTGCTCTAACCCCAGTGTTGGGCATGATGGACAGCAGTGAGGGTGATGGAGCAGTGGGGAGCCTGCAYGGCACAATGGGGGGGAATACAGGAATTGAGGCTTTCCCTGCGTTTCCCAATAYGCTGGAGGCTGATCCCTTCCCTTCGGTGTTCGCTCTGCAGGGTTCCTGTGCCTGCGGTCAGCCCATGCCCTCCCCTTCCTGGCCGGCATCGTCATCCTYGGCGTGGTGCACCACACACTGACCGTGAAGGGCAGCCACCTGGCCAGCCACAACGCCTTGACGGAGTCCAAGTCCTGGGGCAAAGTGTGGGCCATCTTCTTCATCGAGGTGAGCGGACGCCGGGGCAGGGCCAGCCATCGCCGCCAGGCACCCGACGCGAACGTGCAGTGAGGGACAGCGCTGTGACAGGGTGTGCGTTTAGGTCCCCTTGGCCACGGTGCTGTGGAGCAGGACGTCACGAATGCTGGTCTGGTGGTGCAGTGACGCACGGCATGGGAGCAGCTGGGAAGTGGCCAGCAAACCTGCCACGGCTTGGGAAAGCTCTGGAGAGCAAGGAGACACAGCACGTGGTTGCCAGCTCCCCGCGGCCGAATCTGGTGCTTGCCCRTGGGTTTCCTCCCTGTGGTGCAATGGTCGGCTGCATTTGGGGTGTCCGGTGCTAATCTCCAAGTTCATTTCCAGGCCACTTGGGAGTGCGCGGGTGCCAAGCAGGGTGTCCCGGCAGTGCATCCCCGGGCCAGCGCAACCCTTGTGCCATGGCCGTGGGGCATTGCCTCTCCTTTCTCTTCCCTCCCAGCTCTGTTCAGCTTTCACAGCTGAGCAGGCCACCTACAACCACGTGAAGATCCACCATGGCTACACCAACGTCATCGGCCTGGGAGACTCCAGCACCTGGAAGCTTCCTTTCTTGAACCGCTACGTCTACATGTTCATCGCGCCTCTCGCAGTGCCTGTCATAACCCCTCTCGTTGCACTGGGTACGTGCCTGAACTGTGCTGGGAAGGGGCCCTGGGTCTGGTGAGCTGCTTGTTAGCAAGGCTTCACCCTGCCAAAGAGTCCTGTCGCATCTGGTCACATCAGGGTAGTTAAGGTGCGATGCACATCCACAGTGCGATGCAGAGAGGAGGCGATGCTGCTCATTCGTTCATYGGGATCTGCTCCAGCAAAGGTGTTTGCTCCATCTCTCCTTTCTGCTGATGCTCAGAAACGCTTCAGACCTCCCTATGCTGGTCGAGCATTGAAGGCTCTGGCAAAAGCCATCATGAGCCCTAAGAGCCCCAAACTTGCTCTCCCTTAATTCAGACCCCTGGCTCTAGCGGGGTTCACGTTTGCACACGGATGTCTGGCTGCTCAGAGCATCGCAGTGATATTGATGACTGCGCGCCAGGTCAGGGCTTGTGAGGGATACGCCAGGCTGGGGCTTGACAGAAGCTCGGGCAGACCAAGCGGTGACTTGGAGGAAATAGCGGTGCCAGGAGATGATTATGGGAGAAAAGCCCAGAAAATGCTAATATAAGGAAGCACAGCCCTTCTGAACGTACAGCTCTGGGCAATGCCAAAAAAGCAGAGAATGACTTGGCAAATTAAAAGAAATGAAGATGCATCCAAATGCTTGATTGATTCAGCTTGATTTTCCTGCCCTACCCCCACTGCAGAGGAGTTAGCGGGATTTTGTGCTGTCTTTGCTCTGTCCTTGACCAGACACGTTCTGGCTGCCTCCGAGGGATGGGGCTGGGGGCATCTCCATGCTCCAGCCCATCAAATGAGCCCTCGAGCAGGTTAGCAGGGCTTGGGCCTTTCAAGCTAGCCCGGAGGCTGGGGAAAGGGGAAGGGAGAGAGGGCTGAAGGCAGTGCAGGGCTGCGCAGGTGGCTGTGCCTGTGCATAAGCCCGGGCCTCTCCACCACGTGCCGTCTCTTCTTCCTTTTGCAGATTTGCTGAGGAACGTCAAGTTGAAAACAGCTCTCCGGACCATTTGCTTCATGCTTCTGGGTCTTTATTCCCATTACTGGATTCTGCTCCATGTCTCGGGCTTCCAGTCCGCCTGGTCYGCTCTGCTCTGCATGCTGGTCACCCGCTCCCTCCTTGCACATCCCTATATCCACGTGAACATCTTCCAGGTAGAAACTTTAAGCTCCAAGATGTCCTAACAGCCTTGGAAACGGGCCAACCACCACCCAGTGAAATAGTCCTGACATTGCTGGCTGGTGAGCTTAAGACGGGCAGGCTTTGCTTTAATCTCCCTTGTGCTGATTTCAGAGCAGAGGAGGTTCAGGGCTGAAACCTTGAGAAGGAAAGTGGTGGCTCCTGGAGCTGTTGGGAGAAAGTCAAGGGAGAGTGAATGCAAAAGGCTGGACCGGGATCTTCTCCCTGCCGSAGTGAATTGTGGTGGCTTACAGGATTTGGGAGGGGGTTGTTGCATTTATGCTGTTGTAGGTGAAGCCAGTGAAATTCCTGGCTTGGAGAGAGGCTGTTTCTGTGAAGTACCGGTGTGTTTGGGGGGACGGAGCCAAGGGGCGCTCCATGGGCGCTCCACGCGTGTTGCATGCCTGCAGACAGGAGGGTTTGGGCCAGAGGAGGGCAAGGGACAGGGCAGACGGCTGCGATTTGCAAACCCCATGGGCACCCAACGCCGCCGGCCTCCCCTGCAGCACATCGGCCTCCCCATGTTTGCGGCCGATAGGAAGCCCAAGCGGATTCAGCTCATGAGCCTCGGCGTGCTGAACCTGCCCCGCAACGCCCTGCTTGACTGGTCCTTCGGCCACTCGCTCATCAGCTGCCACGTGGAGCATCACCTCTTCCCCGGCCTCTCCGACAACATGTGCCTGAAGGTGAGGGCAGAGGCGCACGCCGGCGTGCACGCRCCGGTGCAACCGGCACCCGCTGCGCTTCGCGCTCTCCTCGCCCTGCGGACCCGAGCCGGCACCGCCGTGGGCTGCCGTCCCCCACGCTGGGGACCTTTCGCCGCCTTGCAGGAGTCCCAAACCCGCTGCTTTCCGCTCCCTGCTCCGCGCAGCTTCCTCCAGCTCCTTCCCCGCTCCTGCTTTCATCCCCGGCACAGCCTCCAAGCCGTCGGGCTCCTCCTGCCTTCTCTCTTGGGAAAGCATCTCAAGCACCGTGTCATCTGGCAATAATTTCAGCCGGAGCCCACGCCAGCCTCCTGCAATTTTGGTCGTGCCTCTACTTGTTGCTCTCAGGTGTGGGATGTGCCAAAAACCTCGGATCCAAGCGCTGCCCTGCTCAGCACGGGGGGGCTCAGTTTCTTTAACGCCTTTCACTTTTTTTCCCCTCCCCAAAATCAAGTAGCAGTAGAAAGAGCGTGGCCAGAGCCACTCTTCAGGCTGCACCTCGCGCTCAAGCCGAGGAGGCGGCTGAGGCAAGAGCTGCCTTCCACGAAGTGCTCTGCGAGGCGCAGGCGACCTGGCCGGCGGTGTCCCTCCATCCTGACCGCGGCAGGGAGCGCGCACAGGGACACCAGGACGCAGACAGCTAAATGCAGGCCCAAAGTGGGGAGTGTGCACGGCCCGGGGCTTCGGGGCGGCTTTGCCGGGCGCTCGGCGATGCCGCTGGCCGGACGCCCAGCGCAGACGTCGGTGCTGCCACCGGGACGTCCTGCCCCGGGGTGACTCTGCCTTTGCCTTTGCAGATCAAACCCATCGTCTCCCGGTACCTGAGGAAGAAGCAGCTGCCCTACAACGAGGACTCCTACGCATCCCGGCTCCGGCTCTTCCTGCAGAAATACGAGGAGCTGATGGTCCACGCTCCCCCCATAAYGGAGCTGGTGGGCATCCAGTGAGCACAGGGCCCTCCGGACTRTCRGGGGCTGTTTTCCRCAGGGCGTTACAGCAGGGACRGTGGTTTTGGCAGGATCAGGACATCAGACGCTTGCTTCCATAAAGCAGTTGTGTAGGAAACATGTTTATCCCGAATGTCTTGCTTTTGCATAGCTAGAGACGCGCGCAGGCACYGGGGGACGTGCGGGCGGCGCTGCGGGAGAGGAGCTGGGCGCCGATGCCCATGACCCGAAGGGCATCACCATGGCTATTTGCAGCTAGGACTTGGTTTTATCTGCTGGTGGATGTTTGCGGAGAGGAAAATCCCTCCCGGTGGCTGTTCTCCTCCTGCCGTGTCCCTGGGCAGGAGGGGACAGCGGGCGCGCGCCAGGCAGTGCACGGCATCCCTATCCCAGGTGCTGCCGGGGCTCCCGGGACTGGTTCCTGGCCGGCAGCCACTGCAGGGAGCCTGGACATGCCGGGCAGCTGGGCCAGGGCTGTGGGAAACTGCACTGCAGCACCGCGGCGGGGGGCTCGGTGGAGAGGCCGTCGCGGGAAGGGGGATTGTGTTGCCTTGTCTGCACATTACCTGATTTTGGGGTAAACGAGTCCCTCCTAACAACACCAATTTGGCAGTCTGCACACGTTTGGGAGACTTTCCCTATGGAGAGGGGGTGAAGTCTGGGTCCGCGGGACGGACAGACAAGGCTCCCAGTGCTGGCAGGGGCCCGATGCTGCCACGTTTCAAACATGCCTCTGGGACGACGTGCCCATGTTTCCCCCCGGGCGGTTCGTTATCGCGGACCTGCAAGACCAACAGCAAAGTCCAGCCCYGCGTCACGGTGGGGGAATGCAGGCAGGGAAGTTCACGGGCCCAGCTGGGACCTGCGAGGGAGTTGGCGCCAGGCCTGGCGCTTGCAAGGCTTTGCTCTTTGCCTGGTGCTTAGCCCCTGCCCCTGGTCCATGCTGTCCCCCTGGCCCATCACCCAAGCCTCCACCCGCAGTGAGCTGGGCTTTTCCCGGAGGCCCTGCCAGCAAGGAGGAGGAGGAGGAAGGCTCTGGGCAAAGCGTTGCTGCTGGGATGCTCCAGAGGCCAACAGACTCCATGGTGCAAAGACACCCCAGGGATGCAGGACCCCGGCACTGGCCTCGGAGGGGCAGGCAGCAAAGTGCCTTTTTTTTAGCCCTTTTCTTGGCCAGGAATCTCTGGGCATTCATTGGCGTTGGCGGATTAATATTTTGCAATGAAGAAAGAGGTCTGTGGATAAGGTCACCGGGAAGGAAGAGCCGCAAAGGCGCGCCTGACYGAGCCCTGCCCGGTTCCGGGAGGGCGTTTCGGTGGCAGGGATTTGCCGGGATTTGCCTCTGGGGCCCGAAGCAGCAGTTAACCCAGGACGGCCKGCAGTGGGGAGAGGGTCGCGCCGGGGAGCCCGTGGTGTTTGTGCTCCCCCCGGCCCCGCGTACGGCTTTATCGACCCGGGATGTTGTGAAATATCCGAAGGGCAAATTCTCGCCCTTTGAGCTTGGGTTACGCCAGCTCCGTAGGCAGCAATGAAATTTAGGGGTGGTGTCGGGGCTGAACAGCCCCGCCGCTCGCCGAGGGGTGAGCTGGGGTGATGCAGCGGCCCACGCCAGCACTGCCGTCGGGATGCCGCAATTGCGCTCCTAACTGAGTGCCGGAGCCGAGTTACGCTAAATGTGCCAAATTAATGGTGCTCCTGGCTCCAGCAAGAGGGGTTTTAAGTACATATTAGCAGTGGGCTCGGCTCAGCGGGGGTGATCTTGGCAGCACGTGTCCCTCTGGTTTTCCAGCCCTGCTCCGGGAGGAGCACAAAATGCTCTTTTGCCTCTTGTGTCCCCACACAATCAGCCCCAAAGTATTTCTAAGCGCTGGTGGGAGCCGCAGCCCTTTCCACGGCCACGTTTCGGCAGATATCGTTTCATGTGGTGCCATCTAAAGGCAAATGTTTGCAGCCGCTTCGGTCAGCGGGAGATGACTTGTGGTCTGGGAAATACCTGCATTGTTCGCTGTTGGAAATGGCAATTACAGCAGAAGTTAAGTGGAGGCAAAAGGTTTTCCCCAGTAAAGGAGGATTTCCAGCATCCCATGGCCAGAGATTCCCAAATTTCTGCCTTGAGCAATTCTTACCACCCTGCATCTAAACCAGGCTCCTTTTGTGGGTGATATTAATGCAGATACTTTGAAATTACAGTTCCAGCCTGGTTTCTTTGGGCGACGGGTTGGAAATCTGTGTTGCACCAGGTCTGGGAGTTCAGAGCGGGAACGCGAACTGTAAAGCCCTCGGAAAACCCGGCCCTTGCTGCAACCGCCCGAAAGGAGCTGAGCAGACGGAGGCATATGGCCAGCTAATGTTCTCAGCACGCCTCTGCAGAAAGCCGTGAACCAATTTCTAAGACCATGAGTGAAAGCCTGTGGGTTTTATGACCCTTATTAAAATCAGCTTTTAGCTGTAAACTCCTCTCAGTCTTAATTGCTTTTAAAAAGCCCCTTTAGCGCTCGCTTGTGTGTTTTGGCATCCATACAATCTTTAAGTGTCTCCTGGGCCCATTCAGCTGACTTCCCTGCCTGGTGTGTTCACAGGGGCTAAAAGGGGATGGGCTGCTCCTACTGCATGCACTCAGGAGTTTGTGTAGCTGAATTTTAAATGAGCCAAGCGACAGGGGGATAAAAAGGAAATAAAATAGTAGAAGGCGAAGCTTTGTGTTGCATGGGACCCTCACAGAGGCTGGAGCAGGAGCTTGGCAGGGGAATTTATCCTCCAGCACTAATGTTTTATCCTTTATCAGGAGGAAGCTGCGGGTTTGTTGTAGCTGGCTTGTGGTGGGGGCGAAGGGCCTCCCTGCACGGGTGGATGGTTTGAGTCAGCATCTCCTCCTCTCCTCTCCTCTTGGGGGAATCTGAGCTTCGGATCTGTGTTGAATTGCTTTCTGTTACCCCTGGAAGGCCTTTTCAGTTAACCAGCTTGCAATTAAACAAGCAAATGCAATTAAAAGCCAAGGGAAGCATACTTATTTGGTGCTCCTCTCCTTGGTGAATGGGAGCAGGGAAGGGCAGGCTGCTCCTGCACCCCTCGTGCAGCACAACAGGACCAGCCCAGCCCAGGACCAACCCTCCTGGATTCTGGGAGGTGAGGGGGGGTCAGGGGCTCCCTGGTGTTGGTGTGAGACCCTTAAAACAGCCACATTCCTCTGGCATTTCCCTGCAGTGAAATGTTTAAATTCCCAATGCAGCTGCTAGCCTCCTAGCCCAGCAGTGTTTCGTGGCCTTAGGTCTCCCCTCTCTGGAGGAGGGAGTCCCAGCGCCTGCAGGACCTTCAGGCAGCACTCGAGGCATTTGCCATGATCTGAGCCCAAGGATGGACTTGTGCTTCTGCAGGGGGTGAGACCCAAACCCACCCTGCCCCTGCTGAAGGGGGGATGCTGGCAGGAGAGGCAGCAGGGAAGGCAGACAGCTGGCACCGGGGGAGTAGGGTGCAGGCCAGGACAAGGCTGATCTCTCCTGGCTGTTGGGCCAGCTTTGGGCCAGCCCCAGGGACTGTGGGTCTGCTGAGCTCGGGCTGGACCCTTCACTCCTGCCTCTGGCACCACACTTGTTTCAAGGCTGAAACCTCACCCTGGATGAGCAGGAAGTCCTTGTGTGGGCCAGGCAGGGGGAGCAGGGGTGCCAGCAGGTCTGGTCCCCCAGCACCTGCACTTGGCATCTGAGATCTCACTCCCCAAATCCCCACATCCCTGCACTGAGCATTCCTGCATGCCACATCTCCACACCCTGCATCCCTGATCCAGGCATCCCTGCATCCCTACACCCTGCCACTCACATCCCTGCACCCTGCATCCCTGCACCCCGCATCCCCACAACCTGCACCCCATATCCCTGCATCCCTGCATCGCACATCCCCACACCCTGCCACCCACATCCCGCACCCCGCACCCCTCCCGCACCCCATGTCCCGCCCGGCCGAGGTAGAGCCCTGGTGCCGAGTAGGGTACCATGGAGGCCTCACCATAGAGATGGGAAGCACGAGCGGCAGCTAGACAAGCTCTCCCTCTTTGTCTCTCTATGGTACAGCTGACTTCCGGGTGGCCGTGAAGGTCGTTGCACGTTGCCATTGGCTGCCGGCCCGAGGGTGGGGCAACGGGGCGCGGCGTGGGCGGGGTTACGCTAAGCAGCCGCGCTCTCCCCCTATGCGATTGGTCGGCGGGACGGGGGCGGGGCGAGTGCGGCGGCGACGGCGGCCGGGATGGGACCGGGCGGCGCGTGCTGGAGGGGTGGCGGCGTCCCGGGCGGTGAGGGGCG
>NW_020451160.1:1468061-1488279 GCF_003343035.1 Apteryx rowi
GTGTTCTGGGGCAGGAGCCAGGGACGAGGGCCCTGAGGGTCCCGCTGCCCCCCCCCTCAACCGGGCCCGGGGGGGCCCCCGTGCTGTGGGGCGGCGGGCACAGGGCTCGGGGGTCCCCGTGCTCTGGTGGGGAAGGGCTGAGGGGTGTCTGGGCGGGGAGAGGGGCTGCGAGGCCTGGCCCCACGGGGGCTGGGGGCTGGGACACCGCGCTGGCCCCGTGGGGGGGTGCGGGGGACCGGCCCCGTGGGGGACGGGGGCCCTGGGCGTCCCTGGCAGCCCGGTTTGGGGAGCTGTGGGTCAAGGCTTTGGTACAGGGTGCGGGGGGCCAAGCCGTGGGGCAGGGGATGAACACGAGGGGCTGGTGTGGCCTGGGGAGCGAGGGGCGCTTTCGAGGCTGGGAAGCATGTGGTGTCCGCGCGTGGGCTGCCGGCGTTGCCGGGGACCGGGAGGTGCTGCCGCAGCCCTGCCTTCGCCCCGTGGCCTGCGGGGAGCCGGGAGACCAGAGCAGGCTCAGCACAAGAAACTGCCCCCTGCCCTGGGACTCGGCAAGGGACCACGTGGGAATCCCAGTCTGATGCAAATAATGGGGTTTTTCGCTATTTCTGCGGATTACGTGGATTAGGAAGGTGCAGGTGGCAGGTTACTGTGGGGCAGCTGGAGGGTGGTGGCTCGAGACACTGCTGCTCAGCTGTGGAGGTGCTGTGTCTGCGGCCTGAAGGACTCTCCCACCCACATTCCTCTGCAAGCAGAGGGGTGAATCTGCTGCTTAGGTTGGCGTGGGGAGATTTTTTTGCCCCTCTTCTTGCCGTAGGGCTGATGTGCTTAAAAGCCCCTTCAGCACAGTTTCTATAAGCAGGTGAAATGGCTGTGTCTCAGCCTGCCTGGATCCAGCCGGAGGAGGCAGAGCCAGTGTTGGAGCGTGGGAGAGCCTAGGAAACCGTCGGGGGCTTTGCCCTAAGCATGTTCTGCTGGAAAAGCCTTGTTTTTGCCAAAAGAAGCAGAGCTGGGAGGTATCTGCTCCTACAAGCTGTAAATGCCAAGGTCGTGGGCTTGGCAGAGAGCTGGAGTTGTCGGCTTTGACCTCGAGGTGTTTTGCCTCAAATATATTTCGAGGAAAAAAAAAAACTGCTTCATTGATGGGCTAGACTGTGCCTAGCCTGAACCGACAAACAGGCCGTCGTCTCCATCCCGAGCGGCTGCAGCGTGACTGAGCGTGCGATGGCTGCTGTGGGAAGATGCGCCAGTCCGGGTCGGTGTTCCCGCAGGGGTCGAAGGGGAGCGCTGTTGCTGGGGCAGCCTGACGTGGGAGTTAGCAATTTGCACAGCATCAGGTCGTCTCTGTCCTTTGCATGTCCAGGTTTCAAGCGGTGGCTGTCGTCACAGGCCCGGGCTCCTCGTGTCTGCGTGGTGGGCAGCGGACCTGCAGGGTTTTACACGGCTCAGCACATCCTCAAGGTACTGGGGCTCTGACTTGATGCACGGGAGAGTTTGGGTGAGAGCTGTGACTTTCCTGCTGTGGGGTGAGGGAGGCACTTTGTGCTACGTGGCTGTAAGTGGCACCGGTTTGGGGACAGGTTTCATGTGCTCCCGTCCCCACTCCAGCCAGGTCTGTGTTGCTGGGGAGGCTGCTTGCAACAACCCTGATCCCTGCAGAGTTGTCCTGGCCGCTTTAGCTGTAGGGCCTGGGGAAGGTGTCCTCCTTTCCCCCACGCTGCCCTGCCCTGCCTCTGGGTCATCCAGGCCAGAACCTGGCCTGGCTGCATTGCTGTGAGTTAAGACTTAAGTGATTTTTCTAGAATCAAATAAAACGGCAGGTGTCTGCGTTGCTTGGACCTGTTGTTCCCTAGTGCGGGTGACATTAACTGCTTATTAGAGGGAATGCAGAGGAACTGCTTTCTTAACTCCTCCTCCACTTGAACTAGGGCAGACGGGTGATCATCTGCCTGGTGACTGTAAATGTTAGTGCTCTGGGTGATCAGAGCTCTGACTGCAAATGAGACTGGATCACAGAACTGAGCCGCTGGTGCTGACCAGAGATGCAGCAGCTTAACCCAGTTATTAAACTGTGCTGTATTGTCTCTGGAATGTGTTGGAAAATAGCTGTTACTAAGCCTCAGGGACAAATTTCAGGGCTACTTAATCTCTGGGAAGAGGCTGACTCAAAATACAAGATAAAAAAACACTCGCAGCAAAGCATTTGCCTAAAATCCCCACTGGCTCCATCCCTGAGGTGACTCAACTCAGTGGGATCTCAGGCTGTGGGCTGGGGGAACGGCTGCTGGGGGCTGGCAAACAGCCTGGTGGGTCCTCCCAGCACCGAGGGTGCTGCGCCTGGTACTTCACATCCAGCACATGGGGCTTCCCGTGATCCCGGGGACCAGATGGAGCCAGCTGGGTAGACTGGCAATTACAGACTGGCTGTATCTAGCCGTGAGGTTAGTGTTGAAGAGGGTTAGTGTGGAAGAGGGGCTGTGGGATGGGTAAGAGGACAGAGCCCCCCCCCCTCAAGGCATCCTTGGCTTGGCGATGGTTGGGATCACGTCTGTTCTGTTGCACCTCGTGAAGCGATGGATCCAAGGTGGCAGAAGCAGGTACAGCATCGTCTCATGCATCACAGAGCTGTGCAGAGTCTGGAACAGGCTGTGTTTTGCCTTGCCTTCCCATGTTTCTGGCTATAGGCTCTTGGCGCACCCCTCCCTCCTGCCCCAGCAGCAGGCGAGCGATGTGTGTCCCTCCTGAGAGCTGCTAGGCTCATGTGGCCTTTCTGTCCTTGTTCCTTAACTCTGACTTCTTTCTCCTTTAGCACCATGACCTGGCACGAGTGGATATCTATGAGAAGCTGCCTGTTCCCTTTGGGCTCGTCCGTTTTGGCGTGGCACCAGACCACCCTGAAGTAAAGGTTAGTGCTGGCTTCCTTCCCTCACCCATGGCATTTACCATCATGATGGCTGTAGGTGCAGGCCAGGTAGTCAGTGTCCTTCATGGTGCCTCACAGCTAGTTTTGGCCTGGGGCTATCACACTGCAGTGGTCCTACGATGTTCCATTCTCCTCCTTGTCCCCTCTGAGACCCAGCAAGGCCACGGCCTGGCGATATGAGACATCTGGCTTTAGGGCTCGAATGCCAGGTCAAAACACAGGGGCTGCGTGATGGGAAGCACTGCTCTGGGATAAATTCACGGCATGTTYGGACTGGCTTAGAACAAGAGGTGCTGATGGGTTTTCTTTGTACCAGGAAACTTTAAGCCAACAGGGTATTGTCTGCTCTCCTGCAGCTGCCGTGGCATCAGGGCAGACTCTGCGTCTCGTGCTGTGCCCTAGTCTGGGAGTGCAGTTGCCTGCCAGAGCTCAGCCTGGACCCATTTTGGGTGATTGGGAATATGCAGTTTTGCTTTTAGGGGTGAGGCAGTTGGGCTGTGTGTGCATGCCCAGGCAAGGAGAGGTTAAACCAAAGAGATACTGCAGTCAACCTGTTTYCCTTTGCATTGCAAAAGGGGCATGAGTTGTGCACAGCAGTAGCTGCTGTGTCTGATCTGGGGTGGAGGTGATTGCAGTAGAAGGATACAGGAGACCCAGAGACAGCAATATTCCCTGACAATTCCCCCTATAATCCACTCAGATAGTCAGACCGAAATGCCTGCATCCATTTGATTTGAAAGGCAAGGAGTAGTGGTGTAGACATATGGTATATGTGTGGGTTTGGGGCAATTTCCTGCAATATGGTGGTGTCTGTCCTGTTACCAGACATAGCGTCATTGGACCTTCAAGGGAAGAAGGGAATTTTGCTGAATATCCCCATTTGTTCAGAAGAAAAGGTTTGGATGCTGCCCTGCCTTATGTCCCCTCTTGATGAAGAGGGTTTCTAGGAAGGTTTGACACAAGAGGCTGGCGGGAGGATCTGGCAGGCAGCAGCCTTGATGGAAAGGGTTGTTTGGCAGGGCTGTGTTGCAAGCTTCACCTTTGGGTAGGAGTTTTCTCCCACAGCAGTGTTTACTTAGAGGGGCTAAAAATACTAAAAGCTTCCCATCCTTTCCGAGGGGGTGCAAAAAATGGATCTTCCTTTCTACAAGGGTGGGGGAAACAGTGCCAAGTCACAGCTGTATTTATCTCACAGTGAATTATCTGTGGCCATTCTTAGATAAGAGTCTCAGAATAACTGAGAGAGAAAGGGTTTCAAGGCTGGGGAGGAAAGGGAACGGGGACCTCCTGTCACTAGCAGACCTTGGCTCCTGGCTGTGTTTGAATGTAACCTTCTGGTGCTTGTTTGATCTTGGCAGAATGTAATCAACACGTTCACGCACACGGCACGCTCGGACCGCTGCGCCTACTACGGGAACGTCACAGTGGGCAGGGACGTCACGGTGGGAGAGCTGCAGCAGGCCTACCATGCTGTGGTGCTGGTGGGTAACAACACCTCGCTGGGAGGCGTCGAAGCAAGGGCTGCCCTGGTTTTGTGGAGGTTGCGGGCAGGGTCTGTTGGGATATTCCCACTGGGATCTTGAGAAGAGGGTTTGTTTGGGTGAGGTGTTTCTGGGTGCCTTATTATTGTGGTAAACTCAGCCTCCCCCCAGTTTTGGGACAGCTTCACAGCCCTGAAGTGCTAGGAGACATGTCCAAAGCCTCRCAGGGAGCACGTGTTAGAGCAGAACGTCAAATGCAGGTCTCAAACCCCGGAGTAAGGAACAGTTGCTGAGGAACCTGTTCCCTCTAATGGCCAATATCTGCCTGATGTGAATTTGTTGCCATCTCTTGAGCCCTAAGTGCTGTTCTGGGCTTGTCACGTTCTGCCTAGGCCTGGGGAGGGCAGGTTTGGTGCTGGGCTTAGTACCTGGAGCAGTGTCTGAGGGGATGGGTGAAACCCCTGTGCTTGGGCTATATTTATCCACTCAGTTGAGTGTCCAGACCCTTGGGCAAGGGTTGGCAGCTGTGGAGTGTCCTGGCAGTGGAAAGGCAGCTGGAGGGAGACATTTATGATATGGGGTGAAATGCTGCACACAGTGGCCCCTCTGACTGTGCCTGTTTTCTCCCCAGAGTTACGGTGCCGAAGATAACCGGGTCCTGGGGATCCCAGGGGAGAATCTCTCTGGGGTTTATTCGGCCCGAGCGTTTGTGGGCTGGTACAACGGGCTGCCTGAGAACCAAGATGTGAGTACAGCAGTTTGTTTCCCTGCCTTCCTCTCCTGACCTGCATCCAGATGCAGGCATCCAGCTCCAGATTAAGTCCTGCCTGAAAGGCCTGCAATTGGAAAAGATTAGCAGGCACCACGTTAAAACCTTCTTAGATGATAGAAATGTGAACAATTTGCACGTCAGTGAGAGCGGATTAGCTGGCTCTGTAGGTTGACAGCACCTTTGGCCAGGCCAGATGGGAACCAGGGGAACGCTCTGCTTTGGCCTGAGGAGGTTTTTTGGCTGGCCCTGCCAAAATAGCCACTGCTCCCAGAGATGCCATCTCAGACGGAGGGGGACAGGGAAATGGCAGGGGTGCCCATGAGCAGCTGTGCTGCTGTGTCTGCTCTGGGAGGAGGCCAGTGTGGAGTTACCCCATCTGCATYGCCTCCATTTGGTGAAAAGGGAGCCCAGAGGGAATTTGAGTGGTGGAAGCGCGTCTGAGGGGACAGACATCCTGGAAGCCTGGTGAATTCGCTCATGATTGGGCCTTTCTCTCCCYGCAGCTGAAGCCTGATCTGAGCTGTGAGACGGCGCTGATTCTGGGCCACGGCAATGTGGCACTGGATGTTGCCCGGATTCTGCTGTCCCCACTGGATCTCCTCAGGGTAAGTCACAGGGGGATGCTCCAGGCTGTGAAGGCAGAGTGTGGCCCAGATTTGTTCCCCACCAGGTCACTGATCTCAGCCAGGTCTCTGAGAGAGCTACTTGTACTGATCATGGATTTTCTGGACCCTCCTTGTCTCTGAGCTCTTTCACCAGGGAAAGATATTGCCCCACAGTCTGTAAGGTATAAACTGAGTCTGTGGCCTGGCCAGCCAGTGGTAACACTGCAGAGCTCTGTGGATCGCTGGCTTCTTGGGTGCTTGTATCCAAACTGGGGTGCTGGTATCCCAAATGGTTTGCAAGGGAGCTTTATCCCCTCCTTTCCTGTGAAAAACAAAGGAGAAGATGCTCAGCTTCTTCCATTACCAGACTAGAAGCTTCTCCTATTGGGATTTTTTTCTGCTGTAGCTCAGGGCAGAAGCCTGGCTCTTGCTGGTAGCACTGGGCATGCTGGTTGCTGAGTGCAGGACCAAGCTAGTGGACCTCTCTTGCTGCTGTGCTCCCCTATGGACGGCTGGGAGCTGATTGGCACCAGCTGCTCCATACTGCTGCTGCCCCACATGTTAGCAGCAAGGCTCTCCCTCCTGGAGAACTGCCATGAGGTTCATTACAGCGTTTGGTGACTAATGAATGACTAAAAAAATTAAAAGGGARACTTTGCCAACCTCTTAGAGGTGTAAATGGTTAAACCCAGCTGGGGAGCAGTGCTGTGAAGGACATGGTGCTGGAAATGAGTGACAGAGCATGCAGGCAGTTTCCTACTAAGGATATTGGTCTGGGATGGTTTATCCTGGTTACCTGGTGTCCCTCCCATCCTAACTTTGCTGGGAAAGATCCTCAAGTGATCTAGATACAGGCACATGATTGAAATGGAGCATGGGGTTGATACAAGATATGAACCATCAGTCGAGCACTGGTGATGCTTGKGTTTGTGCTCAGAGCTGCCTGGGGTGGACAGGCAGTGATTTGAGCTGTGGTTCCTAGTGGGTTTCACCCAAGTGCGTATATATCCTGAGACTGGAAGTCACCCAAGAGCAACTGCAGGCACCCCAAAACCAAGGTCACTGGGGAAGTCTTTGCTCTTTTAGCCCCAAGATTAAACCTGCCTGGGGAAGATCCCCTTGAGGCAATCTCATGGGGTGTTGACTCCTTACCTCTACTGTGTTATGGCCTTGGAAAGTACTTTCAGTGTTAAGGGAATAGCTGCGCAAATAGCTCTGTGCAAAGCAAGACGACTTGCTTTCCCTCCTCCCCGGTCTCCCTGCATGTACAGCCTGGTTTTCTGCTGATTTTCTCCTTCAGAGGCTGTGCCTTTCCTCAGCTTCCTCCAGATCTGCCCTGGTCCCACTCTCCTGTCGTGCGTCTGTGTCTTGCAGAAGACTGACATCACTGACAGCTCCTTGGCAGCTCTTGCCTGCAGCAAGGTGAAGCGCGTATGGCTGGTTGGGAGGAGGGGACCTCTCCAAGTTGCTTTCACCATCAAGGTAAGGCTGGTGTTTGAGCTGGGGGTGCTGGAGGCAGCTGTGTTCCTGATGYTAAACCCCAGGCTTCCCTTCCACCGTGGGGAGAGGCGGTCTGTCAATGGGTGGGTGAACCTGGGTGTCCTAGTTCCTGTACCCACTTGCGGGCTCTTAGCCTGCGCTGCCGGGGGAGGGGAGCCCGGTGCTGTTGGACAGCCTCTCTCCGCTGGATGTAATGTCTTCCTGCCCGCAATTCCCAGGAGCTGCGGGAGATGATAAACTTGCCTGGTGCCAGACCTGTCTTGGACCCTGCTGATTTTGCAGGCCTCGGAAATGCTGTTAAAGGTGAGCGAAATGTGCTGTGTTCCTCTGGACAGGGACTCACCTTGACAGACAGGCACCCAGGAGAGTTCTGAAAATGCTCAAAAAGTGCAGGATGAACCCAGAAGCCTTGCTTTCCTTCCCACCCAGTTCCTGAAGAACAACAGAACCAGTGCATGACTTCCCTTTCCTCCTTGGACTGAGGTTCTGGTTCCTAGGTGCTCTTGCAATCTCCTGCCCATCTTTATTTCCTAGATCAGAGAGACTCTTGTCTTGTGTGGCACATGAGAGCCAGCTGGCCATGGTGTGGCTTGTCCTCAGGATGATAGGAAGGAGACCGGGAAGGCAAGAGGACAGCCCCTTTCTCCCTGTTTGTACGCTGCCTTGCTGTTTGGGATGTAATTGCTCTGAGTGATGAGGGCAGGAGGCTGGGGAAGGGTAGGGGAACCTATCAGGGGACATCCCAGGGCTGTTGATTTAAGAGYGTCCTGCAGAGCTAAAAAGAGACGGCTGAGTTCAGGGGTGTCCAGAGACTTTGCTCTCCTCCACAAGCTGCTGCCTCTGAGCACTAGCAAGACAGCAAAATTGTAGGCTTTGATTTGTGTGTCCCACCGGCCTCAAGCCTCAGGAGCTCTCCTGGTCGCTTTGACTTGCTGTTTGTCATCTCAAAGGCGTCRGACTGCTCTCTGTGTGACAAACTCTAGATGGGCGCTCGCATAGGAGTGAAAGCTGCCTTGACATGGCCTCAGCTCCACACTGTTTCCCAAGGGGCTTTTGCTGAGGTTCCTGTTCTGAAGGTGTCTTTGCTCCTAGATGCCCCCAGGCCCAGGAAGCGRCTGACTGAGCTGATGATCAAAACAGCCTCGGAGAAGCCAGGGGAGAAGACGGTGGCGGCGCAGGTGGCAGCGGCCGCCCGGGAATGGGGCTTGAGGTTCCAGCGCAGCCCCCAGGAGGTGCTGCCCACCGCCGACGGGAGGCGGGCAAGGGGCGTCCGCATGGCCCTGACCCGGCTGGAGGTACGGGCTCGAGGGGGGCCCTTCTGCGGTGCTGGCCTGGCCCAAGCAGGGCTGGGGGATCGGGCAGGAAACTGTTGCATCCCTGCAGCCTTTGGGAGTCTCTGCCTTTGCCTTTCTAAAGGGAGCTCTTCTGCATTGCTGCTGCAGAAAGGCCTTTAGCAAATACCCAGGGATCAAGGAGGCCAAGGGGACCAGAGGAGACTGCTGCTCTGCATCCACTGACTGTCCGGTAGTCAGCAGCCTTTTTCTCCCTCTCGCAGGGCTCGGGTGACTCTGCCAAAGCTGTCCCCACTGGAGACCTGGAGGAGCTTGAGTGCGGACTGGTCCTCAGCAGCATTGGCTACCGGAGCCTGCCCCTGGACCCGGCTGTACCCTTCGACCCTCAGCACGGCATTATCCCCAACAGCTCGGGCAGAGTGGAGGGTGCTCCAGGTTTGTATCCGTGGGGGGGGTGTGGGATGCGTGTCGAGCACAGCTGGCAGTTTGTGGGGTTTGAGGCAAAAAATCCTGTTCRCCAAGGACACAGATACAGGCAGTCATGTGTGTCAGACAGTGGAAACTGAGGAACTGAGCTGCATCTGTCAGACTTTATAAGACTTGTCCCATTCCCAGCTCACATTAATGACTTCTATTTTTGCAGCAGACAGCGCTGAAGRACATGGTTGTTTTACTAGGCCTTGGAGTCTGAAACTAAAATGATACAGCCCGAATGGCTGTTTAGTGCTAGTCTGAAGTTACACAAATTCCTGTGTCAACACCATCAGAGGACCACACTCAGTCCCCACCAAAGAGGTGGATTCTTCCACCGCCCACGGCTTGAGGTGGCACCCAGGGTTGGGAGAGGGCAGGAGCCTGGAGCCAGGAGGGTTCGTGGCCCCGTGTCGGACTGAGCCTGGCTGCTCGCTGTGCCTGCGCAGGTCTGTACTGCAGCGGGTGGGTGAAGAGAGGACCCACAGGAGTCATCATCACCACCATGAACGACAGCTTTGACACTGCCCAGTCTGTGCTAGAGGATCTCCAGGCGGGTGTGCTGGACGTGTCTGCCTCCAGAGAAGGCTTTGAGGCCGTGGGGAGCATCCTGTGCAGCCGAGGTCAGTGAGTGTGTGTGTGAGCTTCCATAGCAGCCAGCGTAAAGGTATGATGCAGCCAAACTCCTCATGGATCTTGATATCCTGGGTCAGCCAGTCACACATGCTGCTTTTGGGAGTGCAGTCTGAACCAAGGAAGTGCGTTGTGCTGCCGTGTCACTGCTCCAAAGCGCAGGGAGCGGTGGGACTTGAATTTGTTCAAAATCAGTGCCATTGCTAAGGTTAATGACCACTTTCTGGGAAGGGCTGTTAAAAGCAGCACAGACCTTGGGTAAAATGTCACTGTCAGCTGCGTAGAGAGCAAGCTATTGCTCTTGAATGGTTTTCTTAGCAATCCTTCCAGGCAAATTTGGGGAAAGATTAAAATGCCCAAGAGAGTCATTTGCTGTTGCTGTGCTTAAAGGCATTCAATTAAAGTGTGTGTTTGCCTCTTAAGTGTCCGAGATTTAACAGTGAACTGGAAGTGTTTGTCCCCTAAGGTGGTACTATACTTGCTGTTGTTATGGCTTGCAAAGGTCTGACTAATCAGATTTGACTCGAAACCGCAATCTCTSTCCTCGTGGTGGTAAAAATTACTATTCCTATGTGATGCTGAAGTCTGACACCATGTCGGAAAAGGTCAGGGTTTGCTTTGCACATGAGGTCCCTGCTAACAGGAAGGTGAGGCTGAACTCATTCTTGGTTAACGTCTCCCTCCTGTTTCTCACCGTCACCCCAGGTGTCCGTCCTGTTTCCTTCTCGGACTGGGAGAAGATAGATGCTGCCGAAGTGGCAAGAGGAAAGGCTGCTGGCAAACCCCGGGAGAAGATAGTGGATCCTGAGGAGATGCTGCAGCTGATCGGTCACTAAAGCCCCAGTGATGGGAACGTGGCACTGATCCACCYGGTACCCTCCTGGGGCAATGCCAGTGGATTACGGGCAGGGCCTGGGACAGCAGGGCCGGCACCTGGAACTGATGGCCGGTCCGGGGAAGGTGCGTGACATTTGAGGCTCTCTGGTAATAAGCTGCAAGGGACTCTGGATTCCCAAAGTGAGTGTGTAAAAACATCTGAGGCTGCTGGCTGGCCCCACATCTCTGCAGCCAGCTCCTGGAGACGATTCTTGTTGTCGTTCGAGTCCTTTGGGCATTAGCTTATTAGCTGGAGCAGGTGAAGGGAGATTTGCTTGTCGCAGGAGTCTTGGCCAGAGATGTTCCCCATGGCAAGCAGCATAGTGAAACTTTCTTGTGTCTTGCTGTCTCCCCTTTAAGCCTCAAGCCAAGTGGCTTCCTTGCCTTGTTGTTCATGCCTGGGCTCCGAGCAAACTTTTTTTAATAATAATTTGTTTTTAAATAAACCCTTCCAGGAAAGCCAAACTGGACCTGCGACTCGAGTCTGGCTTCTTTGTCTGTGACTGTCTTAATCTTTGGAGCAGCCAGCGAGTGCCGTGTCTCGCGTAGCGTGTCCCGGGGCAAGCCAGCTCCCCTCGTGCAGGGAGGGACTGCTTGCTTTCTGCCTGTTGCGAGCTCTAAACAAACAGACGAGGGCATTAATTTGCTTTCTGCCTCCCACGATCAAAACCCGAGCAGAGCTTGGGTCCTAGCTGGCGGGGTGCAATGGGATAAGAAGCGTGTAATTGCTTTGTTCCGGGTCATGAAGGATCCTGTGTAYGCTGCTACCTGCCAGCCCCGGCTTGTGCACGCGACGCCTCAGTCCCTTTCACTTCATTCACTTTTTTTGGCCTGTGCGTTTTGAAGCTTATTAAATGCTCCTCTTAGCCCAAATTGACCGTGGTGATGGTGTCAGGTTTTAAGCCAGATTACAAGCCATGAGCTGTAATCTCCTCTTTATCCACAGTGCAGGGGCAGCATCGGGGTGGCCCCCTCCCCTCGCAGTCCTGCCACCCACGCTCTCCCTGAGCCGCAGCAATCGCCTCGGGAGCTCAGCGAGCGCCACGGGATTGGAACGGCTCCCGTCTCTGACCTGTGCAAATGGTGACGATGGGTGTTGCTTGTGGCTGTGTTTAGGCCCGGCAACGGAGGCTGAGRGTAAACCGAGCCAGGGGACTGGAGGGGGGTTGTCCCCGATTCCCTGCTAATCTGTGATCTCTGCTGCGTCCCCTCCAGGGCTGGGGTGCTCACCCATCGGGCACGGTCTGCCAGGCGCTTCCAGACTGTATTTCCACACTCTGTCTCTGGTCCAAGTTTAGGCAAGGAGGATCAGTGGCTTCTCTCTCTTCCCCCCCACCCCTTTCCCCCCACCCCCTTCCTTTTCTATTTAAATCTCATTTGCAAGCTCATTAAGAAACTCAGGAAATGTGATACTGGGAACTCATACGCAAACGAGCAATAAAGCTTTTGTCGAACAGCTGCTTGTGTGATGTGGCTCTGGTTACGTCTCATGGCTGATGCAGCCCTGATGCTGAACCTTTGAGCAGGAGATTACATCAGCTCTGGATCTGGAGGCAAATAAGCGCTTGGGAAAGGGGGGTGTGGAGGCGAGGGGTTGCGCTCGGCGCAGGGCAGGGAGCGGGTGGTTTGGTGGATAGCCCAGCCAGAAACGCGATGCCTGCCGAAGGGCTGCTTGTGGCTGCCTCGGATCTGCAGGTAATGGGAAGTGATGGGCCAGCTCTTCCCCAGGGTTTTCTTCCACGCTGCCTTCAATGTTGATGTCAAGGTGCTTTTTTAACCGTGATACAGGTCACGGTGCGTGCTCCAAGGATGGCAAATGGCTGTTCCCAAACAGGTGGTGCTTCAGGGTAATTTTGGGGATGTGACAACAGATTAAAGGGAGCATCTTTCTTTGCRGAGCCCAATATCCTTGCGGAGCCTGATGTCCATGCTCAGCCCAGCTCTTGGCTGAGGCCCTGGGGCTAATGTCCTGCTCTAGGGAAGCCGTAGGACCGTCAAGGTCACCGAAAGGCAGGGATGGAGGACTAAGTCTCATTGGCACAGGAAGGAGCATTACGATTCTGTAAATCCTCGTTCGATACCTTCAGCTCCCCCTTCCTCTGCTGCCTGCTTGCCAAGCCCCAGCCCCGTGTCTCCCCTTCTCTGTCTGGTGCTCTCGTCCCTCTCCCGGGCCTGGGATGTGTCCAGCTTCCCAATGAAGGTCCTTATCGCCTGTCACTGTGTCGTTAGGTGGCGCTGGGAAGCTGGGAGCAGGGGGGGCCGAGTGAGGATGGAGGGGTGGCCGGGCCMCCCCRGGGAYGGAGACTGACCCGSCTGCCTTGCTGTCTGCAAAGCTGCRGCCGYCTGCCTGCCGCTCTGAGCAGGCTGGGAAGCCCTCGCGGGTTCCCCTTCCCCTTCGGATGCTGCTTTTGGGCGGAATTAACCTTGCGGGTGTTTGCTCCAGGTATCTCCCCCCGCAGCGCCTGCCTGCACACGCGTCGTCCCAGCAGCAAGGCGTCCAGCCGCCTGCTGCGATCGGGCAGCCGGCGCTGGGCAGCTGCCCCGTTGCCCTCCGCTTTGCCGAGCAGCTGGAGGGGAGGAGAAGCAGCTATCAAGCAATTTTCCGCAGYGGTTAAGGAGCCGGGAAGGCGACGCTGTGAGTGACACCTGTCTGCTGTCGGAAGGAGGCCTGGAAAGCTGAAGTCGTCGCTGCCAGCTCCTAATGTGGACTTCCCCGCTCCAATGAGTTACGTCGCGGCTTAGCTTTAACGAAGCTGCACAAAGCCGCAGAGGCCGGTGGAGATCAGCGTCTGGCGAGGGATGGCCCCGAGGCCGGCCGGCCCGGCAAGGCTGCGCGGCACCGGGGGGCCCCGAAGGCAGCCCCGCTCCCGCCGGAGCGCCTCAGCTCCTCCTGCTCCCGGCACCCTGCCTGGTTCCGTGGCATCACGTGCACCGTTCCCGAAGGCAGCCGGGCTGGGTATGAAGCGGAGAGGGGCGTCACAGCGTGGGGTGACAGCACAGAATAAGCCTTGAGTCTTGGCAACCTCCAGCTGCCGCTTTGCCTTGTCCTGCCTCAGTTTCCCCAGCCTGCGAAGTCGCACGGTGTAACGTCCCTCTGCCCGCGGGCAGGCTGCAGGCAGGACTGGGCTCCTGCCTTGCGCGGGCTCCCGGGCAGCTCGTAGTGCTCCGGGGAACRAGCAGGTCTAAGACGGCCCCAAAAGCTCCCGCTGTTACCGAGCTTTGCAATTACTCCCGAGACGTGCGTGGAGGCTCTGGCTGGCTTTGGTAACGGCTGCTTGCTGAAGTTGGTCTTCTAAAATGAGTATTTAAAAAGCGAGTGAGCTACCGGGTTACCTGCGTGCTGGTGTAAGGGAAAAGCCAGCTTGAGTCGGGTTCCTGGTCCAGCGGGGAAGAAGTATGTTGCCATTCAAAAGCCAGCTCACGCCACCAGAAGAAGAGTCGGAAAAGCTTTCCGACGGCATGGCTAACATATAACTTTCCAGACCCRTTTCCAGAGTTGCACATCTGCAGAGGCGGCGTCCGGCTTCCCGCGCTCCCCGGCCCCTGGCTGCATGAATCACCGAATTGCGGCATCCGCTGCCGGGAGCCTCGGTGAGTGCGTCTGTAGCGGGGCCTCGCTGGGGAACAGATGGCTCCGGAGAGCGCTGACTTCAGCGCTTTGGCTGAGCGAAAGGCTCGGCCGCGGCGCGCGCCCGCCGCTCACCCCCTCCGCGCCGGGACGCGCTCGCCGCTCGCTCTCCCTGCGCACGTCTTTCTGCGCCTCGCTCCGCTCCGCTGCTCCCCGCACCCATCCCAGCCCAGAGACAGCGACCGGGTTTCCAGCCATTCCAGGCCGCACCGAAGGACCCGCTTCCCTGTTGGCACTTCATCCCCATCCCCTCTCCGCCAGCACCCCAAGGACCTCCTCGGCTCCAGAGCCTTCGGCAGCTCGCCCTTTCCCGCGCTCAGCACCGCCCAAGGTGTTTTGGGGCCCAAATCCCTAAAGACGCTGAGACGCCTGGCTCCCGCGGGCGCCGGGCTGCTGCGCGCACCCGTGTCCTGGTCGGAGGGTGCCCCGCGCCGCTGCAGGATGCCCGCGCGGGGCGGGAGGGTTTTCTCACCCCTCTGCGCTAATTGCTCGGAACCGGGGCGTTGTGAGCAGGTTCCCTGYGGCTGGGAGCGGGGCAGCGGCGCAGCCGTGAGCTCGCAGCAGCTGCTTCGAGGAGCTATTTAGGGATGCGATAAAGCGGCGGATCAAGTTGGAGGGAGAGGGCTGGTTACGCCCCAGAAAGAAGCGATTTCCTCCCTTCCTGGGAAATTTCCATCTCCAGCTGGCCAGGTTGTGCTGCCTCCTCGCCCAGCTCCGGGGCAGCCCTGCAGGCAAACACCACCCCGCCGGCAGGAATTATCCCCGCAGGGATGAAATGATCCCTATTTATTTCAGCTCCCTTAATTACCGCGAGGGCAGGACGTGCTGCCAGCGCGAGCGGAACGGAGCGGAGCCGTGCTGTGCCTGCGCAGCGGCGACCYGTGGGGCCCTTCCGCACCCTTGGCTCCGTGCTTGGCTCCGCTTTCTGCCTCGATTGCTTCCGTGGCTGCTGGGATCCAAGATGCCAGCCAGCTCCGTGCAGGTATTTAGGTAGCAAAGCCCTGAATGCCTTTACGGGAGGTAGCGAGGTGCCAGGGCTACCGGGGCTCCCACGGGAGACAGGGAGCTTGCTGGGGCGAGGGCAGCGTTTCGGCTCCGTGTTTGCCTGGGAGCCTCCGCGGGGGGAAGGTGATCCTTGCGCTTCCCACGGGCTCGTGTGTTGAAGGAAAGGCAGAGGGACGGGAACGGGTGGTCTCAGACCTGCTTACGCCTTGGACAGGCGCAGGGCTGCGTGTGGCCTCTGCCTTGTGCGTCACCTGCAAGACACAACCGGGTCACCGGCGAGGAGGTGTTAAACCAGGCCGGGAAAAGGGTACGTTGGYGTGTTTGCTCATGTGTTGTCAACCTGGGACGGTGTCAGCAGCACCGTGGGACGCGGGCGGTTGTGGCAGTGGCTCTGCCCTTAGGAGGTCGGCTTTGGGTCTGCCTGGTTGGAGCCCGCGTCCTCTTCCTCCCAAATTCCTCACTGAGGATGTGCTTAGGTTAAAAGATCTTTGGCCACGTTTCTGAGGGCTCCTTCCCTCCAAAAATACCCCATCAGCTGAGCTGAAGATTTGCTTCTCTGGAGCTGAGCTGAGCATCTCGTCCCCCCGATTCGTAACCCGAGCGCATCCCTTGCGGGAGGAGGAAGGCAGGGGCCGGGCGCCGCAGCCCACCGCAGGCAGGTGGGAAGCATGCCCGAGCCRAGCGCGCTTTCGCGAGCTCTCCCTTTCGAGGTTCCCTGCTTCGGCGGCCGTGCAGCGAGGAGCTAATGTAGCCGCCCCACCGCGAGGCGTTCGGCCTTCGGCTGGGGCTCCCCTGCCTCGTGCGGAACTAAGTACTGACCAGGGTACAAAGCAAGTCCGCTTCGATCAGCGCGGCGCTGCTAAGACCTGGGCGTAGGTGCGCGGCGGGCGGGTGCTGGAGGCAGCGGCGGCTCCGCTGCTCTTTGCTGGGAGTTAATCTGCCCCCGATAAATACGCAGGGCTGGTTCTCCGGGGCGACCAGGAAGGACAGAACTAGGATAGGAGATGCCGTACGGAGCTGTTGGCACAGCCGGGGATGGACGCACCTCTGGGCTGGCAGAAAGGCAGGTTTGTGTTGGGGTACGAGGAGCCTGCGTGGATCCCAAAGCCCAGCATTAGCCGAGATGGGTTAATGCAAAGCTGGAATCACATCTGCTACGAGCCATGGCATCCTGGCTCGCTGTCTCCCGGCCCGGCCGGCAGCGGGATTTTCCCTGCAGGATGTGTCTGTGCACCAGGAGCTGTCAGAGCATGTTGCCTCGCATTTATCAAGCTGCTTTCAGAGCCTCCTGCACAAAAGAGGCCAGAGAAGGATGGGGGGGGGGCAGCGGAAAAGCTGGCCGTGCTCCTCTGCTCAATGGCTGCGAGGGCTTCGGCTCAGCATCCCCAAAAGGTGACATCTGAGGGGTCCCGCCGGGATGCTGGGAGACCCATTGGGGTGCTGGGAGACCCGCTGGGATGCTGAGGGCTCCCTTCCTGCGATGCTCATGGGGCCGCTCCGGGGTGCCGACCCGGTGGTGTGAGAGAGGAGGATGAAGGGGGGGGGGGGGAGGCACCCTGGGAAGAGGCAGCAGGCTGGGAGATGAGGCGGCTTCGTGCCTGTGTTATCTCCCATGCTGCCCGGAAAGCCGTGCAAAAGGGAGAGCAGGAACAAGCAGCGTGACATCCCCGGTGACGATGGTCCCGAGGGGCCGGGAGAGAAAGGCTCTGCCGTCCTGGGAAAACTGGAGGGTTTTTCAATTGGGAGGAAAAGTTCAGCCTCTGAGCTGTGCGTTTATTCTGGGTTTCCATCTGTGTTTTCGTTGCTGCACTGACCTTTTTAACCATCACACTCACGCCGATTGTTTTCTAGCATAAAAAGGCCTTTTCTTCCATTTAGAAAATGCCCAAATAAGGCATCTCGACAATTGCAAAATAGCTTCCAAAAGCTGGTTCTGAGTTAAAAACCTYGTGGCATGGACCCCCCCTGGCAGCAGGCTGGATTTGGGGAATCTCTGCATTTTCCCATGGAAAAAGCTTTGGGTTTGTGTTTTTTTTTAAAGACACTGAAGGGCTTTGACAAGACAACTGAAAACACGCAAGGGAGCTTTTAGCACCGGTCCCTGCAGAAACTCGGTCTGCAGCCAAGCCAAGCCACGCTGTCTGCCTCCTCTTAACAAGTGCTTTATTTCCTCTCAGCTAAAGTAGATAATTTGGCTCTTCTTTCAGCTGTGCTCGGCTCCCAGGGGAAAGGAAACGCGGCTGTCGGGGGCCGGCACGTATCGGCACCGGCCCTCGCGCCGTGCTGCTTCTCCCCACTCCAGGCACCTTCCAGCTGTGCATCCAGCTGTGCGTCAGCACCCGCTTCCTGCATCCGTCCCCCCGCGCGGGCTTCGAGGCGCTGCCGGAGAGCCCACGTGGGCTGAACGTGCCGCAGGATGGAGCTGCCGGGTGAGAGGCAGGCAGAGGGGTGGTGCGCGGCGGAGGTGGGTATCGTCCCCGGGGTCTTGCTCTCGCCCCCCTCATCCTGCCCCGGTGCGGGGCAGCGCTGCTGGGAGCTGTTTTCCCCATCCCCGAGGTGCAATAGCTCCGATGCGAGACGGTTGGAAGGAGCCAGCTCGGGGGCAGCCGCCCTGGCACTGGTATGTCGGGGCCCTGCGTTGGCGGGGGGGGCCTTAAGGCAAAGGCAGAGACCAGGGATTTCCAGCCCTTTCTCCGCTAGCCCGACAGGACCGAGTCTCCAAAAAGCTCTTCCCCCAGGCTCTGGTTTCAGCCATGAATGGGAAGGGAGCAGGAAGGGTTAAATGCAGCCAAGAAGCCAGCTCTCTCCTTTTCCATGTTAAAACCGGGAATGACCCTTTTGTTTTCATGGGGAAAAGACCTGAGGCAGCAACGACCTGTCGCCAGCCCTCACCCTCACCTCTCCTTTCTGCAGGCGAGAGAGAAGCATCGCTGCCGAAACACCAGGCAGCCGGGGTGGCAGGGGCTGCCTGCGGTCGGGGCGAGCGGCACGGAGCCGGCAGGTAGCCGAGTGAGGGGCTGCGAGGCCCCACACCATGTCACCCTGCTGCTCCGGGCCCCTCCGGACATGCAGCGCTGCCTGCAAAACCCTTACGTGGCCTCCTGGAGAAGGAGAGGGTGCTGCTTGCAAATCCTTTATAAGGAAGTCCATGAGGAAAATACGTTTTCCGTGCCCTCCAACATTCGTGTCAGCATCTCTTTTAGGTACCAGTTCTCCTGGCCACCTGTCGAGCCGGGGGAGCATCTTCAACCCCTCGGTGCCCAAATGCCACCTCGGTGCAGGGGTGCTCAGGAGCCCGCTGTCACCCCCCCACACACACTTGCCCCGCGGGATCCGGCTGGGGAAAGCCCAAGCGTTTGGGCAAAGCGAGCCGGGTGTTAGGCAGTGCTCTGGAGGCTGTGCCTCTTTCGAAATGCAACTAACTCCTCCCTTTTTCCCCCTTGTGATAAGTCCTGCAGCCCAGAGGAGTCCCGAGGGCTTTTGCAGCCCCTCCGGGGCCACGGGGTGCTTGCAAGGATACGGCCACCTTGGGGAAAGGTGGGGAGAGGTCCTCGCGGTTAGGCAGCTTGTGGTTGACTGGGAGCAGCAGGTTTTCATGTAGGGTAAAACCCCTCTGGAAATGGTCTTTCCAGGCCCCTGCAGTGCCGTGTTTAGCCGGACCAGGAGGGCGGTGGTAGAGCTGGGGCACGGTGGTGAGAAACGCAAGTGGGGAGCTGAGACTGCGGATGCGCTCGCGCTGCCTCTCTGGTCCTTGTGCCTGCAAGCGCGTAACGRTGGAGCCCTTAAATGTCACAGGGAAGTGACATCGATGCTGTCGCAGGTGGCTGCAATGCCAGGTTATTCTGGCAGCTGCCAAAACGCTCCGAGCGCCTTGCTTTTGGGCAGCCACTCTGGTTTTGGCGGCCCCCAAGCCAGGCACCGCGGGCACTCCTGCGCTTTTGCCACCTGTCTTGGGAAGGCGACGGCAGGAGGGCAGCGCCTGGGCACGGGGTGCTGCCCGGGCAGGTGTGCTCGGGGTGAAGCAGGGTGTTTTGGGGGCTCTGAGTCAGGGCACACTGTGATTTTGGAGCAGTTGGCCCTGCTCGAGGCACCTGCGTTGGGATCTCGCCCGGCCAGGCCCCGCGGGGAGCCGTGCTGGCTCTGCCAGCGTCTCAGCTGCGGCAGAGCATGGGCCATTTTGGGGACTGCAAGCCCAAGTGTGACTCCCCCTGGCCCTGGAGCCGGCGGGGCGGCTGGCGGAGGCCTCGGCATTGCCTCTGCCCGGCTGGGGCCCCCAGCCCCTCTTACCCCTCCATTCGCCAGACCCCCCCCTCTCCCCCCCAGTCCACATTGCTCTAAACCAGCGCTGCAGGATCAGCTGACCCTTTAATACTGGGCCTGGCGACAGCTGGAGGATGCTGCTGCCCGCGAGGGCTTTGCTCTCTGTGTTGCCCCCCCGAAGCGCCGGGGCCRGGGCTGCTCGAGGGGCACCTGGGGGGGTCAGCTTCCTCCCGTTAAGTCAGCAAAGGGCTGCAGGGTATTTCTGGGGGGCTGCGAGTGCCGCCGCAGCCGTTTGTACCCCCCGCCTGTCCCTGGGGTGGGTGGAAAGGGGAGGCGATGCTCTGGGTGGGGGGAATTGCTTTGGGTAGGCTGTGCCAATTTGCAGTGGTTTATTTTTTGCGCCCTGGGGAAGGCGAGGGGGACTTGCCCCCTCGCTCCCCAAGTGGGTGGGCGCCAAGGGAGCCCAGCAGCTTTGGGCGGGCGGCTCCCCACCATCGCCACCGCTCCCGGGGGGCTGGCGGCCAGCCCCGAAGTTGCGGTGAGGCGGGAGGGCAGGGGCTGGGAGGACATATGTCTTGTCCTTCTGCCAACCCCTCCTTCCTCCCCCGGGCACGCCTGCCTGCCTCCCTGCCTGCCTCCCTGCCTGCCTCCCTGCCTGCCTGCCCGAGCATCCCGCGCGGCTCCCGCCGGCCGTCCCGGGGGTGGCCGCCGCGGCCGGGCGACCATGAAGCGGGGCGCCGGCCCCCGCCGAGACACCTGCCGGCACCGGGCGCGCTCG
>NW_020451160.1:1488650-1500371 GCF_003343035.1 Apteryx rowi
GGCTCTGCCCCGGCGGGGGCAACGTCGGGGGCGGCGCTGGGGGGGCGGCCGGCTGCCGACCCGTCCCTCGCCCCGCTCGGGGCCCCGCCGCTGCCCCCCGCCGCCTCCCCGCGGCTACGGAGGGGACGGGAATTGGCTTTAGTTTTCGGGCTTTAATTTAAGGGGTTCCCTTTTTTGGGGGAGGGGGGGAGCAAAGAGAGAGGAGACATCCGGCAGCCCCGGCGTCCCCCCGCCGCCTTGCGTAACCCAGCAGGCGGCGGGACGCTTGGCGTTTATTTCGGGTTAATCCGTGTTCGACCTTCCTAAGCGGCGCGGGGTGGGCGCGGGTGCCCGGCCCACGCGCGGCGGCGGCGGCGTCTGGGGCGGCGCGGCGGGAGCCCCGCAACTGTTGCTGCCGCAGGCGCCGGCGAGGAAGAGGAGGGCTGCGGGGTGACGCTGGATGGTGGCAGATGAAGGTTGAAAGGAGACGGCGCTCGCCGGAGAGGGGCCCGGGGGCTGCCGGCGCTTTTCCCTGCGGAGTCCCCCCACGCGGGGACGGGGACAGCGGGAAGGGGCTGCCAAGGAGTTGGCTGAGGGGCACTTTGGGGAGATTTTGCCGCTTTGCTGCCTTTCGGGGGGCTCTGCCGAAGTGCCCTTGCACTGCGGGGGTGTCGCTCATCCGGGCAATGACGAGCCCTCGCACAAGCCCGTGCCCTCCCTGGTCTCCCGGCACGGCTCCTCTCGCGCTTCCCGGGAGCTTCGGGTTCGTTTTGTCCTTTACATCCCTCGGCAGCGCCGTCCCCCTCCCCTCCCCGCGCGCCGTGTGTTCCCTGTGGCTTCAGGTTTGGAGGGTTTTTGAGATAAGATTTCCCTTTCTTGAGAGGTATTTTGCAATTCAGGATTTCATTTCTTCCGTCCCTAAGGTCAAAATATCTGCATGATCTCTCCCCTGGCTGTGCTCTGTCTCCAAGCCAGGGAGGGAGGGATGGAGGACGAAAAGGAGGTTTAAAATTAGGAGCAAACTTTCCCTGTTGCATTAAAATAACGTCTTGGGGGGGGGGGTGCAGGAATGCGAGGGCTTGATTGGTGCCTTTAAAAGCCGGTTTCTGTAAGTGTTTATTTATCAGGTGAAACTGCGTTTAGGAAGGGGTTTAACCTGCTTAAAAATATCCCAAAGCAACAAAAAACCTGTGCCAAAGCAACAGGGCAGCTCCGTGCCGGCCCTCCGGTCCCCAGGGAGGCAGCTGGGAGGATGCACGGCCGAGCCCCAGCTCCCGGCTGGGGACACGCTTGTCAGCCCCCCGGCCCCAATGAGGGCCTCAGCAGCCGTCCCTTCCCGCAGCAGCGCCCCGAGCTGAAAATCCGCCTTTTTGATAATTTTCCCAGAAAGTGCTTCTGCGGTGCTTGCTTAAAGGGGTTGGAAAATGGGGATTAAAAAGTCCAGAGGGATTTTATTTTGTTTTTTTTCAGCCCCAGAAGATAGGCCAGCTTGCTCTCACCCCCCAGCCTGGCTGGCCGGGCCAAGGTGGCCCCTTGCCGAGCCGCGGACGGGCCGTAGAGCAGCCCGGGGCCGAGCCGGCATGGGGAAGCACCAGGCTCCCGCTTCCCCTCCGTGGGGTGAACGCTGACATCCCGGCAAGCGCCTGGGCCGGGAGCAGACCCTGCACGTTGCCTACAGCTGCCTGGGGCCCTGCGTAGCTTTGCCGCAGCCCGGCTGATGCAGGAACGCAGGGAATGGCTTTGGTGGCTATTTTCCCTCCTCTGTCTCCGTCACTCTYTCTGCAGTTTGCCTTTCCTCTCCCCTTCCCCAAAAATCACATTTTCCCACACCAAATCGATCTCTAGCTTGCTCCTGTTTAAGAAAAAAGGGCCGTAAGTTGCGTTTGATTAGCTCTGTTGGAGGCTCTTGTTGCACTTTGCATCCCAAGCCCGGCCACGTCGGCTCTTGACAGCGGCTGGGCTCCGACCCGTGTCCGTGCAGCTCCAGCACAGGGGAGCAGCCGCCTGGACACGGGCATCAAACCCGCCGTGCGCATTTGCTCCCAGCCAAGGGGGAAACGGAGTCAGAGCCTGTGCACGTCTCTCCTCTTTCCTGCCTCTCCCGATTTCCACCCCTGGGTGCTGCAGGGGGGGCACGGCCGGACCCAAGCACCCCGTGTCCTCCTCCACGGTGGCAGCCGGGGCAGCCTGCCTCCGATTCCCGGTTAACGGCAGAGCTTTCCTCGGGGTGCTGGCAACCTCCTCGGCAATTCGCTCCCGTGCTTATTTCAGTAACGGAGGGATTTTTTTTTTTTTGGTGCCTGTGCCCATCTCTCCGCTCTGCAATTGCCACCACGGCTCGGGATGCAAGGAAGAGGGGATGGGGCTTGCTTGAGGCTCAGGCCAGCGGGCAACAAATTTGCCCAATTTAACCCGGCACGTAGCTTTGCAGGAGGGTTTGGTTGATCGGGACTCAGGTCCGCAGGGCTCCTGAGGCTCGCGAGCCCTGGGGCAGGGGCTGCTTTGGGGGAAGGGCAGGAGGGTTTCCGTCCATCCGTCCRTCCATCCCATGCGCAGCCGAGCCGGGGCCGGCGCAAGCGAAGCCGACGAGCGGCTGCGAGGGCGCGGCGCTGCCTGGAGCGTATTGAAACGTCCTTGAGGAGGCACCGGGCGGGCAGAGCGCGGCTCGCGGGGAGGCGCGCGGTTTGTTTTGGGAGGCGCCTCGCTCCCCTTCCTCTCTGCTCGGGTAGCTGATGCCGGATTCCCGATGAATTATTTATCGCGGGACTAAAAATACTTGGAAATTCGCAGCGAGGAGCGAGCGGCTTGACCCGCCCCGGCGCTGGCGTTGGCGTGCCGTAGCGTGGGACGCTGCCAGCATGACTCACCGGCCGCCCTCTCCGGCCAAGGAGCCCCGGCGGCGGCTTCGCGCTCGCTCCGGCGCCTCCTGCCCACCCGGCCGGCCCGCGGCAGCGGCTCTCCCTCGCCGGGCAGGCGGGAGGCGGGCAGCYGGCTCCGGCGGTGTGGTCCCCCTTTTTCCCCGGCGATTCGAAAGGGAGCCCGGCCGTGGGTCGATCCCTGCCAAAGCCGCCCGGCCGAGCGAGCGCCGGATGCCGTCGGGGGCCCGAGGCCTCCGTGGCCGAACGCGGGGAGGGGGCGGACGCGGGGCTGGCGCCTCCCGTCTCTCCAGAGGCGAGAGCCCAGCGCTGGGTGCTGGGGCRCGTGAACGTGCCCCGCGCGACGCTCGGTCCTGGCTCGCGGGGTGCCCCCAGGCACAGCCGTTGGGCTTAGTTCTTAGGTTTTGGTTCAAAATGCTGGGGGTGCTGTTGCAGCCTGGGCTCCTGCATGGGGCTGTGGGTGCACTGAGCTGGCTGGGACTCAGCTCTGCCGGCGCCAGGAGGGGTTTCTCTTGCCGTGCTCGGCCTGGCGCCCAGGCAGGGGCAAGACGGGGGCGGCTGCGAGGGCACGTTGAGCGAAGGCAGCGTTTAACTGCGCCGAGCGCCGGCCGGCAGCGGCAGCTCACCGCACGGAGCACCGCGGGCGCCGCGGCCGGTGCCGCCGCTGCGGAGTAAAGAGGAGAAGGGGCTAAAGCTGTTGAGGCTGGAGGATGGCGCCCGGCAGGGAAACGCAGGGAGGCAAAGCGGCTGCGAGCGCGATTCGGTGGGAAGTGGGGGAGCGGGTGGYGCGCAGGGAGAGGGGCCGGGGCACCGCGGCCAGGGGACGCCGCTGCTTCGGGGACGGCGCGGCGYGCAAAATCCCCAGGCGGGGAGTCGTGTGGCTGAACCGTACCCGGCTCAAGGGCACCTTTCACTYGGCTTTAAACCTGCCTTGCGCCGGTGCCGTCGGTGCCTCTCCTTGCCCCAAAACCGGAGGCTTGGCAAGCCGGAGGCAAAGGGGGTAAAAATGCAATCTTCGGCCAGAACAAGCCGCAGCTCGCGGAGGAGGGGCCCCCCCCAGGGCCGGTGGCACCAGCGGCTGTTGGAGACGTGGCTACGGGCCAGCGTGAACGGGCCACCAGCCCCAGCCAGCCAAAACCGAGTTTTTCCATTAACGAAGCTCCGGTGAGAGCTGTGCCGTGGGCCGGCCACGTTTTATCTATTGCATTGTCACCCTGGGTGCTTAATTTGGGAGTCAGCGGAACCAGAGGTGGCTCATCAGCCTGTGACATATAAATATATATATCTTAATCAGGAGGGAAGGCAGGCAGCTCTTCGGCTGACAGCACAGCGCTGGCAGGGGCTCGAGGGAAGCACTGGGGCGAGGGAGCTGTTGCAGTCTCCTTCCCGAGAGCATCTYCCCCACCGGCCCCGATGCTTCTGGGATGCTCCTCCTTCCCGGGGATGCTCCTCGGGGGGCTCCGGCTGGGAAGGGTTAGTGGTTTTGGGGGCTGGAGTAAAAGGCTGCTGCGAGGGCGCTGGGGACCGCGCGGCCGAGGCACGGAGCTGGGCGGCCGGAGCGGCGGCGGGTGCGATGGGCTCTGTGCCGTCCTCGCAGGGACGCGGCGGCGGACATGGGCAGAGTGCCGGCGCCCACCCTGCTACTGTCGATGGTGCTGGGCTGCTCGGCCGTCTTCACCGACATCCTGCTGCCCGGCCCCGAGGAGCCGGTGGTCAACGTGGCCGTGGTGTTCGGGGGCACGTCCTACCCGCTGCACATCCGCTCCCGCCTGAGTCCCCAGAGCTTCCTGGACATGCCCCTGGAGATCCAGCCCATCACRGTCGTGGTGAACAACACCAACCCCAGCACCCTGCTCACCCAGATCTGCAACATCCTCGCCAGCCACAAGATCCACGGCATCGTCTTCGAGGACAACGTGGGGACGGAGGCCGTGGCCCAGATCCTGGACTTCATCTCCTCCCAGACGCAGGTCCCCGTCATCAGCATCAGCGGGGGCTCTGCTGTGGTCCTGACCCCGAAGGTGAGGCTTCTCCCTGGTGGCTCCTGCCAGGGGGATGGAGGGAATGGGGCGTATCGGAGCCATTTAAGGGGTGCAGAGCTGGACATCAGGGTGGTTGCTGGTCTGTGCCATGGGGGCGCATTGCAGGGGACCGGGGCTTCAGTGCCCTTGAGGAGGGACCTTCTCTGGTCCCCTGTCCCTTCCCATCCATCTCCTGTGTCCTTGCACAGACCAGGGCAGCCGCATCCCTGTCCTGCCCCACTGCTCTGGGGGATGGCAGCATCCCTCCCTGGCGATGGGAGACGTGGGACCAGGGCTGTCCCCAGCGCCGGCAAGGCCGGGATGGCTCTGCCTGCCGTGGGGCGCCAGGAGGAGGGTGTAATGCCGGGGGACTGCGGTCAGCACAGCCTCAGCTCAGGGTCTGCAGAGCCCAGCGCCGCAGGGGCTCAGCCCGGGGCTGGATCCAGCCCTGGCACCGTCATCGGTGCACCGGGAAGCACCTCGGGTCTGCGCACTGGCGGCGGGCAGGCAGGGAGAGCTGCACCGGGGCACCGAGCGACAAATCCCTCCTGCAGGATTTGTCTCATCTCCTCCACGGTTGCTCCTGTGGCTTTGCCCAGCTTTGGTGCCCGGAGGGGTCCTGCTCCTGACGGCCTTCCCCGGCATCAGCGGCAACTCTCTGCTCGGGGAGTTTGCATTTTGGCYAGGCAGAGTGCAAATATCCGGCCTGTTGCCTCCACTGTTTGGGTGTTTTAGTGTTTTTTTTTAATATTTTGGTTTCCCAGAGCTTTTGGGGGCCGTCACCCCTGGATCTCACCTCTGCAGGTCTGCCCACGCCGACCGGGGAGGCTGGAAGGGGACCGGCTGCCCGGCCGGCAGCCAGCCCTGCCCCTGCAAGCGCCCCCGAGTGCCCCAGCCTGCCCGTCGCGCCGGTGGGTGCCGGTGGGTGCCGCGGGCTCAGACGTAGCCCCCGGGGCTGTGAGCGAGCCGTCGCTTTGCTGCGGGCTGGCGGCTCTTCTGCAGCCTGCTCCAGGGCGGATGTYGCCAGCGGTGGTGGGGGGACCCGTTCGAAGGCCTGCCCTCCTCTTCCTCACCCGCGTCGCCTGCGATCCCCTTTCCCCTGCGGTGAATCCCCCAGGGATTCACCCGCTCCGAGTGGACCAACGCCTCGGTAGGAAAAACACTTCGCTGGCGATGGAGGCCGTCTGCACGGCAAAACGCTGCTGCCTTTTYGCGACCTTCTGCAAATGCCGTTCACTGAATCATTTAAGACGGAATCAGATCAATTAAGATTTGCTAATGAGAGGCCAGATGGTCGGGGAGGTGGGGTGGGAGGGAAGGAGCAGCCGAGGGGCTCCGGGAGCAGGTCGCGGTCCGGAGGCTGGAACAGGATTTACTCGCCCGGCAGATTATTATTTGCCCCCCTCACTCTCATGATTTAAAGGGAAATTATTGGTGTGCTTTGGAAAGTGCTGGATGAATTTTGGTCAAAGGGAGAAGTAGTCCTAGAAATGGGGGCGAGAAGAGGCTGCAAAGTGTGGGGATGCACTGGTCCCATTTTTGGCGTCTCCAGCCCTTGGGCCTCACCAGCTCTCAGCCCCCCGACCTCCTCTCGGTGGTGGGTTCAAGGTTTGCAGGGGTGCGAGGAGCCCCGGCCMCAGGGCCCTGGGTGCCAAACCCGTCCCTCAGCCCTTCTCCTCCCCACCGGGCTCGTCTTCTCCTGCAGGAGCCCGGCTCGGCTTTCCTTCAGCTGGGCGTCTCCATCGAGCAGCAAATCCAGGTGATCTTCAAGGTCTTGGAGGAGTACGACTGGAGCTCCTTTGCCGTCATCACCAGCCTGTACCCGGGCTACAACATCTTCCTGGACGTCATCCGCTCCTTCACCGACGCCAGCTACTTCGGCTGGGAGCTGCAGGACGTGCTGACCTTCGAGATGAGCCAGGAGCAGAGCAGCTCGCGGACGCAGCGGCTCCTGCGGCAGCTCGACGCCCAGGTGCTCCTCGTCTACTGCTCGCGCCAGGAGGCCGAGTACCTCTTCGAGATGGCGGAGCAGGCCGGCCTGGTGGGGCCGGGCTACGTGTGGATCGTGCCCAGCCTGACGGTGGGCAACATGGAGCGGCCGCCCGCCTCCTTCCCCGTGGGCCTCATCAGCGTGGTGACGGAGAGCTGGAAGCTGAGCCTGCGCCAGAAGGTGCGGGACGGCGTGGCCATCATCGCCATGGGGGCGGCCGGCTTCTTCCGGGCCCACGGCTACCTCCCAGATGTGGGGCGCGACTGCCGGGCGCCCGCTGGCCCCGCCACCAACGGCAGCTTCTACCGGTGAGCCCCGGGGAGCGAAGCCTCCGTGCGGGGTGGTGGGGCACCCTGGAGCATCGCTGCCGCGAGCGTCCTCGCTTTGCAATGGGCCAAGGGAGGAGGAGCGGGGAGGAGGAGGAGGAGGAGGAGGAGGAGGAGGAGGAGGGAGCCGGCGGCAGGGCCACGGCGCTGGCTGGGAGCGGGACGGTGCCAGGCTGCTCATGGCTGACCTGGTGATGGTGGGGTTTTCCCTTTCTTTGGTTGCTCCCACCCACACGTCCCACCGTGCCCAGCTCCGGGACCGGTGGCTGCGGCTCCCCAGCCGGCACTGGGGGAGGGTGGAGACGTGCCGTGGGGCCGGTGTGGCAGCGGGGACCGTGCGGCTGCGGGCTCACGGTGCTGCTGTCGCCCCGCCAGGCACCTCCTCAACGTGACGTGGGAGCACAGGGACTTCTCCTTCAACGAGGGCGGCTACCTGGTGCGGCCCACCATGGTGGTGATCTCGCTCAACCAGCACCGGCTCTGGGAGATGGTAGGGACCCGCGGGACCCRCTGGGCTGGGCCGCGGGAGGGCTCGGTTCAGTGGGCTGCGATCCTGCCCCGGGGCAGGTTACACCCTGCAAAACCCATTGCAAATATCGAAGGTGGCTTTGGTGTTGCCCCCACCRATTCGGGGCCGTGCAAACTCCCCCCGCCTGGGTGCACAGAGCAGCCTGCGCCGCGGGTATTTGCCTGCAGCAGTTGCCTACCGCAGCTTCGTGATGGAGTTTCCATGCCCTGCTCCAGCTGGCGCCTGGCATGGGGAAGGGGTCCTGGTGGGCTCCTGCCCCGTTGTCGAAACCGTGGGCTGCTGCGGGGCCTCACCACAGTTTTCACGCCCCGGCTCACCTTGCAGCCTGCGGTGTGCCGGGTCGGCTGGGCCGTGGCACCAGCTCCCGCAGCCGGGCAGCGGGTTGGCACGGCTCTGACGGGCACCAAAGCTGTGCAAAGCACTGATTTTCTTTTTCCCCCTCGATTTGGTGGCTGCGGAGTTCCAAAAGATTTCAAAATGCAGACGTCCACCTTCGGGGACCAGCAAGCATTTAGACCGGCAGCAAGCCACGCGGAGCTTTTTTTTTGCCCTTTAAATGCATTTCAGTTGATATTTGGCCATGTTTTTGCTCACGGTGCTGGCACAAACCCCGCTTTTTGGGGCCCGGGTGGAAACCCCCCCCCCCCCCCCCCCCCCCGCGGTCGCTGGTGAGCGAGATGGCGGCCGCCAGGGCTCGGGCTAAGCACGAGCAGATCCTGGTGCTCGATCCACCCACCGACCTCAAATTCAAAGTAATGCTACAACNCCCCCCCCCCCCGCGGTCGCTGGTGCAGAGTGCGAATGTGCCCGTGGGTGACGGCGGTGCAGAAAGCCGGCTCGTGGCGACTGGGGCACGCGCTCCAGCGTAACGATGTACGGGGRGAAGCGAGCCCTCGAAGACCCGCAGAGCGAAGCGCAGGACGCGGCGGGACTCCTCGGCTGCCCGTGCCCCAGCACCCGCCGCCACCTCGCCAGGCGGTGACGGGGCTCTCCCCGGTCTCGGCAGGTGGGCAGGTGGGAGAGAGGCATCATCCACATGAAGTACCCGGTGTGGCCCCGCTACGGCTCCTTCCTGCAGCCCGTGGCCGACAACCGGCACCTGACGGTGGCCACGCTGGAGGAGAGGCCCTTCGTCATCGTGGAGAACACGGACCCCAGCACGGGGGTCTGCGTGCGCAACACCGTGCCCTGCCGCAAGCAGACCAACTCCTCCCAGAGGTGCGCGGGGACGGGGCGGCACGGGGCTCCCCGGCGGGTCCCCTGCGCCGCGCGGGGCTGAACCGTGCTGGCGAAGAGGGAYGCGGCTGGCGCAGACCGACCCTGTCTGGCTGAGCCTGGGCGAAGTTTTTGCGGGTTCCTGGCCGTCCTCATTAAGAGAGGCTCCACTGCAACCGAGCTTCAAGCCGCTCCTTTCTTGCAGTCTGGGGCTTTAGCTATGATGTGGCTTGAAGCCCCCTGCCCAGGGCAACGCTCCGGGACTTCAGCTCACCGCTTCCCCGAGGCTTTTGGGAGCTTATCAGTGGCTTCTCTTCCTTTCTCATTTTGGGGTAAAGCCCCCAAACCCCGTTCACTGTTCAGCAGCAGGGACGAAGCTCAGCATCTCTGGCCCTGCTTCCCAGGCAGCTGGTACCCTGGAGGCACCAGGGGAAGGGGGGGACGGGGCAGCTCTGGGTGCTGTGCACCCCCTGGGGTGCTCAGGGCACCTCCAGGAGGACCTGGGGAAGGCCTGACCCGCTTTTCCTGGCGCAGCTTCAGCGGCGATGGCCCCCCGGACCCCTACACCAAACTGTGCTGCAAGGGCTTCTGCATCGACATCCTGAAGAAGCTGGCTAAGACGGTCAAGTTCTCCTACGACCTCTACCTGGTGACCAACGGCAAACACGGCAAGATCGTCCGCGGGGTCTGGAACGGGATGATTGGTGAGGTAGGGGTGGGCAGGGCTCGTCCCCAAAATTCACCCCCCCCCCACCCCAAGGCATCCCAGGGCATCATTCTCCAGCCTTGCTTGGGGGCAGGTCCAGGGCTGGGATTTTCCTGTTGAAATGGGTTAGAGTTTCTGCACTTGGACTCTTGTTTGCTTTTGGCTAGCCCCTGCGTAGGGGATAATCCAGCATGAGAAAGAGTGGAGGCGTAATTGTAAATCCCAAGGGTTATGGTTGAGGTTTAACAGGGAAGAACGGATGGGGTGGTCAGAGAGCCGGAAGTTTATCATCCCCCAGCTGGCTGTGTTTGTCTCACTGTTAGCTTAATAAGCCAATATTAAGAAAAAAGTTAAGGTTGCAAAATGAAGCACTCGGGAGATGAGGAAATGCCTGGAGAAGGTCGTCTGGGTCCCTCAGTCCTGCCCGTTGTGTGTCTGCATTCCCACGGGGGTTTTAAGGGCCAGCTCATGCCCCGGTTTCTCCATGGGATCCCTGCATGGTCCAGGAAGCCCTTTGGGCACATCCTTGTCCACGYGGGACCCCGGGCTGCCTTCACCCTGGTCCGGTGCAGCAAGGCACGGCCGTGGCTCCACCGCGGTAGCCAACAAAATACCATTTCTCACTTGGACCTCCAGCACTGGGGTTGCTGCCCGAGGGGCGCAGGGAGGCTCAGGCTGACGCCGCAAGCGCAGGCGGTTTCCAAGGGTGCTGCCCCAAAGGAGGGYTGCAAATCCCGGAGCTCCTGAAATGCTGCTCCGGGTGCCTTCAGCCCGCCTCCTCTTCCTCCGGCGGCCGGCGGCACGTTGYGGGTGCTGCCGAGCCGCCCCCGCTGAGGGTGAGCTGCCCCTTCCCAGGTGTACTACAAGCGAGCGGACATGGCCATCGGGTCGCTCACCATCAACGAGGAGCGCTCCGAGATCGTGGACTTCTCCGTGCCCTTCGTGGAGACAGGCATCAGCGTCATGGTGGCCAGGAGCAACGGCACCGTGTCGCCCTCCGCCTTCCTCGGTGAGCAGAGCGGGCCGGGGCCGCGCGCACCTCTCCGTGTGTGTGTGTGTGTGTGTGTGTGTGTGTGTGCACACTCGCACATGCGTGTGTGCATGCGGGTTCCTCCCGTGCTTTTGACAAGCGTGAGTTAGAAATAGCATCATTTAAAAAAAAAAAAAAAACCTGTTTGTACATCACAAGGGAATGAGATTGTGCCGGCAGCTTTGTGGCTGTCTCCTCCCCATGCCGTAAGTAATCCTTTTATTATGGAAACTGAGGCTGGGATCGGCGTGGTTTTTCCTCTCCATCCCTTGCGTAGCGGAGGAAGGATGGAGGCACTGGAGGTTTAGAGGGAAGCTGGGGGTTTGCTAGCGCTGAAATCTGCTCGAGGGGATCTGTTGTGTTTGCTGAGCCTTCACCAAATCCTGCGTTTGAGCCGGGGAACTTCCTGGTGCAGGAGACTGCGGGYGCTGAGAGTTCGAAGGAGTTTTAAAAAAACAACTGGGCAAAAAGCCTGGGGAGGCAAGGAGGTTGGCCAAGGTCGTCGTAAAATTGGAATTGAAAGTTAGGTGATTTCTTGGGGCTTTCCAGCAAGAGCGAAACAGCAAGAGCCCAGYTTAGGTGGAGCAAGGGTTTGCACACGTGGAGCTGGGCTCTTGCGTCGAGACGCRTCTGAGAAGCGTGTCGGCCGTTGCGTCCAGAGGGCCTGGATTAATCCCGTCCCTCAGGCTGCCCCGGACACCGGAGCCCCCTGCGCCCGCAGTGCCACCCCGCAGCTCCCGCTCGGTGTCTCGCCTCTGCCCCGTCCTCGCCGGCTCCAAATGGCTGTGCCAGCCGGGGCTTATCCCAGCCGCGGCTCCACCGCCCCAGAAATACCTGGGGTCACGTTCCCGGCTGGAGCCGGCCCCCCCTCCCGTGGGAGCCCGGCTCGGCTGCCGAGTAATTTCGATTTCATAAGTACATTTTGCCTYGCTTCCTCTTAATAATATCCCTGCGGCAAGGCTGTAATTCCTCCGGAGCAGACTTATTGCCTGGGATTATTGGCTGAATAATTCCGCAAAGAAAGAAACCCGCCTGGGTTTCGTCGCGGG
>NW_020451160.1:1502074-1504565 GCF_003343035.1 Apteryx rowi
GCAAGGACGAGGGCTGCAAGCTGGTGACCATCGGCAGCGGGAAGGTCTTCGCCACCACGGGCTACGGCATCGCCCTGCAGAAGGACTCGCGCTGGAAGCGGGCCATCGACCTGGCCCTGCTGCAGTTCCTGGGAGACGGTGGGTGCGCGCCGAGCCGAGCCCCACCAGCTCCTCGTTAGCCTCTTCCGACGCGCTCCTTGCTCGTCCCCTCCCCAGCGCTCTTGCTGGCAGAGAGAAGCTGCTGGTTTTATTTTAAAGTGTTTATTTGTTTCAGTCTTGTAAAGGACAACATGAGGGTCTTCTGGCCCATGGAAGCCCATCCTGGCACAGCGAATTAACCCAGGGACAGCAGAGGATGAGGCTTTGCCATCTGCCCGCCCTTGGCATGGGCCRTTTTGGTCCCTGGCGCCCTCAGAGGGGCTCAGACCCTGCCGTCGGCTTGGAGACTGCCGTGCACAAAACATATGAGGACCAGGGAGCAGGGGAAGGAGAAGGAACATCACAAGACAGGGAGTGTGGCCAGCCAGCACGAGGGAGGAGGAAGATGGAGGGGCGAAGGGGAGAAAAGAGAAGGGAGAGGGCCTGGGAGAAGCATGAGCGTCTCGCGGGATGCTCAGGCCACAGGCGATGGCAAGGGTAGAGCTGATACCAGCTCCAGGGGGTGATTTTGTCCTTTTCCTCCAGTGACGGTGATGGGTAGGAGCTGTGCTTGAGGAGACACGGCCTGAGTGGGACTTTTTCACCCCATGCCTCTGTATGTGTGGTCCCAGGTGAAACACAGAAGCTGGAGACGGTTTGGCTGTCAGGCATCTGCCAGAATGAGAAGAACGAGGTGATGAGCAGCAAGCTCGACATCGACAACATGGCTGGGGTTTTCTACATGCTGCTGGTGGCCATGGGGCTGAGCCTGCTGGTCTTCGCCTGGGAGCACCTCGTCTACTGGAAGCTGCGGCACTCCGTCCCCAAGTCCCACAAGCTCGACTTCCTCCTGGCCATCAGCAGGGTGAGCACGTGGCCACCGGGGGCTCTCAGAGTGCCCAGATTTCCTCCTGCCGGGCCGTGGAGGTGGGCAGAGCTTTGCTGATGCCCCTTGGACCTGCGTGGGGCTTGCTGGTGGAAATGCTCGTGTTGAAATGCATTGTCGGTTGGGGAAAGGTGTCGCTGGGGATGTCGGTGAGCGGGCACTGGGACAGGGCTTTGGTCTCCCTTCGCTCATGTGAGGAGCCTGGTCTGTAGAATGGGGGATGGCAGTGGGATGGGAGCTGCTCCATGGTGGAGGTGGGAGCGGGGATGTGGGGGTTTCTCTGGCCGGGCAGTGGAGCGGGTGCTTGTGGGGTCCCCAGCATGGAAAGGGGCTAAGACGGAGGATGGGGCACATGTGAAGATCTCGGCTTGGCTTTCCTAATAGCCGGAGATCTTGGCCTGAGCCGTGTCATCTCATGCCAGCTCTTCTTGATCCACCCAAACCAGCCGCTGGTGTAGAGGCATTGGCAGACTGCGTGCAGGACGGGCCGGACTGGTGGATGTGGGACATGGAGCTCCAGCTGCTCCGCTGATGGGGCCAGGGGGGTTCCCCTCTCTCCGCAGGGCATTTACAGCTGCTTCAACGGGGTCCAGACCCTGGCGAGCCCCGTGCGGGTGCCCACCCCCGACGTCACGGCCGGCTCGGCCCAAGCCAACGTGCTGAAGATGCTACAGGCCGCCAAGGACATGGTGTCGACGGCCAGCGTGGGCGGCTCGCTGGAGACCGCCACGCGCACCATCGAGGACTGGAGCAGCCGCAGCGAGCGCCTCCAGACCACCTTCTCGCTGAGGACACCCCAGCTCGTGGTGCAGAACAGCACGGGCGCCCACCGGCCCCCCGCCCCACCGGAGAGGTTCGGCCGGGTCTACGCACCCAAGGGCGCTCCTGCGGGCCTGCCCCAGCCCGTCCTGGTGGACTCCAGGCTGCCTGGGGACGAGAAGTGGCGAGGGGCCAACGAGCAGCCCCACATCCTTCACCCGCTGAAGTTTCGGGGCGGCTGTTCGGGGGACAGAGCGCTGCCGGGCTCCGCGGTGGGCGGTTTCCCCCACCTCCTGGTGAAGACCACGCCGGAGGGGGATGGCCGAGACCAGCTGCTGATGGGCAACCACGTGGGCGCCACGCTCTCGCCCCTGACGCCGCCGAGGGAGCTTCCCCTGCCGGACATCTACCGGGAGCACAAGCGGCCGCCGGCGCGGGGCGACCGGCTGCACAGCACCCCGCTGCTCTACGGGGACGGCGGACACGGCGGCCCGGCGCCGCTGCCCCGGCTGCTCTCCRCTTCCACGAAGGAGGTGGTGGGAAGCCCTTTCGGGCCGCCCTCGTGCGCCCACGGCTCCTTCCCCGGAGCCGAGAGGACTTGCAGAGCCTCGGGGCCGGGGGCCGGCACGGCGGCGGAGCAGGAGCGGCTGAGCCGGCGCGCCGCCTCGTCCCGCGCGTCCCGGGAGCGGGGCGAGAGGCGGCGCGGGC
>NW_020451160.1:1505043-1557017 GCF_003343035.1 Apteryx rowi
GGAGGTGTGAGGGCGCGGGATCGGGGGCATCGGGGGTCCCGCCGGTGGCTGCCCGCCTCGCGCCCCGCCGGAGCCGCCGTGCGCCCTCCTCTGCGCCAGCGCCGGTGGGGAAAAAGCGAAGAAGTGACCTTTTCCCGCGCTGCCCCGTGGGCTTCAGCGCGGGTGATCCGAGGCTCCTGCCGCCGCCAGCGGGATGCCAAAAGGCGGGATACCAGCGGGAAGCCAAAAATCCACGTGCGGGGTGACGGATACGCCAGGTCGGTGGAGAGCACGAGAGCAGGGACGCGGGGGCTGGCGGCTGGATCCTGCTGCCGCACACGGACAAGGCTGGTCGGGGGGCAGCAAACTCCTTGCCGCCGCGTTTCCTTTTCCGAGGGACTCCAAAATGCCATGTCCGGGCCATTAAAGAGACGTTTTAAGTCTTTGCGGGGACCGTTCTTCCGTCCGCCTGCGCCGAGCTCGGGGCTGCCCTGGGCTCGGCCCCTCGGTCACTGCGACTCGGTTCGGCCAAATGGGACGTTTGAAACCTATCGAATAATTCCTGCAGGTGGCAGGAGAAGGGGCAGCTGATGGGCGAGCGATGTGCCGGCCGGGTCCGAGCCCTGCCTGCCCTCCGCGCAGCGCTGCGGCACGGCCGCGGCGCCCGAGCAGCCTCGTAAAAATGTGCCGCAGGGGAAAAGATAAGGGGGGGGGGGGAATCCTCCCCCCTCCCCAGGCTGCTGGAGCAATAAGGCAGGCGAGAGCTGTGAGCCTGGTTTAATCCTTCTCTTGCCTCTAACGCGTCCCTCTCCCAGTGCCGCTGGGGCCCCGCGGATGGGGAGGGCAGCGATTCGTGGGCAACACCGCGCCAGGGCAGCAGGAGCTGAAGCTGCCTGGGAATCGGGCACGAACAGGCCAGAGAGCAGCTTCGCGGGAGCCACCTGCAAGTGCTGCAGCTCCTTGGCTGTGCAAAGCCGCCGGCCGGGCCCTTTTTCCAGGGAGCTGCCACGAGGCCAAGCCATGGTCGCTCTTCACGGCTGGTTTCGCACTGGTCACACGGATAAATGTCTCTTCAAGGGGCTGCTCTAAAGCGCCTTTTTTTCCAGTTTAAAGCAGCCTTTTGGGATGCTGGGAACAGCTGCTGAGTTGGGAGGTGCAAGGGGGTGAGTGCATGGCCCCCAGGAGCCCCGGCCCTCGCCAGCCAGCCAGGCATCCCACYGGCGACCAAGGCTGGCTTGCTGGGAGCACTGGGGCACACTGGGGTGCAAGGGGACCAGCCGGGGGGGTTAAACTCTTGGGGAGGGCAGAGAGTGCTGGGCTGCTGCTGCGGGCGGGCAGACGGGGTGCCTGCACATGCAGGGGCCGTGCACACGTGTGCGAGCCTGCATGTGAGTGCACATGTGCACRCGTGTGCATGTCTGCATGTGTGTGCACATGTGCACGTGTGTGCGAGCCTGCATGTGAGTGCAAATCAGCATGCGTGTGCGAGTCTGCATGTGTGTGCACATGTGCACGTGTGTGCGCGTCTGCATGTGAGTGCACATGTGCACGCGTGTGCGCGTCTGCACGCAGGCAGCGGGTGTTTGGCAGCTGCCGGTGGCCCTTTTTATGTGGGCAATTACAGCAAATAGCTGCAGCCTGCTTGTGAAGTCCATAAAAGCTCTGCGGAGCTGCGACGCTGGGTAGGTGATGGGGGGGGGGGGCGGGGGCCCAAACTGGGAGCTGCGACAGCACTAATCCTGGCCGGGGGGGGGGGTCCCTCACTCATCCCCCCATCCACCCCGGGGGTCGTCCCCATTCGGTCCCTTGCGCCAGGCAGGCAGGGACAAGGGGGAATCACTGCAAAGCCCTGGGGAGGTAAGGAAGGGCCTGGAAACGCATGGCTGGGGACAAAAAAGCCTCTCTGACTATCCATCCATCCATCCATTAGTCCATCCATCTTTCTGTCTAGCCATCTGTCTAGCCATCTTTCCGTTCATCCATCTGCCCATCTATCCATCAGTCCGGGATTAAATCCAGCCTCTTTCCCCACTACCCCCCCCCAGCCTTGCCTCCGCGCTGCCATCACGCTCCAGTGCCGACGCTTTAATTTCCATTACTTATTTATCACTGCAATAGTCTTTTAATTGCTTTGGCGGCCCCTCCGAAGGCATCTTGGCGAGGGGAGAAGGTGACGATGTATAAATAAAGGCGATAAACAAATAAGCCTGGCGGCGCCGCTTGCAGGCATGGGGAGGCTTGCTGGGCCGGTCCCGCGTGGCTCCGGGGTGCCGGTGGTTCCCTGGAGAGCTTCCCTGGATTGTGGCTTTGCAGCCCAAGGAGTCAGCACCCATGCGTGCCCCGGCGCTGCACCCCTGGCTCGGCTCAGCGGGGCCCGGCCAGGCCTGAGTGGGGTTTGGTGGGAGCTGTAAGCGCAAAAGGGAGCTGAAAAAAAAGGAAAAAATCCCTAACTCCCATTTTTAATTAATTAGTTACGTCCCCAGTGACTCATGTTTTATCGAAGGACCCTGCTGCGGGAGGCTGGGACGGCCGCGGGGACGGGGCGCCGTCCAACAGGGCACCGTGGCCCAGGTGCACCGCGGCCGGCGTGGGCAGCAGCCACCCCCTGCCCCGTGCCGTTGCCGTGTGATTTGCAAAACTTATTTATATGCTAATTGCAATGGGACGAGCTGCTTTTTTTTTTTTTTTTCCCACTTTCCCTTGTGCCTGTGGCGTTAATTTGGGGCGCTGGGGCGGGGGGTGGAGAGGAGCAGCCCCGGCGCCTGGGTGAGGGCAGTGGGATGCTGCACCACGGCCAGGGTCCGGCGGGGAGCCGAATCCAGCCACAAGGGCTCAGCGCGGCCCCTGTACGACGGCTGAACCATCAGGGTTAAAAGAGGGGCCGAGCTGCTCCTGCCACCATCCCCGGCGGCATCGCGGGACAACCCCGGCTGAGAAACGCAGCCRGGCCAGGACCGACCTCCCGGCAAAGCGGCCAAACACCGGGCGAAGGCGGCTGATGGAGGCAGAGAGACGCAGCAAAAATCCCGGCTAAAAAACGAGCCTGGCACCGAACCCTCGGTGTGGGGCAGTGCTGAGCAGTTTGCAGGCAGCGTTTCAGCTAATCCCGCCTGCGTGGGGCAGGATTTTGCCCTCGGTGCCGCCGGGACGCATCGCTCGCTCCCTGGGAGACGAGAGCAGGGCACAGATTTGCCCACGCATTCGTCCTGGTGCCAGCGCTCAGGGGCTTTGCAGAGCAACGGTTTGGTATTTTAGCGCTTAACAGCCCTTGAGGGATATTATTTCTCTTTGGTGAAAGCGTCTAATCAATCACTTTTTAATTCAGCCCGTTCTGGCACCCATGCCACCGTGGGATGCTGCAGTCTGCAGTTTACGAGTGCCCTGGGTGGAAAAAACCCCACTGCCGGCGCCTCTGTTTGCAGCCCGCCTACCGCACGCAGCAGCGGCGGCAGCTCGGCCCCGCGCGCCTCCTCCGGGTGCCGGGCCCCTGCCCTCCCCGGCAGCGCTGGGCTCCGCGCCGCTCGCTTTTGGGCTGACGGAGCCGAACTGCGGTAGCTAACTCGGAGCCTGTCACCACGGCTGTACGGGTAGGGTTTTTTTTGCCCCGACACGCACCATTCCCCCACTTTTAACAAAGAGTTCGGGTGTTATTTTCACCCTGCCGCGGGCCCTTCCTGAAGACCACGACAGCTCCTCGGGTCGGGGCCCGGCTGCCCCCGCACGGATTCGGGAGGTTCAGCCACCACCTTTCTGCACACCTTCAAATGACTAAACCCCCCCCGAACAACACGGGGGCGACGCTGTTCCTTGGTGATGTTTAAGCCTTTTCTAAACCTGTTTCTCCTGCTCCAGGTTTTTATTTTTCCTCCAGCGGCTGTTGCTCTTTGAAGTGCTGCAAATGACCGAATCCATCCCCGATGCCAGTTTGATTTCGGATTCACCGTCCAAGCCCCCAAATCTGCCACTGCTTGTGAGGTCCTTCGAGAGAATCACAGTGAAAGTGTTTATTTCCATCATAAAGATGTGTTTTAATACTTTACCATAAATCAAGCTGCGCTTTATGGCGATAATAAATTTGTTGGCAGAAACTGCCTTTGCAGCCCGAGGCAGTGGTGCAATTCAATTTGTTTGGTTTTAAGCGTAAGGATATGTAATTGAGAAGGAGAAAGTACAGATGTTTTAATTGAGTTCCCAGATACCACCTAGAGTTGCAGGAGACTAATAGAGAGGAAGAGGTGAGGGTCTCCATTACCCTCTCCGCTTGCCGTTCCTCCTTGGCCTGCGGACCCATTAGTCACGGGAGTCCCCTCCAGGAATAGCTGCTTGTTGCACCTACGAGAGGAGGAAGGGAGGGGAAGAAAGACGGCAGACTAAAACAGATGTATAATGTGCATTTTATTTTGGTTTTAATCCTTTTTTTTTTTTGGAAAACTAATTACAGTCAGGACAAGCATCATGTGAGGATCTGTAATAATGATTTGTTAGCATTGATAACAGCCAAATAAAAATAGACTCATTGCTGATCTGCAAGAGGAGAGCAGCTCCCACCCCGTGCTGAGCCGGGGTAGCAGTTGGAGTCACCCACTCCCCGGCTCTGCTTCCCCCAAGCCCAACGCAGGGCAGCGCTGGCCCTACCGAGCCATCCCGGTCCCCCTTTCACCGGTAATTTTTAAGGCATTGCTATGTCAGGTTTTGTATGAAAAATGTTCTCTCTGCCACGGAGTTTCTTTCCACTAAACGCCCCGATTCCTAAGGTAGATTTGTTTCGCTGCTGTGCAAGGACAGCAGCTGTCTGGGAATTCTTGGTTATTTATTTAAGAAATCACTCACGCTCCTCGGGGACCAGAGCTCTTCCAGGTGAGGTACCATGGCGGATGCTGGGGACAGGAGGCGCGAGAGCAAGGCAGGCGGCCCTCGCCGTACCGCGGCATCCAAGCCCCGCTGCCAAGCGGCTCGCAGCTTAGACCTACGGCCCCTTGGAAGTCACTGTCACGCACCACGCCAAAGAGCAGAGCCGGTCACCGAGGCCAGGGAAGAGAAGGCACGTCTAAATGCAAGTCCATCAAAGGGAGCTGGCCGGGGGGAGGCTGGCAGCCCCGCAGGCGCATGCGGTCGGGGGGTTGGTGGTTGTGGCGGGGTGAAGCCGGCAGTGCCATGTCCCAGCCCCGGGGGAATTTAGCAGCTCCTACTAAAGAACAAGCGCAGTGGTGCTCCACCACAGCCTGCCGTCACCCCCGCGGTGGCAACCGGGGGGAAGGCGCAGGGGGTGGCATGCCCCGCGGCGATGTGCTGCGCTGGGTGGTCTCAGCCCTCCGCTCTCACGGCGAGCGGTGGAGTTTGAAGGCTGCTGCTGTACGAAAAGCGAGATCCCTTCTCCGACTGTTTGAGAGAGGGAAGGAAGGGCAGCCCTAAGCGGGGAAAGGATGAACGGAGGTGAAGAAGGAAGTAACCGAGGACAGCCCGCTCTCTGCGAAGGCAAGAAACTCCGCTCAGTGCCTGAAGGGACGGAGCTGACTCCAGCGCCCTGCAAAGCACAGGCAGCCCGAGGGAAACAGCCTCAGCCCCCTCCGTAAATCCGCACCTGCGCACTTGCACAGAGGAGCAGCCTCCTGCAATTTTTCCACCCTTCTGAAGGCTCCTTTCGTCAGGATTAAATCCCTCCCTCTGGCTCTGCCCATCTCCCCGCTGCACCAGGACGGAACAGGCCAGCGTGCCCCACCGCGGCATCTGCGACCTGTCCCGTTTCTGGCAGCCAAGGCTGCGCAAGAGCCCCGAGAACAAGCGACAGAAGGGAGCAGTTGCAAGCGCCTGCCCCGTGCCTCGCAGGGGCTCCCCGCTCCGCTGCCCGGGGAATTTGCGCTCCAAACTGCACAGCTACCATCACTCTTCCTAAGCGAGACACCAGCACCGGCTACCCGTAAAGTGACTTGCTAATCCGGCACTCAAGGTGCCACATCAGCTTCCTTGTAGCACTTGGGGCTGTTGAAGTCCACTAGCAAGGGCTGCCAAAACCTGTTTAGGACAGAGCTGGAGATGAGGGAAAAGGTCCCCCCGGATCCTCTCCAAGCAGCACAGCAAGGACCCGTTCACAGTGCTCAGGCCTGAGAGGTGAAGGGACTTTTGCTTTAAAAACCGTGTAGTGTTTTCGTACAGCTCCAGGTACTTGCATACTCCCCCCGGAGGAGCACTAGGAAGTCCTACTTGAAAACAGAGCTTGATTAAAAAGCAGCTGCACTTCAAAGCTTGCTTTTAGTGAGCAGTGACACTTAATATTAGAGCAGTGCAGAGGGCAAGAGGATATAGCACCAGTGGCATGCACCTGGCTTTGAACCCGCTTTAATAAGGGCTGAGGGAGGAGAAAGGCTTAAAATATTTCAGGTGAAAACTTCTAAAGTTCTTCCTTCTGCTAGGAAAGCCTATATGATCTTTGCCTAAGGGCCTCAGATCCCTGGAACTGATGCTGTCTCTCACTGGGTGGTATTAGAGTGACCAAGAGAAGCCTCAGAAGCAGAGATTATAATCTAAGGCATTAGCTGCCCAAGATAGCAGGCAGAGAATTATCTGGGAGCCCAGCAAACTCTCACGTAGGCTGAACGAGACCAGCAAGAAGCCCACCTTAACCCTGCGCAGAAGGAGAGGATGGGTGGGCTCAGGAGCAGTTTCATAGGGTTCCAGTTTTCTCTCTCCCATCGCACAAGCTCTGCTCCTGCAGAGCCGCACCACCGCACAGCCTTTTCCCGCTGGCACGAGCCCATTCCCTTGAGTTAACACCCACCTTGTTTCAAGGCTAATTACCCAGCACAGGAGGCTGGAAATGCGTCAGTGTGCGCAGCCAGGGCTCTCACAGATCTAACACGCATCAGGCCTGGGTAATTAGCACCTCCCCAGCCCACATAAATCCTGACCACCGCAGCCGGGGCCTGGCCTGTTGCACCAGCCCTGTGTGAAACGGAGAGCAGCTCTGCCAGCTGAAGTCACTTAGCTGCATGCAGGCTGTGGTTTCCTTTCCAAGGGTGAAGAGCTACATCCCCACACGCATATGGACATTGCTCTATAGGGCTAAGGCTGCCAAAGCAAAGGAGAATAGGATGAGAAGTGTGAATGTAAACTCCAGGGCTGGGAAAAAAAAAAAAAATCCAGTTCTGCTAAGCAAGAGATCCCAGATCCCAGGCAATCCGTGGTGCTCCTTACCCAGAGCATAAAACAGGTTAATGCTTCTGGAAGAAGAAAGTGTAACAGATATTTAAAAAAAGAAAAAAGAGGGCTTGGGCTATTCCCACCCTAATTTATTTTCTCCCCCCTAACTGGCACAGGAGTTTTGTGTCTGTGGGGGTCGCAGTTGAAGAACAGAGGTTAATTTCCCCCAAATTCCTGCCGGATTCTGTGCGCAGCAGGTCCCTGCTTTTGGGGCAAGGGATATTTAGCTGAGCAGCGTAGTGAGCAGCCAAGGCTGTCAGCTCTCCTGTGTGCTGAAACCCGCAGCGTCAGAGGAGGGCTGCTGTAGGGGCAGAGAAAGCGATGCTTGAACAGAGCTCAAGGCAGAAGGGGCTGGGCACCGGTTAATCGTACAGGCTGCCAAGAGCTCAGCCCCATGCCTTCGCACAGCGGGTCCGTGAGCCAGGACTGTAAAAAGGCTGAGTCCACTCCACCCACACCCGACGTGGAAGTGGAGAAAAAGTCTGTGTCCAGGTCTGACCTGTGTCACCAAACCAGTGGCCTGGAAACCTCCCTTCACGCTGCCTCTCCTTCCCCCTCCGCAGTCCCAGAAAAGCTGAAGTGCTGGAATCTCCTCTGGAGCCCCGGAGGGAGCGCGCCACTACGCCCACATCAGAGTTTTGACTCACTCAGAACAATGTTTGCAGTCACAAACACGAAGCAAGAAAAGCCCCATATGAGCACGAACACAATCCAGAAGGTGTGCCGGAAAGGGGACAGGTGCTTGTTAACAGTACCACTGCCGAAGACCAGCTGAGTGTCCTTCCGACTACAGTATGCGAGGAAAGCTGGAATGAGGTACTGGATCCCATTCCCAGCATAGGCTCCTGTGATCCCCACCAAGGACTCCAGATCGTGGGTGCAGAAAGCCACCAGCACTGGGGGAATCAGCGTGATGGCAGGAAAGACAATCCTATCCACCACCCATGGGTAGGTTCCCCCTTCTCTGTGGAAAAGGGTCTTCCAGTTGTTGCGCAGGGTCACAGCAATGATGGGGAAATTGGTGCTGATGGTGAAGACTGGGAAGAGGCCCAGGAAGTAGCGAATGAAGGCGATGTTGATGATTTCACAGTTGGTGAAGTTGAGCGTGTACATGTCCATGAGGGTGTCATTGCGGAAACAGTAAATGGCAGTGAAGGACAGGAGGCTGTAGAAAGCCAGGATCAGGATATAATCGAGCAGCACAAGCTTGTTGACATGCCTCTTCTTGGAGATGGGTGTGATGAGGGACGGCAGGGAGTGCTGGCACATGAAAGAGTAGACGCACACCCCAAAGAGATTGCGGATGCCCGACAGCTGGGCCATGGACGGGTGACCCTCTGCTTGGCCTCTGCTGATGCGGATGAGGGCCAGAATAATCATGAGGATGAAAGCTGGAGAGAGAGAATGTTTCAGGTCAAGCCACGTCCATGCTCCCCACAACCCTCCTCCCATCGGCACTGGCAGCCTTGGCACCAGATCTCCCGACTGTGCCACAAGAGCATTTCCCTGTCTCTGGAGAATGTGGTGCTGCACATCAAAGGCAAGATGCACAGGAGTTAATCACGACTTTCATTGCTAGTCAGCACATAAGGGAACAGGCTTAGGACCGTCTTTGGCAGACATCTCCCTCCAGTCTCCCTCCCTCAGGGACTCTCCCACCTGCTTTAGGAAATGATTGCTCTAGGCCCTTCAGAAACGTAACACTAACACTGCTGTCCGAACTCATCACCCTCTTCCCCAAGGGTCTCAGGCCATGTAGGCTTCTGCCATGCACATTGGCTAATTGTCACCGTCTAGAAATGACTTACAGAGAGGTTTGAGCCTTGACCTCTAAAGGAGGAAAAGATCAAACCTGGCTGCAGAGTCAAACCCAGCAACATTCTTGCATGGTTTGTGGCCGGACTAGTATTTTCAAGACCTCACCTATGTATACAGGCAGATGCATGTGAACAGCTACTATAGAGCTTTCCTGTCCCTGTGACCTGTCAAGCACGATAGAACAAGAACTAGCCAGCCATTTCCTGGGTAGGAAGAACAGGCTGTCTGTAGTTAATCCCAGGTGGAGAAACCAGTCTGGAAGGGACTAAAACAGCACTGAAAGGCTGCTATTAAAATTCATCACTTCTAGGCATGAAGTCTGCTTGTCTACCCTTTACTTATGTCAGGGAAAAGCCTAATAACATTTTATCAGCTTGTCACAAAAAGCTACTTGCTATGGACAAAAAGGAAACGGAAAGATTGGGCTAATACCTTTATTTACTCTGCTGGTGGAAATCTGAGCCAGAAGCAGTTATTGTGAGACTGTTATTCCTAGCATGGCACAAACAGCAGAAACCTAATTCTGGCATCACAGAAATCACATCAACCTGGGAAAGACGATCATCAGCTGCTGGAGTTAACAAGGAACAGGGGAAAAAGCCTGCCTGGCTGGGCAGCAAGCAGCAAAATTTACAGTCTGATGCTGGCAATGGATGGGTCACTGTGGCTTGCACAGAGCTGTCTCCTGCACTGGTTTGAGGCATCAAAGCACAGCCATGAATTACCAGGTATTGAAAAAAATAACAAAGTGCTGACACTACTATTATGGATAACTTTGAATGTCATAAATTAAACAGCAGAGAAAGTAGAGCAGCGCACATCCCCATGGCCAAGCCCATAGCAGGCAGACCACTGGCACTGCAAGCAGGGCAAGGCTCACTGCGGAGCAAAGATACTCGCTTGCTCTGCTGGAAACCGGCAGCCGGAGATGGAAAGCCTTGCCAGGGACGGGCCTAGAGAAGTGATAGTTACAGACCAGTTAGCAGACGCTGTCTCTGCTGTCCCCAGAGAGACCAGATTAACCTTAGCTGAAGCATCATCATCTCTCACACACACCCCCCAGCAGTTTCCCAAACAGTTTCCCCTCTCTCTCCTCTCACAGCAATCCTTCTTCTTATCCTCATGTTGCAAACACTGGTTTCATGCCAAGCACTTATGTATCCACACTCTGCATTTCACCTCTTACTGCCTCAGGAAACCTCTCAGCTTCCAACTGTTTCCCAGTGGCAGGGAAAGTCTAACAGTTCTCCACAAGCAGACACCAGACTGGAGAGATGACAGCAGATCTATTACTTCAAGGCACCACAATAGCTGAGCTACTTTGGGAGTGCTGGGCACTATAGATCTCCCCAGGACCAGTCACAGAGGGCTAGGAAAAGCAACAGCTCATTGCTCTGGGTGTGCACAATTCCCCTTGCCTTCACTCAAGCTAGTAAGTGAGATGCACTGTGAACAAAAGCACGGTTACTGTGTCTTCCCACGCTTCCCCATTGCTCTCCAGAGGAGAGATGTTTGCCAGCCACATCAGGTAGAGCAAGATAACCTTAAAGAGATGTGTTCCAGGTGACAAGGCATCGGGTACACTCCCTGGGGTTGCACATGCTACAAGAAAGAGAAGGTACCCTGAAGACCAAGACAAACCAGGTTAGGCAACTTTGGAAATACACTGAGGTCATTCCTTTCCCTCTCGCTTGGGGAAGTGGTCAACCTCTGAAGCCCAAAACCAAACCATTCCTGCATCTTGAATAGATTTGACTGCAAAAGCTTTGCTCCTCTTCCCCTGCACACAAGACAGTGAATCTCTACCAGCTATGCTTAGCCCAGAGTAAAGAGTTTCTATCCTATTTCTATCTCCCAACTCTCTCACCATTCACTCAAAACCCCGCTTTCCACACTGACACTAACAGGACCAGCTGGACTTCAGGGAAACCTCCAAGCTTGTAACCCATCTTCAGTCAGAGATCCAAAGGCTCTTCTCTGCCCCAGCATGTGCTTTTCTGGTAGGGAGTCCTGAAGGATCAGGTTTCCAGTGGATTTCCTAAATGTCAGACAGAAGCCTAAAGGCTTAAGAAACTAGAATTCAGATAACTTTTGTTTTTTCTTAAATGCTTCTTTCAGAAATTAAACCTTCTAAAAGTTTGAGGAGTGATAATCCAAGACTAAGATCTAAACTCATACTGTTTTCAAGAAGGCAAGGTGTGATGCCTTACTAAGCACTTGGAATCAAGGTTTGAAATGTTACACCAGCCTTTGGAACACCATGCTGTTCCTTAGAATAAATAGCTCCTTCCCTGCCCTGGTGCAACAGTACCCTCATTTTGTTAGATTAAAGAAATCACACTCTTCTGGTCTTTGCTTCTGTCCCTTAGCACCTTCTAGCATCTAGATTTAAATCAATCCCCCTTGGACTCTTCACTCAAGCCAGGGCTCATCTATATATAACACAGCCCTCCCTCCCCAGTCACACATGCTATTTTGAGAAAGGAGGCCTACTCCAAGGTATCTGGTAGTCATCCTATCATTCTTGGTGAGACCCAGGGAATCCTGGGGCTGGAGACAACAGTGCTTTGGTAGTTAGGAAGTCTAGAATCTCAGATAGCTTGTTCGAGCTATCAGTGCCACAGAAAGTTGCTTCCTACTTATTTCCATGGACTGAAGTGGATTCCTAAAGAGAATCTCCTTAGACATCTCAGATCCCACTGGGCCAAGGCACAAAGCTGACTTTGCTCAGCTATATTTGGAGCTTTACCCTAGACAAGAAATGGTACAAACAAGATCAAAACATCACTCCTGGGGTTTTTTGTTTTTTTTTTTTTTCCTTTCTCCTCCCACCCTGAGACCCATGTATGTGGGATAAGCCAATAACTCTCCCAAAAGTTCCCAGCTCTAGAGGAGGTGCTGTGATCAAGCRTTCCCCCTGCCCTAGCACTAGTGTTCTGTGGATGTACTTTCTCCGAGAGAGATGGTAAACTGGAAACCTCCCCTGCCCAATTCCAACCCCAGAGATCACAACAGCAACCCTGCCCTGACAGCTGTTTTCTCTCACTCCCTGGGGTGGAAGTTTCTCTTGCCCTGCTCCTAGAATCAGAGAGTTAAAACATTTGCATCCTAGATTTATCTCCCTGTCCCTGGGAGAAGGCAAGGCTGAAATGAAACTCTGAAACCTAGTTATGCTGAATGATAAATCAAGATGAAAAGAAGATGACAGACTGTGACTGACAGGCAGCTTTGAGCAGACAAGGCAGCACAGGATCCTGCAGGCACACACAAAGACCCTGCTCACATCTTCCTCTACCTGGGATAGCAGGCTGAAGGCAGAGCCTCAATGTACCATCTCAAGTCACCTACGGTTGCCACATCAACTGCTCCTTCAGTGCTCCTTCACCAGAAGGACATGGGTTGGTAAAAAAGCCCTGATCTTTTCCTGAACAAACAGGACAGAGGATCTGAGCAACATGCTTCAGGAATGAAAGAACTTCAGACACCCACAACAGCGTTAGACCCATTCCAACCCAACACACCACTGAACAGGCTTTTCAGTCAACAAGGCACAGAGAACACTTCACCCATCTCATCTCCTGGTCTCTAGAGATTTGAGTATCCTTTTTACTGAAGAATGTAAATGGGCCTGAGGAATAAAAAGAGGGGGGTATGCCATAAAGAAAGAGTTGTAATGCACTCTCATCACCCCTGTTCAGTTGCCTCTCCCTACAGACACCTCCCCTCACTCTTGGAGAAAGACACACCAGCTCTTTCTCTTGGACAAAGTGGACCTTGCAGACAGTTACTGCCTCCTGTCCTGCTTGACTCAAGAGATGTTGATTCAGAGACAGACAGCTCTGTTATGTTTCTTGCAGATGGAAAAAGGATGAATATGGATGAGCACACATCCAAATATCAGAATCCTCGGAAACTATGGGAGTCTGGGGATATTAAAAAGTACATTTTTGTGAGCTTTGATAGAAACATAATAAACCTGTACAGAGAAGCAGTGAAGATAATAGTGAAGATAATTTAGCCATTCTGAGTTTAAGTATTGTTTTGCAGCATCAGAGCAAATACCTTTGCAAATGATAAATGCTGTCTCATGCTTGTGCTTTATTTCTCTGCAAAAAGGCTGTTGCAGGAGAGAAGGGGGAAAATAAAAAGTCCTAGGCTGAAACATTTTTTTTTCCTCTGATCATAGGAGGTTCCTGGAAGAAGAGGAGCTGATAGCTGATGTTGAGAATGAGGTCCTGGCTTAACTCTTCCCTGTGTGCCTCCAGCAAGACACTATGCTATGCTTGCAAGCACCATAGCACCTGGTGGCCCCCTTCTGTCTCTCTCTTGGCATGTAGAAAATAATGGGAAGACACTAAACTGAGCCATGCTGGGAAAAGAGAGGAGAGACACGTGCTGTTACACAATTCAGAAAAAGCTGGCCTGGCAAGAGGATGTGATCTCAGAAGTGAGGTTCTGCAGAATTATGACTTTAGATAACCTCTCTGTGATCCCAGGAAGGAGAGCCAAAAGCAGATACAGCTCCCCAAGTTCAACAATAAACTCCCACCTTCAAAGCACTGGTTCCAGTTAAAACTAGGATGGTTTTACTGGCTCTGGAAAGCACAGAGGCAGACAGCTACAAGCCAGAGAAGAGCAGAAAAAAAAAAAACTACTGAAAAAAATCAGAACAAAGGTTACATTACAGCTACCTGTCTGTTAAGAATCAGAAAGGTAGAGATGGGGAGGAAATATCTTGTACACCCATTCACCCACAGCTCGAGTCACATCCTTTCTAACTCTGCCCCTTCTCTCCTTCCTCCTTCCAAGAGGAAAGCCCAACAACATCACCGAACCTGTCTGTCATCCCTCCCAGCAATCCACACCACCTTGCCATCAGCAGAGCAACCCATGCCTCACTGCTCCCCTACCCCCACTTGGAGCCATTTGTTTAAGCAGGCGCTGCATTACATTGCTGACACATTTGCAGCAGGGCCATCCGTCAACGTTGGCTGATGGTGTGACAGAGCTTTCTTGTCAAAGTGGAGAATCAATATGCCAGGAGATAATGATAATGAATCACCCTTTCATAACGCATGCCGCTTGCTTCCCTTTTCATACATTAGGTTGCATGATGGATTCAGAGAGGAAGAAGTCTTCATGAGCTTCCTGGGCCCATTCTCTTCTGAAGGACTTAAAGGATGAAGCTTTCTCCCCATCTTAACCTTGGTCTTGAACCCTCACCAAGCCAAATCCCACCAGATCATGCTTAAACAGAAGAATGGACCTCCTCCAGTTTATCATTAGGCAGCTCTTTCAAGAGAGAAGACATAAAAGCAAGACTGTCTCCTCTGCACGTACTGAACAGAACAGTGTCATGTCAAGACAATTTCGCCTTCTGTATCCCTAGCTATCACTTGGTTTGCCTATCACTATGATCAATGTCTTTCCAGGCTGCTATTCCCCCACCTCAGAGCCAGTTGCCTTCCATGAGTTCTCTGAGCAAGTTTAAGAGCCCAGTGCAGCTCTCTGGAGTTGCCAGGTATTATGGATGCTGTCGTATTTGAAGTCCTAAAGCACGGTTGGAGTTCACTATGCTGGCAGAACAAAGTATCTGAAATGAAGACACTGATTCTTAAATTTAAAACTCAGTTACCCAGTTTCTCCYCCAGAACCTGTATCCTATCACTTGCTTATGACTTYTAGCTCTCTAAACTCTGGAGCAGCAACTGATAAATTGTTCCAGGTTTCAGAGGAGGTTTCTGCATGAAATGATGGTAAAGGGGTAACATGAAAACCAGATTTGCCCCATCAGATGTGGAAACTGGAGTAGTTAAGGATCAGACTAGGCAATGACTGAGCCTAAAGCACTGTCTCTGGGAAGATGAAGGATTTATGAGTGCAGAGACTATGGGGAAGCAAGATGGATCTGTTCACAGAAGACAGCAATTCTCTTGACAGAGACGTCAGAAAGAGAAGAGGAGAGAAATGACTTCCCAGAAAAAAGTTATCAGCTATGAAAAGTTGTGGAACAATACTGTGGCTAGTTCTTCTGGTGGAGGGCAGGGACTTGCAGGGATAAGTTACCTCCCTGTCCCAAAGACTCGTGCAGAGTCTACATGGCTGGGGACTGTTGCTCATACAGCAGGGGAAGCACAGCAACATGCTGGGCATATTATGATCACAGAAGCATGATGCAACTTACCAAGAAGGCAAGAAAAAGGTAGCCTGAGAAGTGGAAGCGTTGTATCTCACTGCACTACTGCTCCCCGTGCCATTTCACCCACGTTGCCAGGTTTTGCTAGCTCCTGCTGCAACCCTCTCAGATGTTACTGCTGCCCTGGCCTTGGGCCAAGCAGAGCCCATTTCGCTAACAAAGGAAAACTTTATTAAACAGCACCAAGTCTTTTCRGCTGTCAAAAGCGGTTCACTAGGAATTCTCTGCTGCAAAGAGATCACCTGTCTGCWTTCCTTCACGGTTTGGGGTAGTGTTTGCTACATGATAACTAAGATTTACAAGTAACCTCCCCAACCTGGTAACAACTCAYGCTGTGAAACTGTTGGAGCTACCCTGCTCTCAGCTCACATTTGCTGGTCTGCATCRACATCTGCACACCAGTAACAGTTCATAGGGAGAAAAAGTGCTCTGCACTCTGGTGTTTATCACTGATGCTTTATCTCAACATATGGGAAGGGAAGAGCAGCCAGGGAGGTTTGTTTGCTTCTGCTGGAAAATCACCTGTATAGTTTATTGTTCCCTCTTCTTCAGTCACCGTTGGCAGAAGCACCATAAAGCCTTTACAGCTGGGACTCAGTTCAGAGTTCTGAGCTCTGCTATTGACTTGGTCTATTAGCTTTGATAGTTGCTTCCCCCTCCATGCTTCAATTTACTCTTCTGTGAGAAGGGAATATTACATTCTTCGGTGTCACTGTGAGCCTGAGCTAGGGTTCTGCATGCTTTGGAAAGCACTGGGTGCAGCACACCCATGTCCCAYGAAATCTGGGTGCTCTGCAGCCTCAGCCATACCTTCCGCATCTTGCCTCAGACCATGCCCAGCAAACAGTTTTAAYGACCTTGTCCCAAAAGCTCCTCCTTTCACACTCTGAACAGCAGAGAGCAGCTTTGCATGCCAGACTCCTGCCCTGAAAATCTGTGTGGGCACAGTCATCCAGACCCTTCAGCAGAGCAGGGACATAGGGCTGAACTCGACCTGGCGTTTTCAGCTCCCTTTCTCCAACTCTCAGACCCATCAGTTTGTCTCTGCTGCCTGGATAAAGTGCTCTTTTCAGGAACRTCGACTCCTCAGACAGGACCTCAGTGGTCCTGTCCAGCACCACACGTCACTCTCCATCTGCATCTGAAGCGAACAAGGCACTTTCGTTCGCACTGGCCCTGCTTCACCCCACTGCCCCCCACAAGCACCACTGAAATGAGCTCCTCAACCGACAACTCGAAAAGCAGGCACGACAGAAGCACTGCCTTTTAACTAACTCTTCATAAATATATTCACTTCTCTTAGTGAATTATTTACCCCAGGCTCTGGCAGCAGCTTTCTCTGCTCAAAATGGATATAGGAACATAAAGCAACTTTGTGGAAGAAGGTTGTCAGAATCCTTAAAACAATTCAATATGCAACAGTGTCCTGACTTACAGTTCAATTCCACCTTCCTTGTCATCCTTCTTTGTCAGCCTCACCAGTGTGCTTTGGAGAGCCCTTCCCCAGTTTCTTCCCTAGCAGCCTTCCACCAAGCAGGCTGGAAGGGGAACACAGAGCTTAACGCACTCTCCCTGCTATTCTTGTCCTTCCTCACTCCATCTTACCAACCACAAGGAAAGAGCTAGGCAAGAGATTAAATTAATGGTCTCCAGTTTTATACCCACAATTTGGGAAGAGTTGGAAGTGATCCGTCTTAAGGGCTGTATTTACTGGAATGGATGTAGTCTGGTCCGACTATGCTACAGGGAGAAGGAACTGAGCATGCAGCAGCCAAACCCAGAAGTTTATTCCTCTATAAAATGGCTCTTTATTAAAATACAATACTTTAATAACTACAATATAACATCAAGAGCAGCACATGGGGCAAATGTTCCAAGCGGGAGCTGTCTGGGAACATTTGCCAGAGACTATTCGACAACAGCAACAATAATCACGCTACCACAATCTTTAAAGCCAATGGTCCCTGCCTATAGAGCTGGACATCTCAGGCTGCAACTAATCTGGTTAGCTGCTTAACACACGATAGCCCAATGTTTGCTGCTGAGCTCCACCAAGGCCCATCCTTTTTGTTAACTTCCCTAATCCATATATCTTTCTGTGACGCTGTGAGATAGTTATTATCTAATAATAAAGAGAGGTAGGGCTGTGCACCGGAAAGCTGTGTTCCCTTTGCGTCAGCCTTGCCTGACTCAGTCCGTTCCCTGCTCCCTTCACCAAGAACGAGCTGTGCTGTCCCCTCCAGCAGCTCACCCCTAACACCATCTATTTGCCCAGGATTGGCGAGAGGAGGGGAAGAAAACAGCTAGACATCAAGTCTCTAAAGTGAGCAGACTATCACTACCAAAGATTTAAACCCTTCAGAAGAGGAGAGAAAAAAAAAAAAAAAAAAAAGAGCCAGAAGCCTGAGCAGCAAAGTTTAAAATACCAACAGTTCAGTCTAACCTATTGATGGCTTAGTTGGATTAGCCTTCAGCAGAAGGCTCCCCATTCCAAAAATCTTTCAAGAGACCTGCAAACAGGCTCCAAAACTGATAAAGGGCTTGGGCTAATAACAGCTCTACTCTTTTGTTAGGCTGAGGTGGAAGGAAGCTGAAAGAAAGGAAGGAAGGAGAGATAACTGTTGGGGGAAGGAATCTTCTCTACCCCAAAAAGAGGATCCACRTTGGTGACCCCGTTGGTATCTGGTCACCCAGTCTGGGTCTTGGGCGTGCTCTTAGTAGTGTTGCTCAAGCACTGGTTGAGCCAATAAGGTTTTATCCCTAACTCAAATCAAGGTCTCGCCTTAAACATTTTCTGGATTTTTGTGACTATAGCCCTTTCTCCAYTTAAGCACAGCAGGCTGGCTCCCTATCACACCCCTTAGATATCTAAGGGTACTGAGGTCTCCTGAGGCGGTTCAGACACCAGCAGTAGGAGAGGGCTGACAAAGCAGGTTGAGGAGCTTTTGCTGTTGGATAWGGGATGAGAGCTTGGTGTAGGCAAACCCTCACACATTGGTCAACTGAGAACCGAGATAGCTAAGCACAGACAAGCCCTTAAATTTACGCACCAACTACTGCACTAAGTTTAACCATTGGCACTCACCCACACGAGGCAGCAATCAGTTCTGCAGCCAAGCTTGTAAGCTGTTACTCTTGAGAAAGCTGCCACTGGATCCACGTCTCTGGAACCCCTGACTCTGCTCTCAGTCCCTCTCCACCTGGAGATGCAGATCCACCCTCTGTGCTCCTATTAGTCCTGACAGAAGAAACGCCTCACCATGCCAGCCTTGTTTCCAGATGAGCTCTCTGTGTTCAGCGGGCCCAAACAGCAAAACTCCATCTGTCTGGGCTCTCTGGCAGTATAGCACTTGAGCTTTCGAGCTCCTTCTTCAACGTTCTCCTTTTAGAGACTTGAGAGGTGCCTGTCCTGGCTAGTTCCCCTATCCTGGGATGAAAAATGCAACAGGGATCAGCCCTGTGTCTGGCTGCATCTCCAAATTCTTCGAACCAACTCAATTTTTCTTTCCAATTCACATCCTAGCATTCAAGATGGTGTATTTTTCATACAGAGACGGAGTGAAATTTTTCTTCTCCATGAGGTGCGGAGAGAGACCGCTGTAGGCTTTGTTAGCTGAAGCGTTGCTTGTGATGAGCACAAGGCTCTGCAAAGAGGCTACTGACATTTGATTATCACTTAGATGAGGAGAAAGAAGAAAAGCAACTTTCAAAGGCAAGGCTGACATTGTTACAAACGCTAGCAGAAATGACCTTCACACACAGCTAGCTCTCCCTGCTGCCAAGAACCATCCTCTCAGCCACTGTCATCTTTATCTCCAGTACACCTGGGGCAGTGCAGTCTTACATCAGCCATTGCTGCTGMGAAATCCAGGGGCTTTTCACCAGGCTGGGGAAAATGGTGCAGGGGGCAGGTGGTCCTGCATGGTAGAGAGCCTGAAATGGCCTCATAGCTTAAAGARGAGGCTTGGTTTTTCAAATAATGGTGCAAAGCATGGGTCAGCTTCCCATCCACACCAGGCCAGCAGACACAGGTAAACTGAATAACCCACTATCTGTACAGGAAGAAGTTTTTACTCAGCAAAGCAAACACCTAGGCTGGCAGCTCCAGCATTCAGTTCTGCGGCTCAGAGAGCCTTGCAGAGAGAGAACCACCTTCAGCACCGCATGGCTAAACCCAACCAAGGGAAGAGGGAAGAAAAGGCACAGATTGTGGCAGGACAGGAGTTCACATCTGGCCATTGGTATTCAGGTCAGAAAAGTTCAGGAGACCTCAAAACACASGTTAAAACCATTCTTTAGGATCTTGTCTAAGCTCTATCACCAACACAAGATCTACCCATGTTTAACTTAGAGTCCTGCTTTTGGAGAAGGGAGATGGTGGGTGGTGTGAGAATGTGCAAGAAGCCAGCTTGGTAAGTCTGAACAGTGCTGGATCCATCCTTAGCCCAGAATCTGCAGCAGAGAGCATTACACTGTTCCCYGCATCACATGGCTTTCTGATAAATAGTCTTTCCTAATAAATCTATCCYTCATTGTACACATACGGAATCCATTGCTCTAAGTTGCCACCGAGGTACTGTCAGAGTCATTAAATATCATTATCTGGGGCAGCTGTTCCCCAGTGGTCTGATGCAGGAATCAATCAGGCCAAAGCACGAATTTCCCCTGTGCTTCTCCAAACGCCGCTTTTGTCCCTCTCCATCAAGCGACAAAAGAAGAGGCAGTTTGCCTTTACGGCAAGGTTTAACAAACCTCATACTGGAGGGAGCAGGCTAATAGGAAACCAATGACAGACCAGACAGGCATCAGGTTGTCACAGAGACAGGATGAGGTCTGACTGATGTCTCTACCGGGAAAGAGGAGGCCAGGTGATTGGAAACAGGCCAATGAGCTGAGAGGAGATTACTTTTTTTACTTACTTTAATACCCCTTAATGAGATAASCTCTTTCTCTGAAGAACATGGGGGCTTTCAAACCTTTCATGTGCTCAGACAACAAAGGGGAGAAACCRACATTCAAGATTTTCACAGCACCCAAGGTGAGCGTTCGTTAACTCAAACTATTCAGCATCTGAGGCTCCAAGGCTTAAAATCCAACCTCATTTTCTTGGGTGACAACTGCTTAACCCCACCTCAGATGTTCTTCGGAACAGAGAATCTCCGTTCCCCTGCAGTGACCACCAGCCATTTCCAAACAGGATCAGGGCCTTTGAACTCGCAGAAAGTTACTTTTTGCCCCACTGAAGTCAGGTCAAGTGTGTGGTGGTGGTGGTGGGAAATAGTCTGAGAATCAACTTTTCTTCCTGGTGCAGGTCAGTGATAGGCATAAGCAGCACTAACCCGTGCTGGAATGGTCTGYGCCATCAAACAGGAGACTGCTAATCTGCTGAAATGCTGCTAGTGCTGTAGCACCCATTCTGTTAGCTCTGAATATCAGTTATCCTGTCTAGGTTACACACAGTAATATGAACCTCAGCATAAGCCTCCATAAGACACACTCTTGCACCTCTCAGCCTTTAACTGCATGTACACATACAAGCCAGATATGAGGCAGCTGCATCTTTGCATGACAACAGCACTGCAAAATCAGGAATCTTTTATTCCCCTTAAAGRAAATATGGTTTGCACTGACGTCTTCCCCAAAGTCCTTGGCAGTAAGATTTTGGAATGGACTCATGAGAGCAGTGCTTCCCAAGRACAGCATACATTGGTTTAGGAGTTTTCAATGCAGCATATCCTATGCTAAAGCAAGGCCCAGGGAAAAATGCAAACAGATGATAAAACAAGGGGAAAAAAAAATAATCCTAGAGAAGTCCCTTTAGTTCTCAGATCAAAAACAAGATTGTTCAAAACCTGTTATACACATGCTGAGAGAGAGACGTACTGCAGAACAGCAACTGGTGGTTAACGTACTTAGCCCAGACAAAGGAGACCAATCCACATCTCTCCCATCTCTCTCACATAAATGAGGTTAAAGCTGTATCTACCAGACCATGTCTGATCAAGAACAGCGTTAGTTTCAGTCAGAAATTTCATCCCAGAAAAAAMCCCACATCCTTCCTGATCGAAGATTTATCAGGCCTGGACAATCCTCCTCAAAGAGGTTGTTTTGACAAGCATTTGTTTTCAAACAAAAAAAATCTTGCCAAAAAGATTCATCAATAGCATGACTCAGTTCCAYCTACAGTGAAGAGGTGGGGTCCTGCCAACACTCACCTATCCATCTCATCAGGGATGTCATGATTTGTAGATACTTTGTCTTCTGCACATTGAAGAAGGTGAAAGGACCCAGGAGAAGAGTGAATGCTGCCTGGAAGGACAACAAAAACATACATTAGGTTAAAAAACAGAAATCCTGCTATTAAGACAAATTTACAGGTAAAGCTAAGCTTGCCTTGAAAGTTCACCTCCAGACACATCTGTTTGTCACTGAGCTTTCTTTGCTGCTTAATTTTACAGCTGGTTTGGCTGAGACGCAAGGGGGTCAAGCAAGTTGCTTGGATCAGAGAACATGCCTCAGGCGGAGGTAGAGAGCAGGATCCTCTTGGCTCTCAGCCGCTTGCTCTCACTGCTACAGCACGCCTTTACTGACACATTTCAGTATGAGCTCTCAGTGCAGCTTTACAGAACATTAAATATTAAACTGTGGCATCTTTGTCTGGGTACATGCTCAATTTAGGTCTGGATAGCAATAACTGTGACCAGTCTGCCTACATTAACATTGATGGGCTAGCTTTGAGGTGTTCTAGGCTGAATGGCAATGGAACCAGGTCTGCCCAGACCATTTTTTCCATGCTTTAAGTTGCACGTTTTATAGGAGGAAGTTTACACCATAACAGTYAAGCTGTTGACTGGGAAGCTGAAACGTTTTGCAAAGTAAGGAAAATCAAAGAGATACTGTTAAGAAAGAGCTCTATTCAGAGTGGAAATTAAAGGTACTGTCAACGAGGACAGTTCTCTCCTCACTGCCCTCTCTTAGGTGTGCATTTGGAGACCGATGGGCCTTCGCACACTAAACTGGCGAATGCTGTAGTACCAGTTTGTTGCATTTCTTTCAGGTAYGTCACAGAATACACCCAACAAAACTGGAAGTTAAGACTGCGCGGTTTCCTATGAGAGTTCCCCCTAGCACTCTACCACAGCGCACAAGGCAAACACRCTGTTGGCCCATACCAAAAGGAGCCATGCTCTCTGCCCAGCACCATTACCCCGGGGGACTGGAGCACCACTCAAAAGCCCTAGCTAGTCCAGGTGGAGAAGAGAAAGAACTTCACTCCATGAAGATGATAGACCTTGACTGAGGTCTGAATGTGGACCGAGAGAAGTCAGCAGGACACCGTTTCAGTGCAGCTACCTGTGCTGGGGAGATGGGCTGAGCGTTACCGAAGAGAGCTCTACCTGTGATCCAGGGGGCAGCACAGGCTGACAACTGCTGCTGTCATGGGCTAATGATGCACTAGCAGATCCAATCAGTAAGACAGCAGCGTCCAGAAGACCACAGCACACACTGTGCAGATTTGTTCAATATCTCAGAGGGATTTTAAAGACAAATACTAAACATTAATATTTACACATTGCTCTTTTCTATGACTTCTTAAAACAGTTCCCAAAAAAAGGTGTCACCAGAAGGGAAGAACAGGGACTCAAAAGGGCAGGCTGCAGAGCCTCGAGGTCTCTGTCGACCCCAACAGAGTCAGTGACAGCACAGAATYCAAGCTATTTTAAGATTAGTACAACCCCAAGAAACCTTTGAGACAGTTTCAGAACATCTGCAAGGCAAATTGGAAACACCTCACGTCACAAGTATTCTCAGACGACCAAAGTAAATCCAGAGAGGGGATCACAGGAGAGAACCCTTGGTTCCACATGCCGCTTGGTCAAGACATATTCTGACCTGGGGCCATCATCTACTTCAAACTTTGTTTTTTCTGCTTGCAAAAGAAGGACAGAAAGCATACAGAGAATTCAAATTTGTGAAGCAATTCAGGATCCTTGGAGGAAACTCTGAAATCACACAGAAGRTACTACGTCACAGGCATAACTGACAAGACTAAGAGCTAAAACAGCCTTAACTATTAAGACACTTGCAATTTTAACACAGAAGCAAAACAACCAGTTACAAGTCTTTTTATTCTTCTCGCTCTGGTTCCTTTCTTGCAGTCAGGTGCATAACTCCACTCTCCTTCCACTCTCTTCTGCCCTCTGCAGACTGCCGTCATATACCTAGGATAGTGCACAAACCCTAAAGGACTAAATAAACTTATGACTAAAAAGAGAGACGTAGGTCAAAGACCCAGAGCAAACCAAAGTAGACAGCAACTCTATTACTGGAAATTATACTCAAGTTTGTGACTCATCTCTCTCAACTCCCCCCACCCCACACACATACTACTGAACACAACCTACCTTCAAATCATGTATGCTTACGCGTCAGAAAGCTGAAACAGAAGAGACAGAGGAAGGATGGTGATAATTAAGGAACAGGTGTCTTTTGCAAATCAGAATGTAGCAGAACCAATCGGCGAAACAGCATCTTAATCCAATGCAAGGACTGATACAAGATCCCCGGCCACCAAAACACCTGGGTCYGAAACCTAGATTTGTCTTAAGCATCAAAGAAAGAACTGTGTTGAGGAGCGTTTGAGGCTCGATTGCTGAAAAGCATAAAAAGCATCTTTAGACACTGGAAGAACCTGGATGCTCTAAGTGCTTCCCCACAACTACTACAGAGGCATAAAGAATCCCTTTCAGTTTTACACTCCAGCTTCTACCGTCATTCTCCAGTGCTCTCGGCATCTTAAACAACTAAATCCCTTGATCAGCAGAGCGCATCTTTCTGCTCTCCATCTCCTCTGTGATCTTGGTTTTTCAGCTCATTTGGGAGGGAGGAGGGCAGGGGAGGGGTGGAGATACGAATCGTTGTGGCTGAAGGGTCGGTGCTCTACCTCACTGTGTCAAGCACCTAAGTGCCCTTCCTACTCTGGACTTAATTAGTTCCATAACTTCTCCCCAGGGAAAAAAACAAGCCCAAATAAGCACATGGGACAAATATACACCCAAACTTCCTCCTGATGTTTACTAAGCTCAGGTTTTCCCCAGAGGAATATAATTTACCAACTGTGCTTCATTACATGTGCAATTCAAACAATCTGAAGCCTACATGGAAAACCACACCAGTTTGCCTTGCCAAACGTCAAACACGCAAAGCTCTTACACATCAGGAAAGCTCTCCTGAGCTTTCTAGTTCACCTCTTGATCTAGCTTAAAAATCTTCCTAGGAGTTTATCATTCACTTCCTAAGCTTCAGCACATTAACCCAAGGCAGAATGAACATAGCCAGCTTTAATTAAAGATTTGTCTATTACTGAGTTGGTTTCCTAGTAGGAACAAACAGGTGTACAAGGCCGATTCTTTTTTTTAATTTAAACAAGGTAAAAGAATCCTCCCTTTGGCTAAGAAGGAGCATCAGCTCTACTGAATGCTGCTTACATTCACAACAGGATGGGAGAGAGAAACCTTTACTGTGTTTTTGCACAGGGCTGACTGTTAAGAGACATTCTCTAATTTCTCTCCCAACCTCTTCCATTAAAAGCAAAAGGCCAGACACATCCCAGGCCTGTTGCAGACGGTACGTGGAATCCATATACAGCAACAAATAAATGCAACAGATGCAAAAAGCTTTACTTTTCCTTCCAGATTCCTTTTTCGTGCTGAAAACAGCATGAGGACCCAGCACAGCACTGACTGAAAAAGAACAGTGGATTTGTGGCTTTTACTGAAAATTACATTTCCAGTCAGAAAAAAATTAGAAGCCAGCTAGCAGAGGAAAGGACGGCAGCTTGTCACCCTGAATTACACTCTGCCTTGCAGGCTAGTAGGAGTCATGAGCAGCAGACCAGCTTGCTCAGCCCTGGCAGGGCCTTCAAATCCAATCCCCCCGCAAGCCAACCCGGAGCAGCGCAGCAGCCAGGAGCGCACCCAGGTCGGGGCACCTGCCCAGCCAGCGACGCAGCCGCCACTGCTCTCCCCGCCTCCATACCTGCCAGCTCGCAGCACTTCAAAGTGAAATGCAGCCTGGCCAACTTGAGTCTTCTTGCCACAGGGAAACTAGCTGGGGCGCACCATCTCCAGAAATATATCTCTAGAAGTATCTTTTATTAAAGCTCTTGTGTTAAAACTTGGTTACATAACTTTGCTTATTGGCTTAGCTCAAAAAAACAAGAGTAAGGCCAAGTATTAATAGGACATCTGGCTGTTTTTACCAGCTTAGTTTCAGCCAACAGGACCACCAAGAGAGCTCTCAACTACTAAGTCATGGCCATCTAAAGCCAAGAGTAATTCAGAGCATATAAACATGCTTTACGCCAAAGTCAGAGGGTTGTATTGACTAAACAGGCTCTTTATTGACCTGAAGGGTACTTAAATCACTCTGAACCAGTACAGTTCAATAGCTTTCATCTGCTTCCCAGCATGTGGCTTTTACAAAAAAACCAATACGGCTCAGGAAGTGCAATTAGCATCCCAAACTTCACTGATTCACATACTAGATGTAGTAACTACAGCATTATGGCTAGTGCCTGCATATATTTGCAAGAGAACCAACCGAAAATCAGCTTCATTCATAACTGTCACTAGAACTTGCTAATTTTCAGGCTCCACAAACCCATCTGCAAGAATGACATCTGTATTCGGTGCTCACCAAGCAGTGAATTAAAAAGAGTAGCTACCATTTCTTGTTAATTTAGAGCCTGGAAGCTCTATCAGCCAGGTTGAGTAGAAATAGGGTATTTGCATGAGGAAAGTGAGACAACGAAGACTAATTGTATTAAATGGAACAGCTACTCCAGGAGCAGAGCAAAAATGAAAGTTTAAGATTCTTTGGATAAATCCATTCAAGCAGTGCAAAGCTATCATACCAATACAACGTTAGCAAGGCTCAAATATCAGGCCAGAGATCCCTCATTCTAATATGAAGAAGAGGAATTATAGTGCGCTCTTCTTAAATATCACCTTTTGGGATGTGCTCCCAACCACCCTTTCCTTTCCTCCTTCCAGCCTTCCTAACCTGCAGATCCAGAGCTCACCTCAAAGGAAAACCTTCCTTGGAAGTCCTCACTTTACCTAGATAGAAGAAGTGCCAGCATCTCGCACAGGCTTCATTTCAGGACAATATCAACTCTGTCTCTCCAGAAACTGCTCAGCATCTGTGAAGTTTAAACATCAACAGTGCTCCCCACCACCCCACTCCCCCCGTCAAAAAAAAGAGAGTACTACAAACGACTTAACCATAATGGGCAGCAAGCTGACATTTATAAAGGAAGAGTTACCGGTTTAACAAAAGAGATGACTCTGGTAGACTTTGCCATCTTGGCTGGAAAGCTCAGAGTCGAATGCTTTACAGAAGGTACAAGACTACAGGTATGGAGCATTCCCACAGCAAAGCAAGATTTGACAGGCAGGTGCAAGCTCTACTGAACAAGCACCTCCCAGAGGAAGCTCGCTCTTTGATTCAGTGTTTAGAAGCAAGGAAAGTCTCCTTGAACACTAGGAAAAAGCAGACATTTCATACACGCTGTCAGGAGTGGCAATTCTGACACCAGTTCTGCTTCTGCAAGATGTCCCTGAGCTCGGAGCCCCTTCACAACCCAGATGAGTGCTGGAAGGGACAGACAAAACACAAAACAACAAAACCAGCCTGTGCAAGCTTCGGACAAGATGCTACAAGAGCCAGGGACTGGCTGCTCTGTTCCCATGTCATGTGCTCTCCTCTAGAGCACATCTGAAGAGGCATATGGGAAAAGAACTTGATTTACCAGTACTGACACTGGTCAGAGGTTTCGTCCCTGGCTGGAAGCTTGAAACAGAGCTACTGTCTTCAGTAAAATAGTTTCTTTTGAATTTGTGTTCCTGAAGTCCATTCATGTCTTCAGGGTATTTTTAGGACTGACTTCAGACAGAAATGTTAAGGTGCCTTCCCCACTCCTGTTTGTTGCTCTGAGATAAGGAAAACGGAGCTTTAAAACATTTCAAAGCTACTAACAGCTACACCAACATCTACCAGCAGTCTCTGACACTGCTACAATAGCTTCACTATGTCCACTTCAAATCGTGGCAACTGCTACRCTACCCAACAGCGGGCTCTAGTCACTCATGCCAGGGCTTCAGCATTTTTCAGCTAAAACCTGTCAAGGGGAAAGGGTCTCGAGTGCAGCGTGGTGCCCCCCTCCGCTGTCTCTCCTCCCCCTTCACTACTGTGACAAGGCCACGTTTCTCTCCCGCATGAGCTCATATCTCAAGTTAAAGAGCCAGATGGCACATCACCGAGGGCTGCGATCCAAGCTTTCTTTGGTAAAGCTTTACCCCTTGCAGTGGACAGTACAAATATAAATACATGAAAGGAGTCTGATTGTTCAGGAAGGAGCTTTTTAGAGAGCTGGAAAAAAAATAAATAAAGCTGAAGATCTACAGCCTCTCAAGGCTGGAGGCAGGGCTGCAGCAGGGGCCATGCTGATAGGCAGTAAGTTATAAGCAGAGAAGCGACTATGAAGCTCTTAAAGTTGGTTGAAAAGAGATAACCCAGCAGCAGAACAAGGATTGCTCAAAGCAGCTGAGAGGCAAGAGGGATTTTAACCTCCAGATCCCCTACAGAGTAATGAAGTCGCAATGGAGGGAGCCTGCAATTGCCAGACATCACACGAGCAATATTTACGGATAAAGAAACAAGGCCAGTTACACTCTGAGTAGAGCAGGCATCTACTGCCACAGCAGCTCTGGTTATTAACGTGCAGCTCTGGGGACAGCCGGCAGCGGTTTAGAGTCATAACTTGCACGAAGCATATTGCTGGCACTAAGGAGCCCTCACCCACCTTTCTCCTGAGTCTCACAGGGCAGGGAGCAGGTAYTCCAAAAACTAAGACCTCAGCTGCCGCGAGGCCAGTTTTTGTCAGTGAAGCAAGTGGCATTTTGTCCATCTGCACCCATGGAACCCTAAGCCAGATGCTTCCTCTCACGGTTCCTTTGCCTCAACACCGAGAGTTCTCCCAGCTTTAAACCCYGCTGTCTTCTGGCATTTCCTCCAAGATCGAGACCTTTCGTAAGGCATAGAACAAAGTGCAGTACTCTCAAAGCTACTTGGTTTAGTGGATCCGAGTATGATCTAGAGATTTTCAAAGGCTCTAGTCCAGCACCAGCTGATGGCAGCTTGCATTTGACAGCCCATCCAGAAAATAAGTGTTCATTTCACAGCCGATGTCGCTACCAGTTTTGATCTTGCTGGGCATCTGACACACTAAGGACTAAGGGGAAACTGAACAGCTTCTATATGCAGCTTGAGGAGGTCAATGTTGAAGCAGTATGTGGACAGAAAGGATAGTGCTGTTCATCTCTCCCCGTCCTGACTCAGGGTCAGAGATGGTTTCTGAAGTTGGCCCATTTCAATGTGCACTGGGAACTTTTCACTTTGGAAGGAGCACCCCAGAAAAMCAGTTCTTTTTCCTCTTAAATTGAAAAAATCCAACCACAAAGTGTTTTCAGAAAGTCATTCAATGCAAGGACTGCGGTCCCTGGCACACATGGGTCCAGGATCATAGCCAGCAGCAAACTTACATTCTCTGGGGTAAATGTACCTCCATAATCGTTTTTCACAGCCAAGAGAAAGATGGAGGCCAGCAATATCCCCGAGGTGACTGGCATCTAATTTTTCATCACTGGAGTATTTATGGCACAGCCATTTGCAGAGTCTTGTAATCACTTTAGCGCCTCCTTGACCCCTGGCTCCCCCTTACTCTGCATCTTCTAATTGCATCTGAACAAGCAGGAGGGAAGCAGCAAAGTGGGTAGATAAAGGAGAGCTGAATAGTTGGCCCATGACACTTGGAAGGACTGCAGAGAGCAGTCGCAGAGCCAGGTCTGGCTGCACCTCCCTCCCACCCCCCAGCTTGCTTTGGCCTCCCACTGGCTATGAAACAGGAGCCTTCCTCCTTCCTGACACCAGGTAACCTTGAGGAGTGTCTCCCCTCCTTCCCCTTCCCTCCCCCGCCGCCAAATTTGTTAGTGTGGTACAAGAGATTAATGAGCTCCCTCCAACACAGCATGAAGGCAAATTCATTATTACACAGACACTGCCCAGAATTCTTGCAAATTCATATCATCTCCTGGCAGGGTAATGGCAGCTAAAACCGTATTTATATTGACTCCAAAAGCCGCTGGGTTAGACAGCTCTAAAGCAAGGGAGACTTGGACTAGTGTGACACTGATGCGCAAAGGGCCCTGCAAACATGTCAAGCCACAAACTGCCAGGGTTAGGAGGTACTYGGTTTCTGCAAGGATGACCGTTCCCGAAGGCCACTAATCCCTCATCGGCCACAACACATGCCAGCTCCATCACTAAGCCRTCACGTTTGCTCTTGACTTTTTCCCCCATCAACTTTTCAGTAGAGCTTCACACCATTTTTCGGTTGCCTCGAGGTCGTAACTTCAGGGACCAGAGCATCACCCCATTCACTGAGCGGTGTCACGGAGGAGCTGCCCGGAGGCAAAGCGAGTGGCCCCCGCTTTGTAACTGCAGCAGCACAAAGGCAGGACACAAAGCCACAGCGCTTGGGGCTCGCAGGCAGCCTGCTTGCTGCCTGCCTGCTTTGCCTACACTGTACAGCACACACCAAACAGACTGGTGCAACAGGCTTCGGAGATCAGCTCCGCCTGAGAGCATTATACCAACTTCAACTTACACGATARATCCCAGCTGCATTATTTGTATTTATAGTCCTGCTTACAGAAGCATGAGCCACATGTGGGATTTGCTGATGTAGTCCAAAAATCCACATTTTTGGACAAGAGCATCAGTGATCTCACCCAGAGATAAAGTGCAATTTAGGAGGCTGTTAAGAAGTTGCAGACTTATTTCGGCGTATGAAGAGATACTATCCTGTCCAGAGCCCTTCCCCACATAAACTTCTGGCAATGTTTAGAGTGGCATAGCTGCACAGCTCTGCAGCCCTGGTGCTTTTTACCTGTATGTTGAGGAATTAATGACAATTTCAGGGGAGGAAAGAACAAGACTGCTGCCCTACTCAATGAAAATGCTGCTGTGAGGTCAGGCAGGCAGCAAGGTCGGAGCTCTGTTTAAAAGAAAGACTAGTGTTAAAGCACTGAACAAAATACTGGAAAACATGCTGTTGAGAAAAAGGCTTGTATTGAGTCTCCCGGGGGACTGCTTAGTTGACTTAACAGGTCTCCTCCAGCTCTAGTTTCTAGGATGTTGTCACTACCACGGCACAAGGTAACACTGCACAGAGGAAATGTATTTGTGACTTATTTTCTACAAAAGTATTCAACAGAAGACAGATCAATGAGTCTCCTGGAACAATCTAGTCCAGAAAAGGAATCTTCGACACAGGACTGCACTCTCTTCTGTGGGGAAACCAAGTGCATCTGAGCTCGCCGGTGGCCTCTGCCAGTCGCCCCAGGCACGCTGCTTCTTGTAAGGGTTAGTAGCACCYGCAGCACACCTGGCCAGACATGCAACCGGTCACAGGAACCAGCTCAGCACMCTGTCCTTCTGCACAGCCCTGGCCACCCAGCTGCAGGCAGCAGGGGGAAGGATTGGCCCTCTGGTAGGCAGGCTCCAGAAAAGCTCAGTGTCTGACCAAGCGTCAGCACGGTCCAAGCTCTGTTTAAGAAAAAAATGCTTCTCATTGCGAAGCAAACAAACTGCTCTACGTAAAAACACATTCCAGTCCCCTGCACTATCGATTTCTCTGTAAAAAGAGACAAGCTGATCCTTTAAAGATAGTTGCTTCAATCCATAGTCTTGCTGTTTCTTCACCATTGTACCAAAGGATCCCTCTCCCATCCCAGCCCTGCAGCAGGGAAGCTTGCCTTCCAGCTGATACTTCCTTTATTCGAAAGGCCAGGAGCTTATAAGGAAAGCAAGCAAGGCAAATACCAAAAGCTGAACTCCAGCTCTTGGGACAGCAATACAAGTTTATACTCCACTTTCAGAACGCTGTACTCGTTCCCATCACTCCTGCCAGGCCAAGAGAAACCTCTTATCCACAGGCCAGTTACTAAAATTTCTTTTGCATTAGGAAAGGTCAGGGCTGTGGGAAACTCTGCAAAACTGCTAGTTTATCTGTCACAGGCATATGATGAGTGAGCAATAGAGAGAATTTATTGACAAGCCCACAGAAGAAGAATGGACCAGGATGAAGGAGGCAGGATTTATGCCATATTAACAAGGCCATGTGCCAATTTCAACCTTATTAGTTTCACAATAAAAAAAGCTAAGAAATGCCTTCCTGTTCCACTCCCAGACACCATTTATTTCAAATTAACGTGGCTCCTGTCCTCCTTCAACCACTTCAGAGCAAAGGAGCAACTTAACTGACCTCGCTTATTGGAAGCTGACTAGATGAGACACGAGAAGCCTCCAAACAGCCCCTGAGACTGGGCTTTTAGCCAAACAGAGCTGTATTTCAGAGGCACCTGTAACAAACATAGTTAGGGCTATTGATATTTATGCTTAATGCAGTGCTAATTCCTCTCCTGTCACAGTAATRGCTCAAAGCTCAGGCGCTTGCACATACAGAAATGGCACAATATTCTGGATTCCCAATAGAGGCTTTTCCCTATTTTGAAGGCTTTCAGAACTGGAACTACGCACAGAAATAGCAGCTGTTTTTTGTACATTTGYTTCTATTTCCATATTAGCACCATAATAAACCACACTAGAGTATTTGCGCTAGCGAAGAGCATGCAACACCTTTGGCAAGGTCTTATCATAAATAACTTCTTATAGAGCATACAGGGCAACATGCTAATAGTGCCCCAGTCCTGTAGCATCCTTCCTGTAAGCTGTGGTAGCTCGGAACATAACAATGCTACAGTACTGGAAGTGATTTATTTAAACGAGACGTTGGCTTCACACCAGCAAGGTAAACTTCCATCAGCCTTCCTTCCTCCCTCCCAGCCTCACCCCGGAGCCCAGGGCAAGCACCCCAGACGGCACGCTCAAACCCTTTTGACTGATGCGCTGTGAAGTCAGCCCGCCCCGCTCTAGACACCTGCCGCTGAAGCAGCTACCTTCCCCACCGCTGGTTCTCAAGGTCTCCAGACACTGAGACCTGAAAGAATAAATATCCAGGAGACAGCAGCTGTGACCCATTTATTACCGGCTGCTGCTGCAGGGCACAGCTGAGGAAGGCAGGACAAAGCAAAAGCACTTGCTGCAAAGGGAACAAGTGGGGCAAAGCCAGGTGCCCTTGGAAGATGCATCCTGTTTGCAGCACTGCTCCAACTGTTTCTCCTGCTCCCAGGTGGCAAGAGACAGCTTAGATCAAGCACGGCTGTTCAAGTACAGCCATGAGGGCTACCCTCCTATATTTGCTGGGAGGTAAAAACACAGCGGCCACAAGGCGACCCTGACCTGGAGGCACGAAAAGAGAGGCTAAAACTAGTCTCATGCACTGAAAAAGTTGATACGTTTGCCCTCGCTAGGGCAGTTTTACCTAGATCTGTTTTGAGAATAAAATCACAGGTACCTTCACACAGAGCAGAGAGCGTGCACACGTGCTGTACAGTCAGAAAGGAGAAATGCCAAGGAGAGAACAGAGCACGTACGCTGGAGGGACGAGGAAGGAGCTCTAGGCTACGGCAGAAGCGGGCCCAGGAAGGCAGCACCACGCGGAGACAGAAGGAGACGGGATCTACATCAACACCGATCAGTTCAGCCTTTGCATTTACCGATTAAGTTCTGCTGGCACCAAGCAACTGTAAGTGTCCTCAGACTACCTCCTCACCCCCCTGCACAGCCTCCCGCGGCGGCAGCCGGGCCCCGCTCTGGTCGCTCAGTATTGTGATCAGAGCGTCAGGCTGGGGTGACATTGTCCCTTCCTGAAGGGAGACGGTAAGCGCCTGCAAGCCCGCTCATTTTATGCACTGCACAAGCATGTTTCCAACTGGGATAATCTCCATTAAACCATCTGCGCTCCCATCTTCACTCGGCCCGCACCCGCTGGGCTGCCTGCGATACTGCAGCATCTGTGAACCTGTAAAAGCGGATGCCGTGTCCCTTTTCCCAATCAGCTAAAAAACCAAGAGACTCAGACAGAACAGATGCACCTGGTAGCTTTAACACACAACTAAGTCAGGCTACCAGGAGTACCCATGCCAGTGCTTCTCTTCTGAAACGCACATAGCTTCCCCTGAGAACTGAAGCCATTTCCTTCCCRTTCTTGGAAGACACCATGTCCCAAATTGCCAGAAGAGGAGGGCTGAGAAGAGCATAAAGGTTTTAGCTACAACGGCTGCCACGGTGCACAACAGAATCACTGTTTGCCAGGTCATGAATGCATTTTGGATCAGACACTCTGGATGGCTGCTGATCCCCAGGATTTAATCTCCTATTTGCTTTCTAGAAACAAGGACTATCATGTCGCATTTCTACATCAGAGTAACACCGGATTAGAAAGACAAGAAAGTATTAGGAAGAGAGATCTGAAACTTAAATCCACTGCCCCTTCCCCTCAGTCTACACAGATGACATCTAACTGGCCTTACAGAAAGCACGATAAAGAGACGGCATTGAAGCACAAATCTGACGTAGAGAGAACTCTGCTCTGCCCTTAACTTTGCCATCAAAACAGCCAAGGGACTCAGGAGTCACTTCAGCTGTTGAGGACATGACTGTGTTGTGACTGATCTGCAGAGAAGATAGGAAGCCATCGATCTGCTTTAACTGTAATCAGCCCTTACCTTCAACAAGGTCACTGGGCCATCTAACACGTGCCTCTTTCCTATCCAGTTTGCCCCACATGGTCTTGTCTTCACAGGTTTGGAACAGCATTGCACAGCCTGTCTTTTAAACCCACCCAAGACCCCAAGGTCCAAAGGAGAGGTGGCAAATGTTAGCAACAGGTGATGGGACAGGAGCAAAAGATTATTTCAGTATTTCCTGCACTTGCCTCTGACTATTTATTTTGCAAGCCTTTATTTTGAAAGCCAATTTACAAACAAGAAGCAAGATAACCATTTGTTCAGACAAAGGTTAATAGGGGTCTAGTGGTCTCTGAAGACTCTGCAGTTGCACTTAGGTGTGAAATTTTGGAGCAGCAATAAAGATGCTGCACAGACAGACAAGTCTCAAGAGAAGGATTTAATCTGTTTAACTATTCTCATTATATACAGAGTTTTCAGCTTCCATTCACAGTGATCAGAGCCGACACAGCTTCCAGAGGCCTTTTTGCACATTAAACCATGAAACAGGATTTTTACGTCAGTCATTCTTTTTTCCCCCTCCTTACCCAGCTCGAAGAGTCAATGTTTGAAATTGTTATTGTTGAAAAGAAGACAAGGCGTGTGGGCAGAAAGAATTGACAGGAGGAAGGCAGAACAAATCTTTGGCAGAGTGGTGGCACTTGGCACAAATGAGTTCCCATTGGCAGCATTTTCCCAGAAAACCTATAATAGACTATTTGTCCTGGTAGTTCCCTCTTCCCCCCCAAAAAAAGCTTTCCGTGCGGCCCTGCGCAGAGAAGTAGGGATATAGCACCACATTCAGAGACCTGCTTCACTGGAACAGGGAAAGGGTTTCCGTTACATCCACCCATCCTGCTCCTAAAATCACTCAAAGCCTAAATACAGTGCAAAGGCAAGGTGAGAAATCTAGAGGCAGGCATCTAGGACAACAGGGCTCATCCAAAACCAGGGCTGCTTTCTTTCGGGATTGCAATGTCCATCTGTCCTCTTGCCACAGGGGAACTTAGCCTGCAAGAAAAGTCCTTGTTTGCCCACTGAAACGTGGAACCTGAATTATTCAAAGGAAGGAGAACTTAAAACAGAAAAAGAAAGTCAAGACAATAGAGTAAATTCTCTAGAGGCTGGGATCCCCCGGGATAGAGAGAGGAAATCCCTGTGCTCTTGTGGAATCTCACTCCTTCATTTTGCTTTCATGTTGTCTTTTCTCCTTCAGACAGGCAGTTTTCAGCTATCTCACGTGTCCAAGACCCCACTTCTGTACACAAGCTTGGACAAAATTTGCAGAGAGTTATAGTTCTCCATGCTGTAAAGAGTAATAGAACTCCGAAAGCTCCAGGATATATCCAAGAAATAACTGCCAGACTTTCATCACTGCAATGGAGCAGTGAACATTTCTCATGTCTGGTGACGCCAGGTTTTGTATTATACACATTATTCCAATTAAGCTTAAAATAAATGCTACATACAACAATTCTGGCAGCAGCATGTTTGATAATTGAAAGCCTGACCACCCTGTAGCCCCGTCCATGGAAAGAGAGGCAATTTGGAAGAAATCTGATAGAGAGATAACATTCCCTTTCTTTTTTAAATTAAGGATAGCAGTTGTATCTGACTGCATCAAGTCCTCCAAATTATGCAACCCTCCAATAGTGGTTTGAAGCTTCCTACAGCAGAAAGCTTCAGAACTTGCACAGTGCTTATGTCACAACAACCTAGCAAGTTACAAAATCTTTTCATTCCTAAAATTTCTTTTCAAGTGAAACTTTAAGAGAATCGGGCATGTTCTGTGATGTCTATATTAAAACATCTCTAGCAAGATACCACATTTGGTGAACGATGACAAACTGTGTTGCTATTTTTTACTTGACACTAAGTGACTTCGTCCCCCTGCCCTCCCATCCCCAGGTTTCTCTCAGAAAGTTTAAGAGCTCTGACTACTGGTCACTAGTTGTCCACATTATAACCAGGACAGTGGGGAAAATATTAACCAGCATCATCTCTTCAGAGGTGGCCCAAACCTGAAGACAGTGTCAGTGCTGTGGGTCTCAGTGTTTTATGAATGATYACCCTCTCTGGGTAAGTAGATCATCATCATCTTTGCTTTCTGGGGAATAAAACAAGACACAGGTCAAGCATTAAGTGAGACTAGCAGAGCTGGGGACAGAACAAGTCCCAGTTTACCCGCATACTCATCTAGTGAAAAACATTAGAAACCTTAATAAAAACTACAGCTCGGAGGTAATGCTGACAGCAGACTTCTGAACACAGCAAACGTGGAAACAATTCCCTCCTAGTAATCCACCACAGACTGATACAGCATTTTCCTGCAAACGCTCCCTCCCTACTCCTAACAAGGAGCTGAAATCTTCATCTCAATTACTGAGCAGGGGAGGATTAACCACTACCAAAGACTTTGCAAATATTTACTCTCCAAATCCAGAAGAGGAGACAAGCAGAGGGAAAGGTGTCTCTGAAAGTCATGTACACACAGACAACAGCAAGTCTAATGCTCATACGGTCTTAATTTTTTTTTTTTTAATTTTTCAAGTGCTAACAATTACCATCATGAGCTATAGGCATAATATCTGGGAGACACAGGCAGTAATTAATGCATGTCTGCCTTTTCTGACTAACTCCTTCTGCTGGGTCAGGAGGAGTTATTGAAATTCAGGGAGGAAATCCTCAATCATGTGGAATTTTTAAAGAAATAGACTAAGACGCAATTTAACAAAGCAATAATATTTCTCTTAAATAATTAACTAGGCTTTGACATTCACTAATATTCCTGAGGCCCAAGCTCTTACTTTTTCAATAATGCTGGAACAAGTGCACTCAGGGACGTGATCCACCGCACGCACAAAACACAGTAACCACAAAATAGCTTTATATAGTCTCTACCCCTGAATTTCTCTGCAAACGCAAAAGGGACACCTCCATCCAGAGCCTTTTCACTCTTGTTTTTTTTTTAAATTGTCACCTAAAGCCTTAACAGCTCTGCCCAAAAGCCACACTGGTTTTACTGYCACAGCTATGCTACTATGCAGCACTTAAATACTTCCCTCTTCCCATTTTGCCCTACTGACATCTGTCTTCAGGTATGAGTGCTCAACGCCCACCAAGCTCAAGAGAAGCAGTGTTTATCATCCTTTGGGAAAACCTTGGTTTCACAGCAGAACCACCGCGCAGTAATAGATGCAATAGACAATCCTAAACTAGACAGAAAGCTATTACAAAAGCAGCATATAGCACTGGATGTTGTTTAAGTAGAATGTTTCCATCATCTCTCAAAAAGCAGATCCTCCTGCAGYATAAACAGATCTTATTCACACACAGAATGCACTCAAGAGAGCCTAATATACTTGAGTATATTGAGAACAAYTACTTCAAAGCAACTTACTTCAGCCAGGCACTGAAAAAAAAAACAAACAAAAAACCCCCCAAAACCACTTTGGCACGGACATATCACCTGCTTAAGCAATACAAAACTATACAACAACGATGGAACATTATTTAACAAACCCAAAACCATAAGGATGACTTTGATGGCCAGCGTAGCCACCAAGCTGAAATACAGCAAYGTCACCAAGACGACAGAAGAGGTAATTGGCCAATAAGGCACGACTGAGTTGAGAGCTTCACACCTTTGTTGTTCACTTGAACCACATTATCCCTACAAGAAAAAAAMCCCGCAGCCATGCTATTTCAGATCGGAAACAATGTTTAAAGGGAAATAACGGTCATACCAGTTTCAGAAACTCACCAGGTACAGTCTGTACGCATCGATCCGTCGAATTGGCCCCCAGCACTTATCTGTATCATTATACTTTGTGCCATCTCCAACACTGCAAGAATGGTTGCCAGTGGCACTACTGCGAAAGGAGGAGGGAGAAATAAAAGGCAGTTGCTCACTCCTAGCAATTATTTTCCCTTTTCCTACATTTAAGAGAGAGGAGAGCTCAGAGACAAGAAGCATCCATTCCTCACCCCCTTCCCTGCCCCACCAACACATACACGCTCCTTGCTCTGTTGCACAGTTCAGCAAACATGAAGTCACCAAAAACCATGCGTTTAAAGGCAAATCTCAGATTGCATGCAGTTACTTAGAAGTTTGGCCATCAGGCTTTAGAGGCCATATGTGGATCACCTRGGCTTCCATTTCCAAGTCATGGGTCCAAATTCAGCCCAGCACAAATCTGATCAAAACGATCTCTTCCACTGGCTGTTTTTTTGATTATGAGAAAGGAACTAGTCTTAGTCCAAAGCTCGTCAGGTAAACATTGCAAAATAATATAACGTCATCACTAGYGGGTCACAGGCTTGGTAAGTGTCACACCTCTCATTTCATACCCTAAGTCACAGAGAAGCTAAATTTTGCACAGGCTACAGCAGTCAGACTGGTGAGCAACAAGTCCCACATCTGCAAGGTGCTGAAGCTGGAAGTACTTCACACCTCTGGACTCATCTGAAATCAGGTCAGTTACTCTTCAGGCACCTAACAGCAGCGGAGCATGCAGCAGGCACGTGGGGGGAGAATATAAAGCAACCTCACCTTCCCACCTGCTAAGTGGTGAGCTGTCCTTGAGGCACTTCTCTACTCCAGTCTTCAGAGGGAAGAGCTGATCCCAGTTGGACTTATYACCCCATCAAATCCCCAAACCCTAMCTTCTTCACCGTTAGCGCGCAACCCCACAGTGGTAAGCACACTTACCAGGTCACTTGCATGAGAGAGACCGGTACAGCCGCTGCGTAGATTGCCAGGTCCCCATAGAGGTAGATAATTATGCAGAAATAGAAGAGGTTGACACCCACTGCAGGAAAAGGGAACATTGTACAGAGATGGCAGAGTACACGCGGATTCTTGAACTCTGCACTTTACATCAACAATTCACATGAAACTTTTCCAAGGTCTTTAAAAAAAATCYATCTATCTATATCTATATATATCTCACTGTTTGCCTCCTTAGTTTACTTCCTTCTGCAACAAACTCCACACAAGGGTCACAGCAGCAGCTCAGGGAGCTTAGTTATAACAGAGGAACTGATAGACAATAGGTGTCTCAGAGATCAACTCTGCCTTGTTGAATATCTGGCCTTGACACTAGGCCCTCTAGTTTAAGCCCATCCTCTAACAGCTGGCCAAAACCAACAGGTCTCACACAAGCCATCCACCAGATGAAGCTGTCAACCTGGAAMAGCCCCAGGCAAACATCTAGAAGATGCTGACAGACCTGGTAGCAACACAGCTTCAGGAACAGTGAAATGAAGAGACAAGACACCTTTAGTGCTGTGCTGACTCTAAACTTTGTGCTTGTAAAACCGCAGGACCTTCACATTAGGGATTTGGCCCCACAGAGCTCAGGTTCCATAGGGCTGAAATGAAGCTGCTCTGGAAGATCCCTGAACACCAGCGTGCTAAGTCAAGTTTCAAACCTGCAAAGCTTTAAAACCTCCTTTCTGCAGCTCTCTAATATACCAGTGCCACAGACAGGGAACACAGTCTTTCCTGCCCTACACCGTAGGTTTTTTTTGGTTTTGTTTTGAAAAAAAGCTTGCTCTGCTTTCAGYTGTGAGACTAAAAATGCCTTAATCAGGTAGACAAAACAGCTTTACTGGGGCACAACAACACATGGATGTGAAGGACTGAAATCAACAGGTATAAAAAGATGCTTCATGAGACGCTGGGCTTCTTTTCTTACAAGTGAGTTAGTATAAATCTCACCAAGGCAAGACAAATTGGAACATACTTTAGTTCAGAGATAGGTGAGCTATGAAGAAAAAAAACCCAAAACTGTCTCATTTAAGAAGTTGATATTAAAGGAAAACTGCTCAGGGAACCTGCCCATGCTTTCTAATTGTACTGGCTGATGCTAAAATCTTAGTGCAGCTTGGGCAAATTAGTTCACCTCTCCAAGCCTCACCTGTGACGACTATCAAACAAGGATAACATTATTGCAGGAACAGGGATTAATATTTCTACAGTGCTTGATAGCCCCCGAGTTTTACCATGGGCTTTGCCATCCTACYGCCCCTGGATCTCTGGATGTCAGGAAACATTAATAGTCTCTCTCCTTCATTTAAGTAAATTATTCAATATGCTGAGGGTACTTAACAAAAAAGCATTTCTAAAAGGGGCTGTATTTGGAGAGCAGCAATACAACTTCCCTACTTCTATAAAGCAATACAGTAAACCAACACACCAGAAATGTTCCTAGTTTGTCTAAATTAGAACATAATGAGATCTTCAGCCCCTCTACAAATAGTCAGCCCATTTTATATACTCCCCCCTTGTTTTCTTCCTCTGTGAAAGATTTAAGATGGCTACACCCTTAGGAGTCTCTGCATCATTCTGAAGATGGCAGCAAACTACCTACCAGTTTTCTCCAACTTCCTATTAAAGGAAGCTGAAAATTATAACAAGTATCTGACCTAAGACAGAAGCTCAAGATCCACTAAGCATGGGACGAGCTAGACACAGATATAGATTTTATTTTGGGGACCTGCTACTAATTTCAGGCCTCAGTTGCTCTATTCATAAAATAAGGTTAGCGTGACAAGCTAAGAATTCAAGATAAATCGTTCCTCCCTGTGCCAACAGTCATCTTGCTTTTGCTAAACAGAAAGTTGAAGGCTTTCCTGCATTGGGCACATGAGGGTATATGAGAACAGAATTTTACTTTAGCATTTCTTCCACCTGTCAGCACACCAGCACCACAAGAACCAAACCTACAGCAGCACCACTGGGTACCCACTGGGGCTTTGCTTCTGGGCGTACACTCTACGCCTGTTCCAGTGCCGACTTCTGGCTGTGGGAAGTCCAGGTGATATTCCTCTCTGAAACCCTTCCTCTCCAATGGCAGGAAACTTTAGTGTCAGTTCTTTTATAAACTGCTGCTGACCCTCCCCAATCAATACTTTCATTACTGGACACAAAACAGGAAAAATCAATGACTTCCTGTGAGGACACAGCACAATAGAGGCGCCCAGAATCCATTATTACAATAAATGACTGCCAGATTCCAGAARAAAGCACCCAACATTGCAAGTTTAAAAAGAAAAGAAAAAAAAAAAATCATCCTTTAGAGCTGGTTCTTTTTGAAGAGCGCACTGCAGGCCCTTCACAGCCTAAACTTAAGTCAGCTCCCTTTAAGAAAGCAGATGGTCTGAGGTAGAGATTTATCCCCAGCTTAACTCTCAGAGTTGCAGATTCAACTCCTGTTAGACTGTTAAAATCCATCAAGGAAAATGAACAGATAACTCACTAGAAACCAGAGGTTTTGAGGGCTGTTGCAAAGCCTCCACTAGCCTTCCTTCTGAAGGCTGTAAAGCTCTCAGACATCTCATCTTTGGACCCCCRCTTTGTGTAGTGTAAGCAAAAACCAACCCAGACATTTGCTAGCTGTGAAACTGCAGAGGTTGGTGCTTGGAGTCAGGACTTCAGGTACTGCCCAGTTTCTCACTGTAGCTGACTGAGCAACTGCCTTCAGGCGAGGCCTTTCTGCGCCACTGTCAGAAGGAAGCACTTCACAAAGTATCTGCAGAGGGATGTACTTCACTTGTCTCTTCCCTGCAACTGCTCAGCAGACCAGAGGGCATCTCTGAACTGGGACTCTGCAACACTACAGGGATGGAGTCTCATTTCTGAGCACAGAGGAAGGGAGAGCAGCAAATGAGTGACAGCTACCCTAACCCTTAGCTGTGYGTACATTTTAGCTGGAAATCACAAATAGTTTCAYGGTAGGATCCGCGACTGTTCCAGCTGACTTCCTGCAGAGGGTCTTATCCCTTTGCATTGGACTGTGTGGGTCCAGATGAGGATCCCTAACACAGAAATCAGATAACCCTGGCTAAAGCAACATTAAGAAGGGGGATTAAGATTTAGAATACTAAGCAGTTTATATCACTTTGCTAGGAAAAGTGCATGAGCTCCTCACAGGAGAGAGGACATGAATTTCCAGCACCCTCTGCTGGCTGAGAAGCAGCTAGCATTAAGGCAGAGGGACCTTCTAGAAGGCAACATTCCCAACCCCTGGCTTGCTTGAGGGGTCCTTATCATCTCCCTCTATGAAGTTCATGCAAAGAGGGGCCTTTTGAAACTAGCTCATGGGAACACTCCACATGGGTTCCCCCAGCTCACCTGTGGCCGAACAGACCTGTCATTATCCACAGCTGAATCCTCAGTGACACTGCTAAGGGGTGTTACACACTGCTCACTCTCATAGCACTTCCCAAATATTACTCCCCAGTGCACTACTAAGACAGTGAAGTGTTTGCACTTCCCCCCCCCCCCCTTAAACAGATGGTGAAGCAAACAAGCAAGAAAACTTGTCCAAAGTCAGGGCAACTGAGTGCTACAGGCAAGGCTAGGAAGAAAAAAATTCTGGGTCTCCAATTCACATTCAATTCACCTCTCCTCCTTTTCAACTAGAAAAGTAGCAGTGAGATTCAAAGTGTAGTATTTTGATAGTCCTAAGTGATTTAAATCTATAAAGGCCCAGAAGAGGAGCAAAAAAGTTTTTTTTCCATCTGAACTTTAAAAACAGCAAAAATATAGTTCAAAGAGTTCTTATTCCTTAAGCCCAGCTGTCCCTCGAAGGTAACGGGCTTACACTGGCATAAAGCTGGTGTAATGTAGTGGAAAACACCAGCCCATTGTGTGTTTATAAGGTGGCCAGTGAACAAAAGAGAATATTACTTTCCACAAGAAATGGGGCCTGACAAGCTCAAAACCGCACAACTATGGTGTCTGATGATTTTCTGGCTCTGCATAGTGTTTCTCAAATGTATTGTTCTCTAAGTATCAGCACGCCTAATTTTATAGCTGTATTTCTATTGTATGCAGCAATGGATATGGCTTTATTGCAGTATAATTACGAGCTTGTTCCCTGATATGCAACAAAGGCTTTTAAAAGCACACAGATAAGACATCTGTCTATTTAAGTGCACACCAGGGACCCTTTCTGATTCAGCAGTTTAGTGTCCAAGCAGCCCTTCTTCTAGGTGACCTCCCCAGACACACACAGCTCTCAGTAAGTTCTCTCCAGTGGCCTCTCTCCTTTGGACCAAAACTTATGGGGTTCAGGGAAACCCGAACGCCTCCTTCTCAAATGCTATCACCAAAGTGGGACTAGTGTACTCTATAGTTTGGCTCTGCTGCTTTAGATAGTGAAGATCACAGAGGATATATGCAGCCCAGAGTTAGATTGAGAGCAGTCAGAAGAGGCAGTGACTTTTACTTATCTGTCTCAAGAAACTGGGCCTATATCCTGCAACTGTTATTTCTGTTACTGCACCCTTTCTTATGCAGGTTCTGGCCCATCCAAGTATAAAATACTCCACTTTGCACAAATACTACACAGGGGGATGAATATAGTCCACAGAGAAGGAATGACACTTTTGGGTGGAACATCACCAACTCAGGATGCAAACTGATACTGAGAAGCACCGAGATTTAAGGAACAGCCATACACACAATGTGCAGCAGGACTTGAAGGGACTTTTGAAAACATTAAGCATTTACCTTTATTGAAGAACATGGAAGCCATCTGACCCATTTCCACCCTTTCGGTGATTTCAAAGATATTGGGTGAGCCACGTCTCTCTGCAAGTTGAAAACAAGAAGTGTTTCAAACAGTTACTCCAATAAACCCAGAGGCCAGACTATCTGAACACACCCAAGAAGCTCCAGCAACAGCTTTAAAGACAGTATGTACTACTCCACACCTGCAGAGTCATCTGTCCAACAACCCTGAAGTTAGTTTAAAATGTTTCCAAAATAAGATATTCTCATCTCAGTGGCCTAGAAGGAAAATATCAGACAGGAGAAGGTAAAGAGAATTAGCAATGAATCTTATCTTACAAGTCCTAAGGACTTTGGGATGCAAACACAKGGAGTTAAGGGTGAAATGAACAGAAGAGTCCTGCTCTGCTTACTGGAGCCTACTGGGATGCTGCCTGCAGAGAAGAGGTCTCAGATCCAGTGAAAGCATGAACTGGGTACTTACGAACTGAAAGGATAGGTCGTGTCTCTGCTCGCTCATAGCCATCTTGGAGGAGAACATCACTGTCAGATACTCCAGAGGAAGAATCCTCATCCTCATCTTCCTGGCAGAAAAGGAAAGAAAGAACACAGCTGAGACTTCTGCTACCCACAGCACAGGCTGTGGCACCACCAGTATCCCAGCCTCACTTCCAGCACCTCAAAGGAAGGTTCCAAACAAGGCAGGGCAGGACAGGACAGGCTAGAAAGTATAGGTGATACCAGGGAGCCCTTGTGTCTGGGCTCGGGACATGCTGATGGCAGAAAAGGGCACTAGCAAAGCAGGCTAAAGTGAGTGACAGAATAGACTCTGTTGTCCTAGCAGGTCATATACACAGGAATAGCATCCAGTTGGTGTAGTGATAGGTGGCACTAGGAAGTTAGAAACAGCAAGTCTGGAGATCTGGCAGATCTGCAGGATTGCAGAAGTGGTAAAAAAAAAAATCCAAATGCATTCATTATTATAGCTGGCCAGAGCAGACATGTTCATCTCATAATTTCAACCCACTCGCCTGCAGGCAGGGATCTGAATCAGTGCAAACAATTATGCTTCACATTGATCCAGAAAAGCCACTAAAGCCAGGATCCAATAAACCAGAAGTCAGTTTTACAGCAAGGACATGCTCCAAGAATGTCCATTCCCTGGAATACAGTCTGAGTGACAGCAAGGACATTCCAGCTTGTCGCAGTTAAATGACCTGAGATCAGCAAGGATTTATAGACCTCAGCACACTCCAAATGGCACCAATGTATCGGCTGCCACCTCTCCACATTCACTGAGCAGCACTTCAGGGCAAGGAGAGCAATCAGTAAGAAATGTGAGCAGCACAAGAGATTTTTCAAGGCAGGAGGRGAAATTCCTGACTTCAACGAGTAACCCCATGGGGAATTAATAGCCATATTTTATATGGCAAAGTTAAGTACAGTAGAAATTTATTCCTTTATTAAGGTTACTAATGAGGCAAGGCAAAGCCTGCAGAGGAATCTGAGGACAGCCCTACAAGATAAAAGAACGATAGGACCCTGAAAGTTAAAGCCTGCACAAACCTTGCGTTTTTCCATTCTCTTCCATCGCAGTTGGGCGTTTGCAGCAGCCATGGCTTCTACCACAAAGGTGGTAGTCATATAGCTAAAGGGAGAAATTCAGTTGATATTAATAGTAGTAAAGAGCTGTAGCTGAAGAGACACAGGGAATTATTCTCATCTGTTTTCAGGAGCAGAAGCTTCTACAAAACCTTTCACCAACTTTTTCCCCACCGCTGCCTTTTTGGTACAGTTTTTTAACCCAGCTTGCTGCTCCCCACTGTCCTCAAGATTAAGGTGCTCAAGCAGGGCACAAAATACAACATGCAGTAAAATATAACATTGCCATCAGATTAAGGAAACACCTTAAATATCTGGAAGGCACCTTGCTAGTGGTTCAGAGGGTTGGAGAAGGCAAGAGGATTTTCCCCTTTGTTGGGCAGCAAGCTTCCTTTCCCCTTTTAAGTCATAGGACTAATACAATACTGTTGTGAAGCTTATCCCTTAGGGGYCCATAGCATAGGTATTACTGTTCCCGGAAGAATCTTACAAAGGGCATTAAAAGTAAAGCAGCAATACAAGACCGATGAGCAGATCACAAGCGCATGAAAATATGCTTTGCTGGAGGACCATGGGAARACCTGTCCACAGAGATGACGGCTGAAGCTACCAATGCTTCTACAGATGAACTGTCATTATCTCAGTTAAACAGTCCTATAATAAAAACCTCAAATCAATCTTATTTAAGGCTTTAAAGTGGTTTCTTACTGCTTCAGGAACTGCACTCATTTATCAAGTTCAAATGAGAAATGAGTTTTGCCAGGATAAAAGAAAGCAGCCCCATCCTGAGGCCCACATAGCAATTTCTGCACAGATTTTTATCACACTGAAGAGAAGATCCCTAGAGGGCACGAGGGAGTCACAGGCACGAGCACGGGAAGAAAAGCAACATGGAGACGCAGCTCCCAAAGCACTCAGCACCAGTAGGCAATCCTTTCAGGTCAGCAGAAGAGCCTGCAAACCCACATACTGTGACTGCACCAGATTAAACCAAGCAAAATCATATCAGAAGGTACTGAGTTTTATGCACTGACTTCACACTTTAAAAATAATGCATCTAGAAGGAATTGCTTCCAAATCTCCCAGTTACCGGCACTCCCACAATTCACATTTTGCCAAGCCTCTGAGACATACAGCTATGAGGTACAGAACTTACAAGCATCAACACATTTAGTACTGAGAGTTGGCTACCTTTATATAGCAGCATCGAACAGAGCAGAAAAGCACTGCCTCCAAGTCAAAGGTACATTCAGGCCGACAGAGCTGGTTACCCACAAGAAAGGAACTTCTACATTCTGTTCTTACAAAGGCAGGAGAGGATTTTTCAAAACCAAGCTAGAACCAAGCAAGGATTCACAACACATCAGGAAGATGGCGCTGCTATTAATAACTGGAGAATCTCAAGCTATTTAAACATCACTGCTGTATCAACAGCTTTCAGCTCCACCTGCTGCTCCAGCAGGGAGGCATCTGGGCAGAAACTCACAGCGAACCAGCACGGATCCAAACCACGAGACCAACTTCAAGGTCTCAAGCAGCAAAGGTGGGAACGAGACAGGCCCAGCTACAGGGTAATTTGTTTTCTTGACACTCTTGCCTCTGTCCAGAAWATTGCCAGAGGCCAAGATAAAACTAACACAAGTGGTCTGCTTCACAACTGCAAATCACAAGGCAGAGAAACGAACCTGTGTCACTTATGACCTGGCCAGTGTTAGGGAAATCTGTCAGTGACAGAGGCAGGCATGGGATGTATCTGTGGTGAGGACAATTTCAAAAAAGGAAGCTGGCAGAAAGGTCCCAGAAGACTCTGGACTAGACAGAAAATCTTTCCTTTCTGTCAGGAGATGGGATGTAGCACCATATCCTGGATATTAGTCAGACTTCCACAAAGATGCAACCCTCCAAATAAGGTCCACAGGCAAGACAACTGTAGAGATCTCAATGCTTAAGCAGGAGAGGGACAGAATCACTCAGAAAGGCAGCACTTTAAGTCTTAGAATGGTTCTTACAGTTCTGCCTAACTGAGGCCTCCAGTCTGCTAAAGATACATACCTCATAAAGCCCAGGAACATTAGGAGAACAAGGCTGACAAGCCACCCTGCTGTTGCAAAGGCCTTTGGCATGGTTAGGGCTCCTGTCCCGACGATGAGGTTGAACATATAAACCAGACCAACCTGAAATCATCCACATAATCCAATATCAGAGTTTGCAGCTGTCCCAGAGATCATCCAAGACACCTCACAGGCATACTAATTTTAAAGAGAGAGGAATCTTTGTGAGCTAGCAGAGAAGGAGCAAGTCCAGACTAGAAATAAATACAGAAGGAGGGAACCGATAACCAAAGAGAATGAAGTGAGTTTCAGCATATTTCTGGGGAAATACGCTGATATTCCCTCTCCAGTTTTCTACTTCTTTTCAAAGCTTATATGGATTATTTAATGATCTTGAAGTCACATTTGGTCACATATCCATCACTCCAGGGGTTTGGGAACAGGGAGCGCAGAGTATGCTTAGTACTATGAAACCCTTCATTCAGCACACTTTTGGAAACTTGAGTTACAGAAATGTGACCTCCAGCTACTCCAGACAGTCAGTACCATTGCCATGGAGTTAGAGGAGATCATCACCCCAAGGAAGAAGGCCTCACCTACTCGAATAAACACAAGGAGCATCTCCATCAGCTGCCACCGTGAATTTAACATTTGTGCACAGTGCTGCCCAATCTAGAAAATGGGTGGCAGCCTGAAGCAACAGCACTTCCCACTTGAATTTTATTTTGGATTTTCTTCACTATTTTTGAAGGTTGGTTGCGCAAAGCAAAACCAGTGTTGCCGACTGAAGGGGGTAGCCACAAAATCACACAACTCGTGCTGGCGAATAGATGGTGGTTTAAACTGGGTTCCTTAGGGCACAGACTTCTCTCATTCATGATCTTTGCTTGAAAGCTCAAAAGAAGAAAGTGTCAGCACCCAGGAGGATTAGCTATGTCCCAGTGGAATTACTCATATTTCCCCCAAAACTATACATATGCTCTATGAGTTGCAGTCATCACTCAGCAAGAGGAGAAAACTCACAGAACATGCGAGAAGACACTATTACTTGTAAAGACAAGTTTACCTCCAAAAGGTACTTCTAAAGTTAGAAAGCACATGGGCTTTTTTGTCATTTTTCAATCCAATGCCTTCTACCAGAAGGGTCTATAATATGGGCCTGGGTCTCCTTATTTTCTGATCTCAACCTGAGTAGTTATGACGGCACACGAAAGATCCTATTAAAAACTCTTTTTCTTTACCCTTAGCCAAGCAGGAAATTTCCAAACAGAATTGTAATTCAGAGCCTGCTTGCCATTTTACCAGGAAGCAGCTGAGCACACTCTGGAAAAGGGGTACTGTTTATGGAAGGAGAAGGATTTCATCCTCTCAAGCAACTAGCTTTTTTCTGATCGGGGCAAAAGATAATTGTACACCTGGACAGGACTGCTCCCCACCCCAAAACTGCAAATTTAGCTAAATTCAAGATCAAAAACTGCCCCCGAAGTTGTTTAATAGGTCAGAGTCTCTCCAGAGGAGAGCTAGTAAAGAACTCTATCTGAGTACACTTTCCTGGGTGTGGAACAATTAATACCAGGAGTTTTCCTCAGAGATCCTGCAAGCACTCCTGCCCTACATTCACTGACATTAGCACAGTAAATTCAGCTTTTGACCGATCTCCCAGAAGGGAGAAAATCAGCCATTGCAGCTTGCAGGAAAGTTCTTTTCATTCAGCTGGCAGAGCTGTCATTTCCCAAGCACATCTCCTGCTCCAAATGCCCAGGGCCATCACTCACTTTTCAGTGAAGGATGCTTGAATAAAAACTCAGGTGATTTCCTTGACTTTGGTCAAGTAGACACAGAGATGAGAATGATGCCTGAGTATTCAATCTGGCTAGACATCTTCAGGAAAAAGGAGAGAACACTATAGCCTTTTTGGTGAGACTCTAGGAGATTTCTGCAATACTAATGTAACAACATAAGAGCAGGTGACACTAATCCTTTAGGGTCTGGATGACCCACTTACTCTTTCCTTTTTCACTTGTAGCCTATTTTTGCAGTCTAATATGCAGTTCTTCTAAATTCAGTCATTAACACGGAGATGAAAGTTTTAAAGCATTTGAAAGCCAACACTTAGATTTCAGCACTGGTTCTGTCTTGAATGATTTGTGAATTCACTTCAGAAAAAAATGTCTGCAGAGCAAGTGGCCATACTGTTTTTAAGAGCTGACACTGTATGAACACCAGTGGCTATGATCACTGGTATTTCCAGTAACGTAGTAAACTACTAATTGGTTCTGCAGAAAAAGCAAAGTGGGATAGTTTCCATGTCACAATTCCCCCTGCTTATGCTAGCTTCACATGACAATTTGGGCTGATGAAAACACTAAAGAATATATAAAAAGTAAGAACAAGGGCTGATACAGGATTTGAAGCTGTTCTTAACACGTTTAGAACCATACCTTAAGCAGGCATTGTCCCTTTACAATATATAAAGGGATCCATGATGCAAAATAAAGAAAAGAAAAAGAAAAACCCCCACGTACTAAGCATTATAAGTAGCTTATGCCATGAAGACGTACCATCTCTGAGGCCCTGCAGCAAGATAACCCCATTTTTAGTCACATTTCTGACTGTAAATGAAACAAATCAAGCTAAATTTTGCAAGTGTCTCAGAGATAGGAAATCTTTGTTTCACAGGTTCTTGGGACTTTTTCAGGACAAGATACCACAGGAAAGAAACTAAGCTGTTTTACCACTCTTTGACCTACATCATCCATTATCTCATGAAATACTGAGCTTATGTTCATAGGGAAGTAGGAAATGAAAAACAAATAATGCTGAGAGAGGAGGATTTTGAAAAGACTACTAAGCAAAAACCCAAACGGCAGTCATGGGCCAAAACAGCAGTACTTACATAAGGAGAGTAAAGCTCTCCAGTATCAGTAATGCCACCAGCCATGTTGAAGATGGTAGGGAGGCGCAGAGCAAGCAGGGAGTTTTCAGCCTCTACTGCCTTTAACCTAAAGAAACATCATAAAGTTTCATCATCTTTTTCAGAAAGAGTAGGAACTCATGAGTCAACTGTTGCACATTGGTTTTCTGACATTAAAACAAAAGAGGATTTCAGTAAGACATTGCACTTCAGACAACCCGCAGATACACCCCATTCACATGCAACACTTGGTTCAATAAGCTGTGAAAAGTTCTCTGCGCCTGTTGAACTAGTTGAAGTAATCAGAAAGCCCTGTCCTTTCACAGCACACAGTGACCTAAATTCATCTTCCCAAAATAGCCAGAGGGGCCATTTCAGACACTAAAACCTCAAGAGGAAGAATGCCTGCCTTGAGGGTGATTTCATACTTCTGCTTCTCACACAGGTACTACTCCTAAAGAGCGCATGCCTTCTGCAGATCAAAGCAGTAAAAGACAGCTCACAGTCTCTCCTCATTATCTCAAATACAGAAATGAGCAGACAAGTGAAAGTACTGGACCTTGGAAAACAAAACATTTTGTTACATATACCAAGACTTCCATAGCAGAAGCATTCAGGGAACTTCACATCATCTGGAAAAAAAAGCTACTGGGGGAGGAGGTACCCCAATGTTCTGAAATATTTATAACTCAATAAGTAATTAGTTGTAGTTGAATTATTTAAGAGCTTTATCAAACTCTTTATACTTCTATAGTACAAACCTTTGCTCTTTGTTAGTTATAAGAACTGGGACAATTCATCAGCACAAACCTCATGTGTTAAGAATGCTGTTCAAAAAGCAAACTGGTTGTAAACTTTTCACTTCCTCACCCACAAAACTACAGCACACAATTAGCAAGAACAGTCCACTGTGGTCATAACTAGATTGGCCCTCAGAACAGTAGAGGAAATGGTCTCTGTCATTTGATCTAAGCTCAAGTCACTGAAGCCAAGAACCAAGAACAAGGGGCAAGCCTGCTATCGCACTAGCAGACACCTCAGAGACACAGCCAGGGGGAAGCGTGCTAGCATAGGGCAAATTCTGCCCACGTACTGCACCAGCAATGTTTTAGTTACTAAGCAATCACTAAAGAGAGAGGGAGAGGGAGAGGGAGAGAGAGAGAGAGAGAGACAAGGCAAAGATTCCCACGGACATTCACACTACTTCAAGTAAAGGACTGGGGGAGGATAGGGAGAAGCCAGTCTATCAGAGAGGCCAAGACAAGAAATAGCAAAGAAAAGAGCCAGCGCTGCGTTACGCAGTGAGCGGCTCGGAAACAGGCACAACTGATAAAAGCCACAGTACACAACAGAGCCTCAGCTGGGCAAACTTTTGTCACTTATGACAAGGAGGTCCAGCCCTTGCCCTAACTGAGCCGCTCCTCCGCGGACAGCAGCACCTCGTATCCTCTCCCAGGGAGACCACCCCATCCCAGGAGGGGCCCTATACACCCCCGGAGGGGGGCATCGAGCCTCCCTGGCCCCGCGGCTCTGCCGGAGCCCTGTGGAGACAAATCACCTCCCAGCTACCTGGTGCCCAGCCCCACCAGAGCTTCGACACTGCTGCTAACCCACGGGAAACTCCTCCAGCCCCACAGAGCCCCCTCTGCAGCCCCACTGAGCACCACAGGCCCCCTCTACAGCCCAGTGGGCATCTTTCACCATCAGACCCTGCTCACTCCAGTTATAGCCACCTCCCCAGACCACCCCATATCCCACAGGGACGTTCCCGGAGCCACCTCTCAGCCCCCTCCCCACAGACCCTTCCAGAGCCACCCCACATTTCTCCCCTCAAGGGACAGTCCCCAAACCAGCCCACAGCCCCCCTCCCCACAGACCCTTCCAGAGCCACCCCACATTTCTCCCCTCAAGGGACAGTCCCCAAACCAGCCCACAGCCCCCCTCC
>NW_020451160.1:1557522-1580978 GCF_003343035.1 Apteryx rowi
CAGCCCCCTCCCGTCACCTCTCAGGCCTTACCCCACACGGGCGCCCCCCGCCCCCCGCGGTACCTCACCGGCGGCGGCTCGTGCGGCGGCCCCACCCCGCGCGGACCGGCAGCCCCGCCCCCTCCTCACGGGGCACTTACAGCGCACGCGCCGCCCACGGCGCCCTTCCGCGCACGTGACGCGGCCCCTCCCCCGGAAGCGAGAAGGGGCGGGGTTAGCGCCCCGCCCGCCATTGGGCCCCGGAGTTACGTGCGCCGCGGCGGCAGCGAACGAGGGCGGGGGCAGGGAGCCAGGCGGTGACGTAAGACACCCGCCCCCCGTGACGCGCTTGGGAGGGGGGAGGAGGGAGGAGGCAGGGGAGGTGCCGCGCATGCGCGGGAGGGCTGTGGGTGGGGTAGACCTGGCCGCCGCAGGTAGAGCAGCGCGCCCTCCCGCTTCTCGTTCCGTGTGCGCGCGCAGGGAACCGACCCCCCCCGCACCCGCCCCCCCTCGGACTGGGGCCAGCGCCCGGGCCCGGCCCGCGCCCCCTCACGCTGGGTCTTGGCTCCCCTCGGGCCCAGGGGCTCCCCTCAGCACCGAGCCTCTCCTCAGGCCTAGGATCTGCCCTCAGGCCCGGGCCCCAGCTCCCCTCAGGCCTAGGATCTGCCCTCAGGCCCGGGCCCCAGCTCCCCTCAGGCCCAGGATCTCCCCTCAGGCCTGGGCCCCTGCTCCCCTCAGGTGCAGGATCTCCTCTCAGGCCTGGGCCCCTGCTCCCCTCAGGTGCAGGATCTCCCCTCAGGCCCGGGCCCCAGCTCCCCTCAGGCGCAGGATCTCCCCTCAGGCCTGGGCCCCAGCTCCCCTCAGGCCCAGGATCTCCCCTCAGGCCTGGGCCCCAGCTCCCCTCAGGTGCAGGATCTCCTCTCAGGCCTGGGCCCTGGCTCCCTTGGGATTGTGGCCCGTGCGGTGTCAGAGCTGGGCGCCTCCACCATCGCCCTGGTCATGAAGTGCTGGAAGGCCCCTGGCTGGTCAGGCCCCAGGCCGCTGGCTGGATCTCTGGGGACACTCAGCACCAATACACCCCCACTTCATGGGTGAAAGCACAGACGGTGCAGGAAAGCCGCTATGTGGGGGATTGGTATAAACTGGGGTCTGTCCGCACAGTGACCGTTGCCATCGTTGCCTTCCACAGGGCTCTGGATGATGCTGTCCCATCCCCTTGGCCTCGCTGGAGATGCAGAGTGACGTGTCAGGTCTCTCCTGCAGTGCAAGGCCATGAAGATCAACCAGAACACAGTGCTGCAAGGAAAGAGGGTGACTCTGGTGCCGTACACTTCTGCACATGTGCCCCGGTGTGTGGCTCACATCCTCTGTGGCTACTGTTTGTGCTGTCTGATTTCACTTCTCTTTTTTTAAGAGTCTGTGGTGTTCAGAAAGGGTGCTGGCTTGACAGCTGCAGGGACTCCCTCCCCATGGGAACAGCGCAGCGGAAAAAGCACTAGTAGAAAGACAATAAGTTTTGTTCTCCTTGCTCTTTAGCAGCCATCCCTGGCAGATCTGTGCCCTTTGCCAGGTCTGCTGACAAAGAAAACTTCATCTGTGCCACTGTGTATCCAAGGGAAGGGGAATACCTGCTTGTGAGTGAGCCGCCAGCTGTTCTGATGCTCGCTGTTATCTTTCCCTAATGACTGTGGAACAGCAAAACTTCACTGTGTAAAGCCAAATGGATGTTTGATAAAGTAGAAGCAGACATGCAAGCTGTTTGTAAAGTGCCGGCTTGGGCAGCTGCAGGCTCAGCACAAAGATGCTTGTATTAGTCAATTTGTCGGTGCCCAGGAGATGCTGTATCAATCTCCATCAGGTTGAAATATGCTGATACTCAATGTCCCTGGACCAGTACGCTTAAAAACATCAAGTGGCTCTTTTCAGACAAAGCTGCAAGACAGACACATTTGTGCTTCTAAATTTCCAAGGAGAACCCTGATTCCTGTGTTACCTAGGGAAGGAAGGCTTGCAGATATTTACAGGTTGCTGTGAATGCCAGGCTGGTGTTTCCAGAACGGATTTATGATAGGGCACGATCCTTAGAGCACTTTGTGGAAATCAGGCTGTACTGCAGTTAAGCCTGTGATCTCTTTCTGGTTCTCATCAGGTACCATGAGTGGATGAGATCGGAGGAGCTGCAGCGCCTGACAGCATCTGAACCATTGACCCTGGAGCAGGAGTATGAGATGCAGCGCAGCTGGCGGGAGGACGCAGATAGTGAGGATCTTAAGCATTTTCTAAGAGTGGGTGGAAGTGGCGAGCAGGTCCCTTTCTGTCCTGCTAAGAAACCACAGTGGGCTGAGAGCACCTGGTGAGTGAACTCTACTAGCTGAACCAGAGGGGATGTAAGACCTCCTGCAGCAGTAGCTCCAGCACCGTGAAACTTCAGCCTAGCTTTCTGTTTAGCAGCCGGCTCTACTTTAGTACCACAGCATATTGGCTTACTCTGACCATCTTAAAAGTTTCTGTGCTTTGTGGAGCTTTGGGGTTGTTAGTCTTCAATATTTGGAGTCAGAGGAACGGTGACAGTTTGAAGCAAGGGGAATATGGCCATGGTAACTTTCTGAATGGATCAGAGCATGTTTAGAGCTGGTATATGCTCAGAGAAATAGAGAATGCCCATGGCTGTTGGTGTCCTTTTTATCCAGTTTTTCAAAGATAACAGTGATTTAGTTCCCACAGCATTATCTGCTGAGCTGCTGCTGCACAGTCAACACTCCCCAGGTCTGATCATCGTAAAAAGGTGGAAGGGAGTTATATTTTTCGCTGAGAAATTGAACGACTTCATAATTACCTGGTTGAGATGTGTTGACTGAATTGGTTCCCTGGCTCTACTGCAGGTAATGAATCACTGCCCATAAAAGCCTAGCAGAAATACAGTGAGCTCCAAAATACTGAGGCAGGGAAAGATCTCAGCTTGGAGCATTTGTCTTAGCTGGCATTAAAAGCCTTACTGACAGCAGCAGTAAGGTGGACTAAGTGAGTCACTAAGTCTCAATCTCCTGTGCAGAGATTATTTGCCCAAACTTCCTGCAAACTGAGATGAAGCAGAGGGAYCTCAATCATGGGATGAAAGTTTTGGTGCTCCTTACATGCTCTGTTTCTACACTATGTTCCTACATACACTTAGCCTGTGTAATCCTTTGTCCTCCCAACAGGTTTTTCAGAATATTTCTTACATTTGTAGGGGTGGGAGCATGCAACTTGTCACGAGAGGCCGAATCATTAGCTCTTCCTCATAATTAACATTTGGAAGCTGTTGTTCTTCTGTCTATCACGTGCCTTTAATTTTATCCTTCAGTAATTTGTGAATTATTCTTAGCACACGCTGAAAATTCTGCTACTTCTTCATTTTCCGCAGAGTGCACATTCATTGTGCTGGACACGGAGCGGTGGTCGGGGCAGGCGTGTGCGGATGAGGACTGCATGGTGGGGGATGTGAATTTGTTCCTCACCGACTTGGAGGATCCAACTTTGGGCGAGATTGAAATTATGATTGCAGGTAAGTTCCTGCTCCCTGGCTTGGCCTTTGTCACCTTGGCTAAAGCCAACTGCAGGCAGTGATGTTATGTGCAGGCTTTTTATACTCATTGCTTTGCCATGCTGTTCAGTCTTGATCTGCATCCTTTGCTGGTCTGGGTCACGGTCTCTTCTGAAAAATATCCAGCACGGCAGATTTGTGTGACATAGCTAGGTGCTGACTTCTGTGGCTGTCTCTTTCAGAGCCCAGCTACCGTGGCAGAGGATTTGGCAAGGAGGCAACTCTGATGATGATGTCCTATGGTAAGGATGGCCCAATGCAGGAGAATGGCGGTAAAGTCCTGAAGTGATCTAGAAGCACATACTCCTAGTGATACAGGCAGGGTAATAAGGGATGCATCTGCCCCAGAAATGGGAGTCCTCTACCTTTGTAATATGACAACAGAGCAGGTAACAGGAATGCATACACAGAGTGTTTGTCTTTCTGCCTTATTTTGCAGGAGTGACAAACCTGGGGATCACCAAATTTGAGGCAAAGATTGGCCAGGAGAACGAAGCCAGTATCTGCATGTTCAGAAAGCTTCATTTCAAGGAGGTGTGGTAACAGCCTGTCCTCTTCCCAGAGGATATGAGCAGTGCTTATCCTGTGACTGGGATTGAGCTGGTTATCCTCTGTATGATGCAGGTAGCTGTGAATAGTGTCTTCCAAGAGGTGACGTTGAGGCTGGATGTGAGTGACCAAGAGAAACGTTGGCTCCTGGAACAGACAAACCACGTGAAGGAGAAAAGCTATACTGAACTGAAGCTGCCAGCTGTGGTGCTGGAGACCTGATGGATACATCCAGGCACAGGCCTGGTTTGTGGGAGGATGAGTTGGACCCTGTTGCAAGGTCTGAGCATGGAAGATACCAATAGGCCAGCATTGCACTTGACTGTTTTCCTCTGTCTAGCTGGTTACTTTGCGATCTTGTCAACTTTGCACTTTGTTGCAACAGCCAGAAATACTGCCTTAAATTTGGACCTCAAGAACAGTCACTAATTCATAGACTTAACTAGGAATGGCCCTTTCAAACCTCAGAATATCTGACTGTCCCAGCAGAACCTACAAACACCAGCAGTGAATTGATTCCTAATGCAGCCAGTCTCCGGACAAGCAGCACCCTGTGCTCCTACTTACACTGTCCTTAGAGCAGAATTCAGTTCCACAGAGGGAATCTAAATGTTCTGGTAGCTCAGTTTGTTTTCTCTTGAATAAAAACCTGACAAAAATCTGACATGCCTGAGTGTGATCTGGGAGCAGTCGGCTTTGACTGCTTTCTTTGGCTGCTGAGAGGGGGGTTAGAAGTCGTAGAGGACAACACAGACTCTGAATCCTGTCTTCCAGGGTGTGTGGGTTGCTGGGGGCACTGCTAGGTCCTGGAGGTGAGAGCCCCAGCAGTGGGTGAGCATAGCCAAAGGGAAGGGACTGGTCCCCYTTAAGCTCTGGAGGGTGATCCAGAGGTGATGTAACCTCTTAGGGAATCAGTGAGGAATGCTTGACCAATCCCTCTGCTCAGCTAAAACAAGGCCAGAATTAAAAACAGAGTTTCTCACAAGTAAAGGCGACAGTCCAGGGGGAGCACAACCCTTCCAGTTCTGCCTGAAGGCTACTGATTCACAATAAACCCACAAAGGATGAAGAAGTCAATCTGTTAAAGTGTTTAAAATCACCAGCTATGAGCCGAGCGGATCATGGTGAGACTAGCACACAGCCTCTTCCTGGTCTCTGAATAACCCGGGGAACTGACAGCTGCGGGATGCAGTTCAGATAAAATACCTTATTTGGTTTCAGGACCCTGCTTTGGCATGCTGACATCTGTACGAGCGCAGCTTTCGACACCTCAGGCCGTCGGTGAGGTGGTATTTCACTTCCATTTTATCTGTCTGCTTTTATGAAAGCACGTGGGAGGAAAACACATCTGAAAGGAAAAAAAATAGTGAGCACATTCTTCACGGCAGCTCAGCACTCACTTTATTGAGCCTGGAGGCTCAGTTCACTGCTCCCCAATAAGATGAATGCAGTAAAAATATATCTTGTACTGGGAGCAGATGTCCTTGGGGTGAGAATTAGCCCGCCATCCTGCACTGTGMTATAGCTGACTTTGAGATCTATTGCTCAGGAAGAGGCACTTGACTGACTCTCCTACTGGACAGACTTTTTCATGCAGTTATTTAGTCTGACCTTTCCTGCCCCCAGTCAGCATGCTTTCCATAGCGTGGAAACTTGCTAAAAGGAAAGAAAGCGTAGGTAAGGAGGACAACTGAAACTCCTGTGTGTTTTCCCCACTGTAACAGTAACCGTAATGGCAAATTCTAGACCAGAAATTATTTGTTCTAATTGTGAAGTATCAGAGGATAGATTTAAGATTTGCACAGGGACATTATTATTAGAGACTGGTAGAACATGGAATTTTTAGTTTCATTCTGCCTGTATTTTTAGGGCCTGGAGATTTTCATTTTCCAATTTTAGTTCATTTAAATGCATCATTCCTGTGACTTAATATTAAAACCAACTGTAGGAATCGTGTATCATGGTATTTTAATCAATGAGTGAGTACTTAGCATGGATTTTATTGTAGCAAAAGCTTTGGGCAGTAATAAAATTAAGAGCAGCTCTACTTAGAGCTGGCATTAAAGCTACATGGGCTATTAATCCTTGTGCTCTTGATCACCAGCAGCAAGCAGGAATGAATTTTTGTCTCCCAAAAACAATAGTTACAGAAACAACCAGGAATATTATTGGCTTTTCCCTGCTTCCACTGAAGCATTTGATCCCTCTACCTGAAAAGCAAAGTCAAACCTCTGGTTTGAGATGCCTGTTTCCGTGTTGCTGCATTTTTGGCTTTTAAAAGARATGGTCGGACTCACTGCAATACTATGCACCGGTGCAGGGTAATGAGCTTGCACGTTTTGAGGTTAGGAAGGGACATGCACCCCCCTGGTTGGGGATGGAGGAAGAAATTGGGCTTTTTGTTCCTAAAACGCAGTGTCCGCTTTGCAGGATGCGGGCGGGCTGGGTGGGGGGTGCTACAGCTCTCCCTAATGCTGGAGCTGAAGCCACCAAAGATGGATCCAAAATAGCAGTTTATTTCTTAAGCTTTGATACAGAACAGTATCAGCACTTCTTTCTTTAGCTTTCGCAGGTTCCTGGTATGAGGTTGGGGGCGATGCCTGTCTTGTTAGAGAGCTGGAAGGGCAAAGTCCTTTCTGGATAAGCGTATGGTGCGTGGGGGGGTCCCTAGTGCTGGAGAGATGGTTCTGGCCTAATGGTGACGGAAGTAAGCGAGGTTCTGTGCTCCGGGGCCTCAACTAGCCAAAGTCAAACATTCATTTCACAGCAAACTTTCCCGCTTTGAACGCTGGAGGAGTTTCCTCCCCGCTCCCCATCGTGCAAGCAGGCCTTCGCTGAGATTTATTAAAATGGGGCAGGAGCTCTGGGAGCGCTAACGAAGCCTTAAACCTCTCCCCGGCTCGAGGGGACGGCACAGACCGCAGCTTTCCACTCGCGCTCCCCAAGCCCTGCCGCCCTTCGCGGCATCGCATCGGGCGCGGAGGGTCGAGAGCGGGGAAACGCTGAACGGAGACGTCACCCTCTCCGGGCTGAGCCAGCCTGCGGCTCTACGGACGCCCAAAGGGGTTTCCCACCCCAGCCGCCTCCGGGCAGCAAGCACCCGTCCAGCCCTAGGGTCTGAGCCCCGTCTGCGGGGCCCGGGCGACGCTGGCAGAGGGACGGCAGGCGCAGGGCCACAGCGCGGGCAGGGGGACGCGAGGGCCGAAGGGAGCAGGCATCGCAAACAAACCCGAGGTGTTTYACGGCCGCGCGCAGCCGCGTTGGCAGGGCATCGCTCCGCGGGGAGCCCGAAGGCATGGCCGCCCTTGCGATAAACCTTGCAGCGTAGCTAGCTGAGTACACGACACGTGGTCGTACGAACAGCCAGCGCAGAGATGTTAAGCGACGCTCGTAATTCGGGTCAGCTCATTTTCTCACGCTGTTAGTGCCGTGGAAGCAATTAGCTCCCGCTGTGCCCAAGCCCCTGACACTCAGCTCCCGTCCACTCCCGGCCCTGCAGGCACCCCGGGGCTGGGGCTGCTGGATGCCTGGGCTCCTCCGCTCTCACCTCCGGGCTTTGCTGAGCCCCGGCTGGAGCTCGACCCTCTTGCCGAAGTCCTCCCTTGTCTGGCAGCCCGGCGGCTCCGTGCGGGGCCAGCACCCCTCCGCCCGGACCCTGCGGGACGACAGCGTGGAGGAGCCAATCCACCTAAGCGAGGACGTACAGGCTCTCGGCGGGGACGAGGCTGGAAACAACCCGGCGATCCTCTGGAACTCTTCCTCTGTGTCAGCAGGGAGGCGAAGCAAGGCTTCCTGAAGGATGCCCATCTCCCGACGGAGCAGAGCTGCTGTGCCAGCTGGGGGAGCAGGGATCGGGTGGTTCGGTGACGGAGGAAGGAGGAGAAACGTCGCTGCTGGCAGCATTTACCCCCGTTCAAACCAGGCAGCTCCGTGCAGGGGACTGGGAAAGCTGCTGCCTGGAAGCAGGGCTCCAGCAAAGCCTCGGGACAATGGATCGCTGCCGGCTCGGCTCATGGGAGCGGCTGACAGCTACACGAAGGGGCCCAAGGGGCTGAATCCGCTGTCGACGCTGCTCCGTCTGGCCGCAAGAGAGCGGCTCGCATCTCCGCTCCTCCGCGCAGCCCTGTCCTGAGCCCTGGGAGAGGGGGTCTCCGGCACCGAGGGGGGGGCTCTGTGCCAGGGTGTCACCACCAGGAACAGCCCCCGGCACGGGCAGAGCAGCCGGAGAGCGACGCTGCCTTAGCGCCGGGGTGCGCTTGGGAGCCCGGGACTGGTCCAAGACATGCACAGAGCCCGAACGCCCAGGTCTGGGCTCGGAGCAAACCGCCCCCCGTCTCCCCCGGAGCCCGAGGGCCCCCCTCGCCGCCGGGCGGTTGCTCCGGAGCCGGCGAGCGCCCGGCTCGGCATTCCCGGGTCCCAGGCAACCACCGAAACGCTCCCCACCTCCACTGCAGCGAGCCTGCGCCCTGGCAACCCCAAACAAAGTCCGGTCTGTGCCCGCGCCGCGGCCCTCCCCGAGGCACTAAAAAAAAATGAGATAACCAAGGAGGGGCCCCGCCGCCCCCCGGGAATGCCGGCCCCCCGCACCCGGCCCGGCGCTCTCCCACGCTCCGTGCTGCGGGAACGGGGCTTAGCGCTGATGCACTTAAGCCGCCCAGCATCGCACGCGCTTACAAATAGTGCTGTGACCCGGGCAGGCTGCGCAGGGCACTGCGCACGGCATGGCCCGGCCCTGCAATGCTGCACGGGCCGGGGAAAACAGGGAAAAACAAAAAAACGCCACTTGGGACAAGGAAGGTGCTGAGCGCCTTCCCCCACGGCTCGCCCCAAGTCCCCATGGAGGGGCCAGGGGCCGTTTGGGCACGCACGGACCCAGGGATGGGGATGCCGGGTCCCATCCCGCAGGGCTGCTGCCCTCCCGAGGGGTCGGTGAAGCCGGGCTCCGGCTCATGGCAGCCTTGCAGGAACCAGCCTCCCTCCCTCCCTCCTTCTGGATTAGAGCCTTTTAATCACCCCCAGGCACTAACCCGCACTGGGACCAGCCAGGCCGTCCCCAATCCTCCTGCCCAGGCCCCCAAACCAGCCCCACCATCAGCCACAGGGAGCACCAGCCCCATCGCCTGCCCTGCACCCTCGACTGCTCAACCCCAACGGGGAAATGCCAAAAAAAAAAAAAGAGCCGGGACATTTCTACAGCACGTGAAAATGCCTCCTTGCCCAGAGCCCATCCACACAGCCATGCACCGCTCACCGCGGGGTAAACCATGCTCCGTGAGCCGCTTTTAACCCATCGGRGTCTTCCCATGTGGCAGCCAGGAGCGTTACCTGCCTCTGCTCCCCAGCCACCGGCGGCACCGCTGCAAGGATTTACCCTTAAAACAGACGTGTGAAGTCAGAAAGGTTTATTCCAGTAAACAGAATTTCTCTTGAGCTCGACAGTATGACAATACCCGATCACAAAACATGGAATAAAACATCCACAGGAAAAATTTTCACAAAATACATTTTTTAAAAAACCTGGTGATTGGAAAACTCTTATTTTGGAAAAAACAGACAGAGTCTATTGAGAAGGCTTTAAATTAAGCATTGCCGGCTTCAAACCCTGGCCGGCTCTGTCTCCAGGAGTGAGCGAGTACTGAGATAGTTATTGCTTGCTGCGCTGGGTCCGGACACCCTCTCCTCTCCCAAAAATCACCCCGGGGGCAAGCCACGGCGGGCGCCCGGGACGGCTGGTTTCTCTGCACCGAGGGCGGCCGTGGGACAGGCCGCGGCTGCTGGGCTCGTCCTGGACGGACGGGCAGAGGTCAAAAGCACCAATTCCTGCAAGGAATCGTGTTTGGTCCTTGGCGGGGACGGCTAAAAGTCGCTAAAAGCCTAAGGCTGCAACGCAGAGTTCGAGGGCGATTCGGGGGCGGCTCGAACGGAGATGGGTTTTGGGTGGGAGAAGAGGAAAGGAGGAGGAAATAAGACTTCGAGAAGCGTTGGGCATCGGACTGGGTCACCCCAAATCACCGCTTACCCCCGAATCTCCGCTTACATCTACCAGGGTTCGCAGGACTTCAAGCAGAGGACGGAGGAGCGCCCGGGCGCAGGGGGGGCCGTCTCCGGCCRAAAACCGCCTGGGGAGATGCCGATGACGTCGCCGCCGCTCCGAGTCTCCGCCCGGGGGCTGCGGCGCGGAGGAGCCCCGTGTCCCGGCGGGGGCAGAGGCTGCTCCGCCGGGAGCCCGTGCGGAAGGGGCARCGGGGGGGCGCCGGCGGCGGGCTCTCGGCACCCCCCTGCGCCCCGAGGCCCTTCACAGGTTGCTGAACAGTTCGTTTTTCTTGCTCCAGTCCATCTGGGGCGCCCGCTTGCTGGTGCGCTTCTGGTGGGCGCGCTCCTTGGCCACGGCCAGGGGGATGTCGAGGTCCAGGAGGGAGCCGGGCGCCGAGGGGCGCTTCCCGCCCTCCCGCGGGGCCGGCTGCGGGGGCGAGAGCCGCGTCAGCCCCCAGGCGCCCTCCGCCTGCCGCTCCCCCCCCCCCAGGCCCACCCGGCAGGGGGGTTTCGCCGCCGGGCCGGGGCTGGACGAGGCTCTCGGCGTCGCCCCCGCGGTGGGTGGGCGGGCGGCACGGCCCAAACCCTCTTTCCACCCACCGCCCGTGCTCCCCCCCCCCAGCCCCTACCTCCTCGTGGGTCTCGCTCGGGTCRGGGGCCGTGGCCAGCGGGCTGGGGCTGGACGGGCTGTCGGACACGGAGCCGGGCCGCGGCTCCGCGTCGTCCTCCTGCGAGGGAGGAGAGGGTGAGCGAGACGCCAGCCTGCGCCGCACCGCGCCGCCCGGCAGCTTCGCGCCTCTCACCTCCCCCGGGGAAACGGGGGCGGATTTAGGGCCAAGCCCTCGATCCTGGGCTCCCCGAGCGGCTGTACGGTCTCGGCGCGGTCCCCCAGCACGACAGACATCCCGGCCGCCCTCCCTTCCAGGACAGATGGACAGGGGTATGGGCTGTGCTCCGCGCGGACCCCAGCTTGTGGCCAGGGCTGGAGCCTCCCCCGGAGCCCAAATGTGGGTTTTTTCCCAGGAGAAGCTCTCCAGGGCTGGGGGAAGGGGAGCCGCTGCACCTCGGACGTGAGCTCCTGCAGCTGCCTCCCCGGGGCAGGGCAGGGAGAAAGCAGGCAGCTGGGAAATGCTCCCTCCCAGCACGTAATCCGCAGAGAGTTGCGCACCAATAAATACCTCCAGGGCTGTCCATCCGGGGCTGGGAAGGGTTAAACCCCGGCTAGACTTCCCCAGCCGCCATTGGAGGCGGCGAGGAGGAGGAGGAGGCAGGCGAGGGCCGGGCGCAGCGCAGCAGCGCAGCGCCCAGGGCGATGCAGCAGCCCAGGGGCTCCCGGCCCCGCCGGCCGCCTTGCCCCGGAGCACCTCTGGGACGGAGGCAGGAGGAGGGGAGGAATCGCAGCCACCTCCGTGATACTCAGCACCCCAAGTGACCCCCCACCCGTCCACCCAGGGGGGCACCAGTCCCCTGGGCAAGAAGGATGCCAAAACCAGCAGGGTGCACGTGCACAGCCTGGCATGGGGGAAAATGAAGGAGACGGGGATCTCTTACCTTCCCTACATCACCGTTGGCAACTGGTTCTGGCAAGGGACCTGCAGGGACAAGACACGGGTGCTGGGTAAGGGGAGGTTTGCTCTGCCTGCCCCTAACCGCCCCGGGGCGGTGCAAGTGCCCTGCGTTCCCTGGGGCACCCCGGCTGTGCAGCCCCTCRCGTCCCCGGCAGTGGGACACCCAGGGCGGATTTAATCCCCGTTAAACCAGCCGGCCCCGTCCTGCCGATGGCCGGAGAGCAGGGATGGAGGGAGCCGAGCCCTCGGCAGGTTCAGCCCCTTTCCTCCAGGCCTCAGGACCTGCACTAAAATTGGCACAGGGCTGCCTGCAGGAGACCCTCCTCCTCCTCCTCCTCCTCCTCGGCCCAGTGGGAGGCAGCGAGGGGGCCAAGGCCAACGCTGCGGAGGAGAGTGAAGGGCATCTGCCAGTCCTCCCTGCGCTCCCCGAGCCATAAACCCTGTCAAACTGTAACCGGCAGGGCCATAAAGTGCTCCTTCCCACGCACCCAGCACCCCGGAGGCCGCGTGCCACCCACAGCACCCCCCTGCACGGAGAATTTGGCCCCAGCTGGCCAGGCCCTTCCCCTGGGGGGAGATGCCAAAACAGGACAGCTGTATTTGGCCTTGGGTGTTAAATGAAATCGCCTCCTCCAACAGCCCGGAGACTTCTCATCCACTGCCCGTTTCTTGCACAGCTCATTAAGGGCAGAGTCCTTGGTTTTGGGATGAGGTGACACAGCGAGGACCGGTGCTACTGAGGTTAACATGGAGCTGGCAGAGGTGACTTTGCACCCCCAGCACACATCTCCCCTTAACAAGGGCACCCAGACCCCACCGCCACCAAGCACGTGCCACCTCAAGGAAGCCCCCACGCGAGCCGCTCACCTGCCAGGTGGGCCTCCGAGGGGACCACCTTGCACTTCTTGAAGAACTCGTCCGTGAGGACGTCCACCACCAGCAGCTTCGTCTCATCGCCGCCCGCCTTGATCGCCGCCACGACGTCCGCGTGCTGCTTGCCCTCCATGCACACCCCGTTCACCTGCGGGACACGGCGCTGGGTGAGGGCTGTGCAGAGCCCCCAGTGCACGGGAGGGCTCAGCTGGGGCAGACAGGGGCTTTCGGGCACGTAGGGGGATTTGGGAACATCCCAGGGAAACATGTGGGCCCTTCTGCCCTGGGGAACACAGCCCCTGGGCCATAAGGACGTCCCCACCACTCCAGAGCAGTGGGAAGCTCCAGCCAGGCTATTCCCATCCATGGAAAGCAGCAAGCTGAGAGCACCACGCAGCTCCCCCCCTCAGCCCGAGAGCCCCCAAATTCACAAGGAAGAGGAAGGGACATTCCCCTCCAACCAGCCCAGCTGGGGTTGGGTGGGAACGCCTCCAAAAAAAGGGTTTTCCCCAGATCTAGGGCAGATCTAGCTCATGGTCGGCTGAGCCAGATCGGGCTCAAGGCTCTTCGTGGCTCCTAGACGTTCCCGTGCTGCGCACCGGTGAGGACGGAGGGTCAGCGGTGCCTGCTGCCGTGCCCAGCCCCTGCCCCGTGCCAAGCTCTCTGAACGGCTGCTGGCGGGCGACGTGGCCGAGCGAGCGGAGGCAGAAACACCCCGCGACAGCTCGGTGGAGGGACTCAAATGAAAGCTCAGGAGCCCAGGAAAAGGCTCGTTTCTTGTCTTGGTACCGCCTGCAACCACAACGCCGCTGCTTTACAGCCCCCCCCAGATGTCCGGAGCCAGAGGCTTGCATGGATTAGCAGAGAAGCCAGCAAAACCTCATTAAAAGCAGATTTTCTCTTAGCGATTAGCACGGGATCGTACGAGCAGAGCTGCCAGGAAGAGCAAGGCAGGGCATGTGCGGGGGCCGGGCAGCAGGCCTGSGGCTCGAGCAGGAGACGGGCACCGTGGGCCCGGGACCCGCGCCGGAGCCATCGCACACCCGCCGGCATTCGCACCCGTCCTCGGCACAGCCCAGGGACAGTTCTGCATCGTGCAGGGGACAGCGTTGCAGTAGTTTATCTGTGAACAGCTGAACTGGGCTCGGCTCCAGCTCCGCTGGTTGCTGCTGTTGGCTTCCCTCCGGCGCCCGGCCTGGCTGCACCTCCGGGTGGGAACGTGCATGCGAGCACCGGCGCGCCGCCGTGCCGTGAGTCACCGCCAGCGCGCGGGGCAGGGAGCGCCGCGCCGCGGGGAGGGACGCAGGGGAGCTCCGGCCCGCCGCGCGTTTCCGACAGCCCTCCGGCCCCGAGCCGCGCCGGCGTACCTCGATRATGCGGTCCTGCGGCGACAGCCCGGCCGCCTCCGCCGGCGAGTCCGGGTCCACGGCCCGCACGTACTGGCCCGGGCGGCTCTTGTCGCTGTGCAGGTTGAACCCGTAGCCGTTGGGGCCCTTCTTCATGTGGCAGAGCCGAGGCCGCAGCTCCTTCTGCAACAAGTGAGAAAGAGGCCATGAAAAAGCCGTTCCCAGGCTTCCGCCCCCTCCCAGCGCCAGCGCACGAGGGCTGGAGGTGAACCGGAGGCGGCTGCACCTCCGCACGAGGCCGCGGGGTCTCTCCTGCGGCTGTGGGAGGAAAGCAGCCCCCGGGCTCAGGTGCACAAGCAATTTGGGAACCGCAGACACCTCTAAATGGGAAACAGGGTGCCTAAACTCCCTGCGAATCCAGCCCGTAGCTAATTAAGGAGGAGCAGAGCAGGGCATGCTAATCATTGCGAAATGTTAAGGGAACTCTTTCTTCTGGGTTTAGGATTGCAATACCCCGAGGGCGGAGGAGCAAACGCAGCCAGGCTGGCCRGGAAGCCCCTGACCCGGCAGCGGGAGAGGGCATCTCCATCCCCCCCTTGCAGGCTTCATCCTCGGGCCACCCCATGGCCTTTGCTGGAGGGGATCGAGCCCGCAGAGCCCCCCTTCCTAGGGGCTCAGGCCCTGACAGCAACGCGGGGACTGAGCTGGACTCAGCCAGAGCATCCCAGATGCCGAGCGGAGCCCTGACTCCTGGGCAAGACCCTCCATGATTGCAAAACCGGGAAACCAGCTCGACCGGGGCAGTGTGCCGCGGGGCACTGACCTCTCCCCGCGAGGCAACACCCAGCTGCGTTTCACCCCGACGCGGCGCGGGGCTGACCGCAGCACCAAGCGCTGCTCCCCAGCGCCCYGTGAGCCCTTTAAGGTGCAGGTCCAAGCTCCAGACGCCCTTCGCGAGCAGCGAGCCCAAGCTCAGGACACGAGGGAAAAGCCTGCACGTGCTTCAGAGCATCCCCTCGGCACAAACCTYGCACTGACCAGCCAACGCAGCAGCCAAACGTCACTTAGACATGCACGTTCAGACAAAATGGTTCAGTTTTCCTCCCCTTGTTGAGACTGGCTGGTAGCAGCGATTCGGATAAGCGGGGTCCCACAGCGGCAAGGCTCCCTTGCGGCCCCGAACCCCCCTCGACCACCAGCTCCCCACCTTCGGCAGGACTTTCCACCCCAGCAGCTGAACCCCCACTAGGGCTCCTCAAATATTCCTCATTTGGGGTGTTTAATGTTTATTCTTTCTCCTAATATCGTTTGCACTCCGTATCGTCACTGGGGCGCGCGGTGGCCGTACGGCATGGATTTCCCCCATCATATCTGCACTGCGTTTACRTCTCTCTGAAATCCCCTTGCCCCATGGCCAGGAAGGGCTGGTCCCGGGGCTCCTGGCACCCCTGGGTGCAGCACCGTGGCAGCGGGCGCAAGGTGCTCCGGCTCACATAAGCAAGGGTGACACATTCCCACGGGGCGCCAGATAAGCCCAGCCTGTGCTATAGTCCTCCCGCAGCGATAAAACCCCGTTCCTCTTGCGTAACGTGTTCCTCCCGGGGTCAAGGCTGGCTGCCGCCGTGCCCACCACCGCCCCAAGGAGGACGACACACGCGACGCCCAGCCGGAGCAGCCGAAACCCGGGATGCTCCACGCCGGCAGTGACGCAGGGCCCGGCTCTGCCCGGCGTCTCGCTTGGGCAATGCCCTGGTGCAACAGCCCGGTTGCATCTCCGAGMGCCGCCCTTCACGCCACGAACACCCGCCCAGGCAGGCACAGCCCTCTCCTCCGCAGACCGGCAGCGTCACAGCTGGGAAGAGGATTGCAACACCTCGACCTACCCGGGCGCCCGTCACCCTGCCGCCACGGGCGCCCCGCAGCATCCGCCCCTCCTTCCTGCAGGCTCCCCTTGTCCGGCGGCTCCGGGGGCAATTGCACCCGGCACCCCGGCCGTGCTCCCAGGAGGATGCGAGGGCAGGACGTTGCCCGGACCAGAGGCTGGGGCTGCTCCCGGTGCCGGGGTCCCAGCTCCACGGCATCTCCAGAGTGCAATGAATTTAAAGAGAAGGGGGGCTGCTTGCAGGGGGAGAAAAGGGCTTTTTGGCTTACTGGGAGAAACGACACATCCCAGCCCCGCTGCAAGCGCTGGGCAGAGCTGGCTTCACTCGGGCTGCTCCCGACCGAGGGGTCGCGTCTCCTTGCTCTTAGCCAGGAAACAGGGATGGCAGGAGGGGAAAGCCTCCTCCCCACCCCTCTTCCAGCTTCTCCGGGTGCCGAGCTGCCGCCGAGGCACCGCAGCAGCTCCCCCCTCGGGAAGCCCAACTCTGGCACCCTGGCCTCGGCAGGCATGGGGTGGAGGGGACAGCCCTGGTTTTGGGCAAGGGGCCACCCATGGGTCTCCAACCCCAGACACCAAAGGGAAAGGGCGACCGCRAGAGCTCCCTGGGGGCCACACCAGYRTCTYGGGCRTCTCTGGGCCCTGGGGCCCYGGTGGCCCCAGCCACCTCMCTGCCAGCAGCTGGCAGCTCCCCCAGCCTGGCAGTGTCCAAATCAAACATGCCAGACACCCTGCCGTGGTTCTGCCTCCCAGAAAACATGGCCAGGGATGGGATCGGACACATCTTGCCCATCCAGCAGGCAAGCACCCTGCACCGGAGTGTCCCCTTCAACAAGGGACCCGGCACCACCAGGGAACAGGAGCTCTGAAATCTCGGTGGCCGGAGAGGACCCAAGGGCGTCCGTCAACTGATTCGACTCCAACATCCCGGCACGAGGGTCGGGGCAGGAGGCCGGCGCCGCTCCCTGCGGGATCCGGGAAGGCTCTCTGGCAACGCGAGGGCTGCGGAGCAGGGAGGCCGCCCGCCTGCCATCCGCCCACCRCGGGAGCTCAGCAGGGCAGCGAGCTCGTTAGAAGGATGACGAAAACACCCCTAATTTCCATAAGCTTTCTTGTCCTCTCCTTGAACACCAGCAGCCCTCCCRTTCCATGCCGGGGTGGATTTACTCCGATCCTCATTATAAGCTTTCCTCCACTGCCCTTGGGGACAGCAGCCTGGCAGAGGACGAGCGAGGGCTCAGCTCCCTGCTCCGGCACGGACACCCAGCGCATTCCCGGGCTGCCACCCCGCTCCTCCGCACCCACCTCCCGGCCGGCAACCGAGGGACATCACCCTGCCTGCAGAGGGGCCCGCGCTACGCGGCGGGGAGCTGCGTGCCTGCTTCAGACAGGGAGCCCCGGGGCATCACGTCCCGGTTTCTGCCCTTGGACCCGGTCCTGTGATTCCTGGAAGAGGTTCCCTGGCTGGAGGACTGGAGGCGTCTTTGTTCCAGCCCTGCGGCTCTGATCAAAGCCCAGCGCCTTCCTTTCCCTTCGCTGCCACCGCATCCCGACTGCCCATTAAGCTGGTCCAGAAGGAATTAGCCTCATTTGGTACGGGAAGCACTTGGTCACGAGGATCTCCTTTGGACAGGATCTCCGATTCACCGCCGCAGCTCCCCAGGGCCCTCTCCRAGCCGCCCCGGGCAGTCCCGCAGGCAGCACGCAGCTCATCCCGGCAGCCGGAGCCCCGCGCAGGGGGCCAAAGGGGCAACGGCGTTTTGCTCCAGGCACCCACRCTGGGGGCACAACATCTCTCCTAAGCGGCCCAGGCCATGGGGTGGATCCGACACGAGCCCCCTGCCCTGCAGAGGGGCTTCCTAGCGCTGGGAGCGTGCAAAGGCTCTGCCCCGCGCCTGCGGCAGCGCCAAGGAGCCCACGACATGCCCAGGACCCACCGCTCCCACGTCTTTGCGCCCCTATCCTGCCCCGGCAGCCCTTCAAGGTCGTCTCGCAGGCGCCGGCCGCTCACCCCGCGCGAGCCTCCCCGGAGAGCCGCCCTCCCAGACGCCGAAACAAGCCCAACGAGTTCCTGCCGCAGAGCCGCACGGCCCCCGCCAGCGCTCCTCGCCCTGCAGGACGCCCGGCCCAGCCGCCGCCGCCGCACCGGGCTCCAGCGCGGAGGTGCCCCAAACCCTTCCCCCTGCGCCCGGGTGCGCGCCCGACCTGCCTTCCCCACCGCTCCGGGCACCCGCTGCGCTGCAGGACGGGCCGCGTCGGGGGGACGGGGGAGCCCCGAGCGGGCAGCACGCCGCAATACGCCTCGCGCCCCAGGAGCCGCGCGGAGCGCGCCAACGGCGATTCAAGGCGGCTTTTGAAGCCCCGAGTTTCAGGAAACACCCTGCAGCCCTACAAGAAGCAACAAGCCCGCAGGCAAGCTGGGCTGCGGTATTTCTGARCTGCTAAGAGAGAAACAAAAGCGCTGAGGACCCCCCCAGGGCAGCAAATTCGCACGTGTCCCCAAACCCGCCAGGCGCATTCTGCCCGGCACAAAAGGCATGCAAAGCAGCCTCGTTGCAGCATACCCATCACGTACYGCTCCACTGGAGATGCTTTTCATGCAGCCCGCTCCGGCTCGAGAGGAAATTCAATTCATTTCCCAGCTCAACTCCAGCTCCCCCGGTGCCGCGCTCCCAAACGTGGCATCGCCTCCCTGAATTAACCTAGCGGCACTCACCTGCATTTGACTGGGGGAGGGGGATGGCGCTTACARTAACGGCCCTAATTCAGCCCTGATTTGCAAGGGGGAAGCCCTGGGCACCTGGCAGAGCCAGCGGCGGCTGTCCAGAGCYTTGCCACGGTGACAGCGCCTGCCCGTGGAGGAGCTGCGGCAGCCCGGCCCGCCTCAGGGCGCTGCTTCAGCAGCTGCCATCTGCAAACAGCTCGCGGTTTCAGTGAAACCTCCGGAAACGGGAAGGGATCTGTGGGGCACCCATCACAGGCATCACCCGGGGCAGCAGCAGGGACCGGCCCCTGCGGTGCAAACCCATCCGGACATGGTGGCTCAGCTCACCGCTGACAGTTCCCCCCGGCAAGCCCAAAGGGCTGCGCTTCGTGGCCCTAAAAACCAGTGCCCTTGACTGACCCAAGGGACTTCTGCACGTTTTACAGCTGGAGGAAGAGGGCCTGGTGCAGGCAGGAGCAGCTCCAAGGACACCTCCATCCCACCTCCGGCACTCTTGTGCAACACCCGCTGCCTGCAGAGCGGGACCCCCGGGCTGCAGCCGTGCACAGGCAGGCGAGGAAGCGGGAACGTGCTCCAGCGAGCCGGGATCAGCTGCTTTGGGCAGTGCCCTGCTTTCAAGCCTTTCAGCCCGGTGACTACATGCACACACAAGTGCCCGAGGGCTTTTAGGAACCTAAATCCTCGTGTTTTGCAAGGCAGTGGATCACCCCTCCCTGCGCTCTGACTTGTGTGCTGTATGCACAGCTCTGCGGCAGTTTTTACAGTCATTAAGGCAGAAACGGGACGGGAGCCCAGAAGACCCCCTAAAACTTCCTCTTCTTTTCTGAGCGTTTCTAGACCTTGAGCGTTTCTAGACCTTGAGCAATTCCAAGGAGCACATCTGAGCAAAGCTTTCCCATAAAGGAGAACCAGAGACAGCCCCAGGTACCACCCCACATCCAGCCCCAGCACGGGCACCAGCGCAGAGGGCTCTGGATCGACGATGCCGACAAAGCCCCCTCACCGGATCCCTCCGGAGCGTGGGGGGTTTTAGCCCCTCATCCCTCTGCAGCGAGAAGCACCCCTGCCGGCAGCGGCCCTGCCTGGCAGCAAGCATCTCCAGGCTCATTAAGCAAATAAAGGCAAGTCCAGCCCAATAAAGCAAACAGGACTCTGAGACATGCAAATCTGCCCCCTCCCCGCTGCAAGAGTCGCCACCGACGCTACCCCGGCGGGGAAGAGCAGCCGGGAAAGCAGCCCCTCGCCCGGCCGGGAGCCCCTTCCCGGGGCAGGGCCGCACGCCGAGGCGCAGGGGGATGGGGAGGCCGAGCGGGGAGGCAGGCAGGAGGCCAGCGGAGGGAGAACAGGCAGCCCAGTGTATTCCCAGCTCGCCGCCGAGAAATCCCTTTCCGCACGCTCTGGCCCACGGCAGCTTGGCATGACCCCRGCCGGGCTCCGGGAGCACTCAGCATCCCCCAGGCTCTGCACCGGGGCTGACAGCCCCTGCTGCTGCCCTCCTCTCACCCAGCAAGGCCGGCTCCCAGGTCTTCTTCGCTGCGGGGACCCAAGCCGCTGGGTGGAAGAGCTGGGGAAACCTCTCCCAGCCCCTTCGCCAGCCAAGCCRGTAATTCAGCAAATAAATGTTACGGAGCATCCTCCAGGCCAGCTTCCCACGCAAGCCCTGCCAGCTCCGGCGTGCTGAGCATCCTCCTGCCGTAGCAAGGAGAGCTGCTGCTCGGGGAGGACGCCAGGCCAGGCTGGTGGGACAAGGGCTCTCCCATCCCACCCGTCTTCGCTGTCTTCCCCACTAGCACCCAGGCCCGGCCCTGCCCCCAGCTGCAAAGTCTCCTGCTACCTGTTGAGCAACTCGCCCGGGGCCGCGGGGGTGAGCTGCGGTGGATGCTCGCAGCCTTGCACAAGCCCAAACAACTTCCTGTTCCTGCAATGGCAGAAAAGCCGCCCGCGCCTTAACTCGGCGCGCGCGGCCTCCCCAGCCTGCCCGGCCCGTCCCGCGCCCGCAGCGCTGCACGCTGCAAGACCTCAAAGCCCCTACGGACAGCTCGGCCTCAAAACCACGGCGTCGCCGGCAGGAAGGTCACCCAGGCTGCACTTAGCAGGTCTCTTATTTTTTCCAGCTCGTGGGGAGAGCTAAGCGAGCCGAAAGCACGTCACAGGTCGCGCTAGCCCGGGGGGAGCGCTGGCTCCGCGACGGATGGGACGCCCCAGCACGCTCCCCCCGTCCAGAGCTGGCTACCACCGGGCAGCAAGCGCTCACGTAGCCAGGCCCAACGGACCCAGGAGACCGCAGCTGCGGCTTTCGGCCCCGGCACGTGGCGGGGAAGGCGAGACGCACGGCCCAGGACGGGAGGGGAGAAGCCAGCCGCGAGGGCCCGAGGATGCGGAGCGAGGCCTGGGAGAGGACCTCCTCTTCTTTCCAAAGGGCAGGGGACACCATGCCCAGGCCAGCCAGCTCTCCACGCCCCCCTCCAAAGAGTCCTTATCTTAATCAGATCCAGCCCATTTCCCCAAAGCAAGACAGAGGATCCTTAAAGATACAGGCACACACGGGAGGTGGCACGAGCTTGTCAGTTCACAACATGGAGGAACCATCTGACCCAGCCAGACTTTGTCCTCCAGTTATCACCGAGCGCAACCCATGTCCTTAAGGGCCTTGGCTGGAAATCCCACAGCACTCCTGGGATAACAGGACGTTTGTCCCCTAACACACGTGACCGGCTCCCAAGGGCTGAGGCTGCTGTCGCCGTCCCAGCTGGTGGACCAGGGACAGATCCTTCCTCTGGCTGGCAAGGACAAGGGGATGTTCCTGGCTGTTTTCACCTGACACCTGGGGAACAAAACACTCTGTCCCTCTCATCCAGACAGCAGAGGAAGCAGTCTGGCCCCTCCACGGCCACCCCCACTGCCAGACAGTGCTGTTAAGCATTAAAGTGAGGCTTTTACCGGATCTGCCTGTTCCAGGAGCTCCCGGGGCTGGCCCGTCCCCACCGGGGGTCAGCCAGGCCAAGGGGGAATGCACACCTGGCACCGGGCTGAAGTCCAACAAGAAAATGAGAGCAGAACTTCTGCTCCTCAGCAAAGCCCTGGGGGATGACGGCTTAGCAAGGCACCAAAGTCTGTCCACTCCCTCCTGACGCCCTGCTCCAAAATCCTCATCCCTCCTGGTTCCCGTTTTGCTTGGTAGAACAGCTCAGGACATGCTTGCAGATGAACTGCAGCTCTCCCTCAGCCCTCCTGGAGGCACAGGCCTGAGAAACGCCCAGCTGGCAGGCAACGCTCGTAAATCCTGCCGTGATTCCCAGTCAGGCCCCGACACTGTTTGCTCCAGCATCCGCAGCATGACCACTAGGGATTTACACGCGGCCACAGCAAAACCTCCTGGGAGCCTTTTGCCTGGAGGCTCAGCGCCAGCAACGGGAACGAACGCCCACGGGAGCCGACCCTCCCAGGGCACCCTTGGCGCACGGAGCTGGAGCAGGGCTTCGCCAGCCCCACCGACCCTGCTGGCAAAGCCCCACTCCCGGCTTTTTAGTGCCTGGTCCCTCGCTCTGCAAGGCTCTCGTGGGCGGTGGGTCAAGGAGGGTCCCCGGGTAGCGATGAAGCAGCTCGCTGCTACTGCAGTCGCATTGCTGCCACGGACGGTTTAACCTGTTCCTAAAAACGAGGGCTGGCACCAAGGCTTCCTCGGCCCCGGGATGGGCCGGCTGACCCCAAGCTGTCCCAGCCCACTTCCCAGGAAGACCATCTCCATCTTCGTCATAACAACAAACATATGTTTTCACTGGGTAAATAAAAAGCAGTATTATCTCAGGCGGCCAAAAGCRTCTCTTAGAAACCACTCCGAGGAGGAAAGGTCAGGTATTTCTCAACCCCTTACCTCTCTATATTGCTTTGTTTGTGCAACGGCTAACTCCCACACGCCGTTTAAGGCTGACATTCCTGAATTGATAAGTATACAAAGCCCTATGGACCGCACGGGGCCGAGCCCCCCTTCCCAGGGAGGTCACCACCGCTTCCGCTCTGCCAGGGAGCAAACGCCGCTCGAGGCACGTCCTCAAGGTGAGGGGACGCCAGCCACAAAAGGCTGCRCTCACAGGCCTGAAGTCTACCTTCAGCCAAGGCTTTCGGTTGCGTTTTGGAGCTGTTTGACACTAATAAGGGGATTCTTGGCCTTCTGGACATGAATAAAGGCGCAACCTTGCCTCTGAGGCCCTGGTGCCCATGCCTGAGGGAGCGGGCAGGGCCCAGCGTCACCTGTCCCAACCCGCAGAGCAAACACCTGCTCAACAAGAGGCTCGGAGCAAACTGTTGCCTCCCCAAAAGCACCTCCTCGAAGCTCCCAGCGTGACAAGGCGGCGGGCAGGCAGGTTGGCACCAAACCGCAGGCTGTGGCTACCTGTTTGCGCAGCCGGCAAAGCGGCTACGAGCGGCGTCACACTCCGGCAGTTTCCTGGTGCATTTTTGACCCTGTGTCACCGGTCCCGCAGCAGGTGGGCCCTGCACCCCTCGCTATGCGCTGCCCGCTCGCAGGGTCCTGCCAGTCCCGGGAGCCCCCTCGGCTCTGCTTGCCACCCCCCTGCAACGCGGCTGATAACAAGCATCGTGCAAAAGTGGTAAATAAAATTAAAAAAGGGAGAGAAGCAGCCCACGCGGCTGCTGGGAACCCGGCCGGGTGCCGCCTCCCCCGGGCGCCCTCACGCGCTGCCCCGGGTGGGTGCCCGGGGGCTTTTCTGGAGGGAAGCGCGCTGAAACCGAACAAAGAAATAAACAAGCGGCCGCGGGAGCCGCGCGCGGGGCCCGGGGAGGTTCTGGGGCAACCGCGACATCGGCGGTGGAAAGGCAAAGGCGGCAACCGCCGGGAGAGGGGCCGACTCGGCCGGAGGAGCCCCCGGGGGGGGACAGCGGGCCCCCCCACGCCTCCAGG
>NW_020451160.1:1581287-1631795 GCF_003343035.1 Apteryx rowi
ATGCGCTCCACCACCTGCTGGTGGCTCTCCGCCTCCACGTTGTCGCCGTCCACCTCCAGCAGGCGGTCGCCGGCCCGCAGCCCCGAGCGCTCGGCCGGCGAGCCCGCCTCCACGAGCCGGATGAACTGGCCCGGCTTGCCCTTCTCGCCGTGCAGGTGGAAGCCGTAGCCGTTGGGGCCCTTCTCCAGGCAGCAGAGCCGCGGGCCCGGCGGCGCCGCGGAGCTCATGGCGGCGGCAGCGGCGGCCCTGCCCCGGCCGCTCCTGGCTGAGCCCGCCGGCAGCGGGCGCCGGCTTTTATAGAGAGGGGCGGGGCCCGGGAGCGTGATGGCCAATCAGGGGGAAGCGGGCGTTTCCATTTCCTAATAAGGGGTTGGGGGCGAGGTTATGTAAATATGTCCGCATGAAGCCCCGCCCCCTCGTTGCCAGGACCGGGGGGGGGGCGGCGCGGCGCGGCTCGGACCCCCGCGGCGGCGGCGGCGGCGGCGGCGGCGGCGGTTCTGCGGCCTCTGCCCGGGGCCGGGACAGCCCCGGACCCCCCCCCGGCTCTGGGGCCGGGAGCCCGGGGCTCCAGCCGGGAGCCGCCCCCGGGGCTTGCTCCCCCGTGGGGCCAGATCGCTTCCCGTGGGGCCCGATCACTGCCCGTGGGGCCAGATCGCTCTCCAGTGCAGCTGGATTGCCTCCCCGTGGGGCCAGATCCCTCCCTAGTGGGGCCAGATCGCTTCCCCGTGGGGCCCAGTTGCTCCCCCTGGGGCCAGGTCGCTGCCCTCCCAGCTTCCCAGCGGGATCAGAGCGCTTCCCGGCTTCCCGGCCTGAGCACTGCAGCACTGCTTGCCACAGGGCCAGGTCGCTCCCGGGAGCCGCGTCCTCGCCTCCCCACTCCTCATCTCCACGGGCTCTGGCCCTTTCCCATCCCTTTCCCAAGCGGGATGCAGGGCCGGGGCAGCCCACGGCCCCAGCGTCAGGATGGGCTTTGCTCTCCCTTCCTCTCCACCCCCAGAGGCACCTGCAGCTGCCGCCTGCGCCTCTCGCAGGATTTAGGAACCTCCCGGGGGGGTCAGTGCGTGCTAAAGCAAACCGCGCCGGTGCCTTTGCCGGGTCAGGGCCCGGCCGGCGCCGCGCGGCAGGGTGGGAGCAGAAACCTTCCCAGCTCTTAGGAAACCGGGAAACTTTTTCCTTTGCAGGCACGCGAGGAGGGACACTAAGAATAGCCGAGGCGGAGAGTCGGATGAAACAGCCGTTTTTGTTGTTTCGGAGAGGAAAAGGGAGTAGCGCTGGCCTATTCCTGCGGCAGTCGTTACCCAGGGCGTTCCTCATTAGCACCAGCCTGCTAGCCTTACCCTCGCCTGCCACGGCCGAGCAGAGGCTCCCGGGGCAGGTCCGCGTGACGGACCGCGGGCTCTTCCTCCCAGTCCCCTCTCCCAGTTTGACCGTTCTTAACTCTGCTCCCACCGCTGGGCCGTGGGGCTGTTCAAAGGCGAGGTTTGGCGGGCCGCGCTGCGCTTCAGAAACGAAAAAACAAACAGAAACCGCATTTGCATGGGAAAACGGCTCGGGAGGCAGCACTTTCCAGTAACCCGCTGCTCAGCGGAAACGAAAGAGCTGCCCAGTTCCCCAGAGCAGCCCTGAGCCGGGCCTGACCTTCGCTTGCCACCCCGGCGTGGGAAGCTGTGTGCGGGGCCCGGAGGGTGACGGAGGCGAGGGAAAGCACCCACGGGCGCAGGGGCATGCGCTGACCTCGGCCAGGGAAGCAGGAGCGGCCGCGGGAGGTTGTGCAAGTGCGAGATCCTGGTTTTCCCGGGCAGCTGGGGCAGATGCATGGGCACCCGCGGCAGCCAGCCCCGGCGCTGCTCCTCCCATGGTGTCTCACTGCTGAACTTCAGGGCCTGCTTAAAATTAAGGTTGGCTGCAGGTCTTCGTTGCGATCGCTTTTAATTGCATTACAGCTGAACAAGTAAGGAGGAAGAATTCCAGCACACTTTAAGAAACACCCCCCCGAGAGGGGGTTCGCAGCACGTTGGAAAGGGCTCGGAAACCCCAGGAAGAGCTGCGCCRCTCAGACCAACGGCTCTTCAACCCAACATCCGGCCAAGCAAGCGCTCGCGTGTCGCGGGAGTTGCCGCACTCCGCTTTATCAGGGCTGAACTCGAGAGCGGAGGGTGGATTCATTCGTTTCCTCCGCTCCGCTGAGCAGCGGCTCGGGGCTGTTCAGCCCTGAGAGATGCAGGGGTAGGAGGCAGATCCGGCTATCAGCCTTCTCCGGAGAAACAACCCAATCTGCCGGCCCCAACGGCAGCTGCTATTTCTGCAACCCAGCAAGGCACAGCCTTCCCCTCGGAAGGAGGTTCGCAACTGTTTGCAAGGGCAAAGGGGGGACATGCTCTTTGGGAGCACTAGCGCAAGTCAGGAAACAAAACCCAGTCCCAGCGAGGATGGTTTCAGCCCAGGACCGAGATAAGGGAGAAATGCAGCACAGAAGGAAACAGCCAGAGCCGCTTCGGGGCCAGGCCCCCATCAGCACCCGCGCGAAGGCAGGATRCAGGCGGCACCGCTCCTACCCCAGCTGCGTCCTCCTGCCGGGGCTCTTCGCAGCTCGGGGTGACGTTCAGAAAGCTCGAGCTGGAGGATGGAAAGCAGAGAAGAGCCAACATCTGTTTGTGCTGAAGCTAAGCAGCGTTTTCTGCAGACATCAGCCAAGACGCAGCAGCAATGCCATTGGTGGGAAGACGGAGTTATTTGGGGAATGCTGGACTCCGCACCATGCGAACGGCAGGGGAGGAGGTTGGTTTTAATTTAACAGGCCGTGTTTACTCTTCCCCTCTCACCTTTGGACTGTCTGAAATCTGCAGCGTAAGCTCTGGCGAGGAGGAAGGGGCTGCGGCGCCCGCCCGGGTCCCCTGCCTCCGYGGCAGCCCCGGCACGGCAGCCTCCCACGTCGCGGCCCGGGGTCAGCGCTTTCTCACGCATAGAAAAACAGGCGGATGCCAGGCCTCTAAAATACTGAGCTTTAATTCTGTAAACTTGCAGAGAGAGACCCGCGAGCGGAGCGGAGGCAAGGGCAGCCCCAGGGCAGGTGAGAGGCGGGAGCGCGGGCTCCGGGCCAGGGAAGATGCCCGTGGGACGGAGGCGCTGGAGCCGTGCGTCATCCCAGGACTCCCACGTGCAGCAGCGTCCGGCCGCGGCAGCCCCTCTGCATCTGCTCCGAGCAGCAGGGCTTGAGCTGTATAACCAAATAAGCAGCGTCTCGCACCGTTTTCTCCCCCCGGGAGCATCCTGCCCTCCATGCTAACGCGGGGGATGGGCAGGCAGCGGGCCGGAGGTGGCGGCAGCCACCGGAGCAAGGCTGGACGCCGAAGGGAAAGTGAGGTATCGCAGGGTCTAAGACTTGCACCCAGGGTCCCCTCCAGCCCCTGCGAAGCGCATTAACAGTGTTTGCTGGCTGAAGCATCTCAGGCATCTGCTCTTTAGAGAGTGGGTTTAATCTGCTATTTGCCAGTGGCAGGAAGAAATATTTGCATTACGTGCACAGCAGTAGGAGAAAACCTCAACCAAGATTTTGGGCTGGGAATTTATAAGGTCTCCGGTTACCACCTTCACTTGGTCCCAAACCCTAGAGCTGAAGCGGGAATCAGCAGCTCCCTGGTTACGTCTGGAAGGAGCATGTTGGAGACCAAAGGAAAGACCCAGCTCGGGGGAAACCCCACGGGCACAGGGAGCTCCTGCTCCTCCTCACCTGAGCAGGGCCAGCGCGAGGCGACAYGCCAGTTTGGGCAAAGCCTGAGGGGGGGACCTGAACCAGCCGCGGTGCAGGAAGCACCTGAGATTGGAGCGCAATGTGGCCAAGGGACCATGAACGGGGACGCAGCGAGCCGCCGCGGCTTGGGAGAGCCCCGAGCACATGCGGGCACACGTCCGAGGGACCCTGCGGGCTTACCCACATCACGGACAAGAAAACCTGATGAAAACAGACCTGTGGAAGAGGAACCCGATCGCGAGGGACCTCCTGCTTCCCACTGATGCCGGAGAAGGCAACAACCGGGTTGGAAGGGGCTGAGCGGGGCTGGCGAGCTCTCGGCGTCCTCCCAGCCGAGTGTGCGGGCAAGCTCAGGGCCACGCACGAGGTGGCGTGCCCAGCGGTGGCCTGGGACAGGACCAGGCTGTCCTCGGGGTCCTCGGGCAGGAGCCAGGTTCTCTCTGCCCTGGTGGCCTCAAGCTGGAGCCCCAAAGCGATTCCCCGAGCCGCCAAGCCGCACGCCTCTGCCGGCACGGCCGCCCCTCTTGCACGTCCCCACGGGGCTGCTCCTCCCCGGGGCCGGAGCAAGGTGACGTAGGGCTGGGTTTGCTCTCCGGAGASCCCAGGTCAGCAGCGAAGAGCCAGAGGCAGAGCTTCCCGGCAGGCTCCAGGACCCAGGCGGCTTCGGCTTGGGCTGCGCCAGTAGGATCAACGCCGGCAGCAGGAACGGCCACAGCGGAGGAGCGGGACGATGGTGGCAGCACAAGGCGGAGAGCCRGGCTCAGCCACCGCGTGCCCATGCAAGACCACCCCAGGGGGGCACGAGGTCCCCCTCGCCCCCGTGGCCGGCCGCTGTCCGCATGCTGCTCCGCCGTTGCATCCATCCCTGCACGGACCCTCTGGACGCGGCTGCCTCCGGGGCTCCAGGGCAGGGCTCCGGCTGCCGGCCGGGTCCCCCCCCCGGTCCCGCCGCCCCGGCACCGTCCCCCTCAGGCGAAGGCGCAGCAGCTGGATTTGCTCCTCTGCGACGCGACGTAGTCGTGGATCTGGAAGCGGGGCTCGCCCGGCGCCTGCACCGCTCGCTGCTTGAGCTCCCTGGGGCGGGCGACGGGGCCGCGTCACCCGCGCCCGCAGCCCCTGCGGGAGCTCCCGGCCGAGCAGCGATGCCAGGGGCCGCCGGGCCCTCCGCCGGCGCGGGAGCCGCCGGGAGCAGCCCCATCGCTCGCCCCCCGCAGCGCTCGCCCCTCTCCTCCCGCCGGTGCCCCCGTTACTCACTTGGCCACGGCCAGGAATGCCAGCTCCACGTTCAGGCCCGTCTTGGCGCTCGTCTCCATGAAGGGCACCCCGTATTCCTGCCGGGGCGACGGGGCACCATCAGCACCCGCGCGGGAATGTCCCGCTCCCGCTCCCGCTCCGAGCCGACCTCGCCCGCCCCATCGGGCCGCGCGCGGGGTCTGGGCAGTGACACCCGGGCATGGCTCACCCTGGCCAGCGAGGCTCCGTCCTCCGTCCTGACGGCCCTCTCGCCGCTCATGTCGGCCTGCTGAGGGAGGGAAAGCGTCGCCGCCCGGCACCCGCACCTGGGGGCACCCGGCAGCACTGGGTGCACGGGGGGCTTCCAGTAACGGGGGGGACCCGGGAACATCCGTGCCCAGGGGAGTCCAGTGCCCTGCTGGGCATCCAGGACCTGGTGGCATCTAGGACCTGGAGGGACAGCTGGCACCTGGGGGCTTTGGGGACCAGGGGGACACCAGGGACCTTGGGAGAGAACCTGGGGCCTGGGATGCATCTGGTACCCAGCTGGGTGCTGGGGACATCCAGGATCTGGGGGGGCATTAAGGACCTGGTTGGGCACCCAGGACCAGGGGAGAATCCAGCACCCGGGACATCCCATAGCACCCGGACACAGGGAAAGTCCAGCACCCGGGGACACCTCAGCTTCATGCTGCCTCCCACTGGCAGCCAGGGACACCCCCCCGCAGCCCCCCAAACCTCTGGGGCGCATCTGGTGAGCCCGGAAAGCAGCACGAGCCGACGCAGGCGAAGGCAGGGTGCACCCGAGCCCCATCACCCCGCGGCCACGGGGACAGGCAGGGACAGCGGAGGGACGGAGGGGGCACGGGCGCCGCACGCACCTTATTGCCCAGCAGCATGATGACCACGTCCTTCTGGGCGTACTCGTGGATCTCCGAGAGCCAGGCCTGCCGGGGGAGGCCGGGCTGCGTCGGGGCGAGCGGCACCCGGCCGTCCCGCCCTTCCCAGCCTTCCTGACCCCCCCAGAACCGGGGAAAGGGCACCTTTGCACGGAAACTGTTGCAGAATCACAGTCCAAATAGTTCAAACTCATCCTGAACTGTGTTTTCCCCCTCCAGCCGTTGACAACGTCCCGCAACAAAACTCGTGCGGCCGTAGGCACCCGGCCAGCTGCCCCGGGGACGAGCTCCGGGCTGGCTGGGTCTGGAAGAGGCGGCTGGTGCGTGTGTGCAAAACAGGCATAAAAGCACCCTGAGCGCCCCAAAAAGCTGTGCGGGGAGCAGACGCCCCTGATCCCCGGGCAGAAACGTGCTCCCGGCCCACGCTGGGCCCCAGGAGAGCGCCGGGTACTCACGCGGATGTTGTCGAAGGAGATCTTGCTGGTGATATCGTAGAGCAGGAGCAAGGCTGGAAGGGGAGAGAGGCAGTGGGAATTGCTGCGGCCGCTCCGGCACGGGGAAACGCTCCGGCAGGTCCCACCGGCCGCAGACCCACCTTGGGCGTCTCTGTAGTAGGCGTGGGTGACGCTGCGGAAGCGCTCCTGTCCCGCCGTGTCCCAGATCTGCCGAGAAACGGCCCCGGGAGGACGGTGATGGGAAGCCCCCGGCCGGCCGGGGMGGCCCCCCGCTCCCCGGGGAGGAGGCTGGCTTTTGGGCAGCTTGGCTACGAACAGCTCGCCCGCTCCCAAACTCACCTGCAACTTCACTTTCACGCCGTCCACGGCCACCACTTTGTTCTGCAGAAGAGGAGGACACGGCGCCCGTCAGCGGGAAGCGTGTCCCTGGCGCCCGCCGGCTCCGGCAAGGGAAGCCGAGAGGGGCCGCTGGCGCCCCGTGGCCCCCGCAGCCCCCGYGGGCCGGGGAGGTTGAGCTGAGCCGCGGGAAGCGGGGAGGTTTTGCATCACTTAAATGCAAACATGTGTTTACTAATAAAATCGTTGCGTGCTTTTATGATGTTTGCCCAGCATAAAGCTCGCCTGTGCCTTTGCTGGATGTTAGGAGGAATTCGAAGCTGGTTTTCCAGCCCGGGCACTTGGAGAAGATACCAACAGAAGTGCTGAAGCCAAGCAGGTAACACCGCAGGACTTTTGCTTTCTGCTACCCACRGACAAACCTTGGGCACCCGAGGAGAGGCAGCTTTGAGCCCCAACAAGCGAGAAAAGCTTCCCACTGCGTTTCCATTTTGCTTCAAAAGCAGTATGGCTAGCACTGACGACGGGGACCTGCCCCCAGGATAAAACACCCAATACCGGGCGTTAACGCAAGCTGGGGGAGGCGACGGACACCAGCTCAGCAAAGCAGCCCCCACCTCTGCAAGGAGACCTCCAGTCCAAGCCTGCGCCGAAGGGACTAACAGCTGCGCTACATGTTTTGGCCGCTTTCAGCAATTTAAGATCTTTGGATGCTAAGAGCTGCCTTGGTGACACCCACGGGAGACGCTGGTTGTMTGGCTCATGTCCCCTTTCGGCAGCGCAAGCCTCGTCTGTGCCTTAAAGGCTTGAAATGAGACGCTTCTCTTAAGAAGCGCAGCTGCAAACACTACGAAATAGGGTTGCGAGTAGCACGTGTCTCCATAGGAAAATCCCCCCGGTTATGGGGGCTGCCGGGCCGTTTGGCCCCTGAGCGTCGGGGTCAGTTGAGCCCGCAGCCGGGCTGGGGACGCCGAAAGGCATTCGGCACGGGCAAGCTCCGGGCGTTAGCGGGGGACGCGGCTATCTGAGAAGGGCTGAGCAACCGCTGCGCCGAACGGCGAAACGCGGGGACTTCCCTCCGAAGGCCGGTGAAGAGGAAAGCGTGAGCTACTCAGGGGCGTTTTAAGACTTTTAAATAATGATGCTCGGAGGGACTGTTCTGGAAACAGAAGACCTGTGTAAATAATTTGCTGGTCTGGAATGGTTTGAAAGAGAAATTCAGCCCATGTGAAACTTGAGGGTTAGCTCAGAAAACAGGCTGAGTAAAGCAAAAAGGTGTCTTAGGATACTCTGGAAATTACCTCCTATGAGGAAGAGGCAAGCTGATTTATGGGACATTTGCACTAAGCGGAGCGAGTATGGACAAGCTGAAAACGCTCCCAAGGCCACTGATGTTGGGCCAGTGGGAACCAAGCCAGCGGGACACGGCAGGTTTTCCTTCTTCCATGAGTTTATTGGAAGAACAGGCTACGAGTCCTCTCCAAAATGAACCCGCCTCCCTCTGCCCCTGAGCCCCAGCTGCACAGCACCCCTCGCTCAGCTCCCGATTCCTCCCCGCGAGCCCAAAGCAACGCAGGCGGCAGAGACGGCCAGAAAACCCCAAAAGCTGCAGCTCAGGCTCAGAAGGCAGCGCCGTCCCCTGCAGACGGCGTTCGACACGTGTTAGCTAGCCCACGGCTAAAGCGCTGCCCGGCGGCTGATCCCCCTCGATGATTTTAAGCCTGCTGAAACGCTATTGTAATTTATGGTGCAAACAGCTCTTCCAGTTAGAAGCCAACTTGCTTAACCCAAATATCCCCCAGAGAGACAGTGCAGCTAAATTTGGTAAACAGAGAGCAGCAGGGGGATTTAAATGGGATTTTATGACCTTAACAAGCCCGGATTCGCCTAGAACAGCTTCCCGCTCAGGTGGGCAGGACGCGCTGAACTGAGGCTTTTGGCTAATTTAAGGGAAAGAGGCTAATGCAAAGGAGCTTGCGGCTGTAATTGCCGGTCCTGCTCTCCCAGGGACCGGTCAGACCGTGGGAGTTTCATCCGCGCGGTCGCATGGCCCGTGTCCCATGTCCCATCCCCACCAGGCACCGAGCCACCCGGGCTGCCACCAAGTCGTTTGGGGCCGAGAGGCTGGAACCAGCCCTTGGAGCTGCGGCGGTCTCACCCGGAAATCTATGCCCACGGTGGCTATGAAGGTCCCGGAGAGGAAGGCCCCGTCCTTGAACCGGCTCAGGAAGCAGCTCTTCCCCACGCCCGAGTCTCCCAGCAGCATCACCTGCAAGGCGGGCGCAGGCACCGGCGTCGGCGGGCGGCAGCACGGGGAGGGCAGTGCCAAGGCGCCCGGTGTCCCCCCTGCAACGCCCCCTCCGTCCTGCCGGCCCAGGGAGCCCCCCGGGAGYCGGCCCCGCTGCGAGGCGGGTTGGGGAGCCCAGCAAGCAGCCAGCCGAGGGGAGAGGAGAAGCTTGCAGCAACCAGAGAGGGGGAAAGAGCAAAAAAAAGAGAGAAGGTGGGAACGGCAAGGGGGAAGGAAGGTCCTGCAGCAGGTCGGAGATGTCTCCTGACCCGGGGGTGGTGGTGCAGAGAACCAGGCAGGTTCCCCTCTGCATGAACCAGCTTTCTGCCCCACGTCCCCATCGGGCTGCTTTGCACGGCCCCAACCCAGGGGATTTCCCGGCGAGCCGGAGCTACGTCCCTGGCCACGTCACGCCGACCTCCACAYGGGCCATCGCCCAGCCCGGGGCGCCCGGCCGCTGCGTGAGCAAACCCCGCCGCCTCCGGGGCTCCTGCCCTTTCCCTTCCCCAGGCCCTGCCTGCGGCAGACACCAAAGCAAACACGCTGCGTTTTCCACTCCTGCAAAGCAAACAGGCCCCAGCCTGGGCTGCCCGGCTCCTGCAGCACCTCCGCGCCGAGCCCCGTTCATCCTCGGCCGAGATCAGCAGGGATGGCAYGGAAAACGCCCGCTACCAGCACAGAGCTCGGGGCCTGAAAATGCTCTTGCTCCCGACAAATTCCCCTGGCTGGTCCRATCCTTCCCCGTGACGGTACCGTCCAGCCCAGGCTGGAGGCGAGGTCTGGCAACAGCGCTCAGGTTTGCCTCCAACTCCCTCAAGATCAAGCTGGCCACTGTTTTCTTCTTAAACACGAGGCTCTCCCTGCACCGCCAGCCCTTGAAAGGAGCCAGAGGAGAGGATGGAGACGGGAGAGTTGAAAGAATAAAAGCAGCTGGAAAACCTGGAAGCACGCAGGACCGCTTTGGCGAGYGGTTCAAGAGGCAGGGGGAAGTCTCGTGGCGAACTGCCAGCGGCGGGGTCAGGCGGGGTCCTGCGCATTGRGCACCTAAATATCCCCAGGGTGAGAGGTGATGCTGCCCTGCGCCTCCCTCGGGGTGGCACCGGAGGGGCGCGTCACCCCTGCCYGGCCCTCCGAGCTGGGGGGCACCACTGCTGGGGCTGGCGGGAGACTCTTCCCCGTGCTGGGGGAGGACTATACGAGCCGGCTTTCCCCAGGGACCTCCATCGGCCAGCGAGCCCAAACCCCGACCTCCTACTTCCATAGCCTGGCCCCCAGGGCAGGGTCCCCCATCCCCATCTCCCCTGGGAYAGGGATCCCACCTTTCCCAGGGCAAGGACCCCCCCGGGGCAGGGATCAACCCATCCCCACCTGCCCCGCAGCAAGGACCTGCACCCCCATTTCCCCTGGGGCAAGGACCCCCCTCGCACCCCCTGGTGCAGGGATCCCCCCATCTGCCGGGCCTGGCACCTCCATCCCCACCTCCTCCAGGGCAAGGACCCCCCCGCACCCCCAGAGCAGGGACCCCTCCGAGGCCAGGACCCCCCCGGGACAGGGATGCCTCCACCCCCATCCCCCGGGCCCGGCCCGGCTCCTGCGGGCGCCGCCGCTTCCCGGACGCRCTCGCGGTGGCGGAGGAGGAAGCGGGCGCCTCCGGGGGCCCCCCCGGGCCGGGGCCGAGCCCCAACCTCCCCCCGGAGGGGCTGCAGGGCTCCATCCCCGCTCCTCCCATCCCCGCGGGCCCGCGGTGGGGGGACCCCACGATGCCTCCCACCTTGCCGGCCAGCTCGTAGTCCTGCAGCAGCGACGGGGCGCGCTGGGGAGGGCGCGGCGGGGCCCCGGTGCCCGCCGGAGCCTCCCGGGAACCCGTCGGGGCGGCCCCGGTGCCCGCCGGAGGGGGCCCGGTGCCCACGGGGGCGGCCCCGGTGCCCGCCGCCCCGCCGGGGCCGCTCATGGTGCGGCGGAGCGGAGCCGCCGAGTGTCGGCACCGCGGGGCCGGCGGCAACCGCGGCCCCACCCGGCCCGCCTTCCTCCTCCTCCTCCTCCTCCTCCTCCTCCCCCTCGGCCAATGCCACCCGCGGGCCGGCGCCCCGGCGCTGCCACCTCCCCCCGCTGCCGGCTGGGTGCGGGATGGGGCCCCGGCTCCGCAGAAACACCCCCGCGCCGGGGGGGGGGGTTGGGACGGGGCGGCCGGCAGCGGGCAGCCGTTCGCTCCCGCCGCTCCCCGTCACCCCGGGCCGAGGGTTTGGGCCGTGAAACGCCGGCCGAGCCGGGCCCCACCCCGCGTTTTGCACCGAGGCTCAGAGAAGCGTGAAGCAAGAAGCGGCGGCTGCCGTTAGCCGGAAACCAAAAGCTGAGGGAAGCCGATTCACCCGGCGCCTGCGAGCGAGCCCGGCCGCCCGCGCTCGCCTGCCTCCGCTCAGCCCGGCTCCTCTTTCCGGCCCGCACGCCCGGAAACCTCGCTGGGCGCTCAGACAGCCCCAGCGGGAGAGCCGGCACCACTGCGTTACCCCAAAACTTGCCCCGTCACCCTGGCGAGTCCCGTCCCCGAGCCGGGCTAGATCGGCATAACCCCCGGCTCTGCTGCCGGCGTCCCGGCATCGACGCAGAGCCGGGTCCCTCGGCTGCTCGCGGCCTAACGAGACGATGGGGGGGCAGACGGCGGAGATGCGCCCAGCGCAGCGGGGCCGGCCTCCACCCTTCCTGGCTGCCGGCTCCGGTTCYGACCAAGACCTTCCTGCGCCCCTCAGGAGAAGCAGAAACTGGAGCCTGTATTTCCAGTCTTGTCACCGTGCCACAGACCAAGCCGGGGAATTTAGAGTTTATAGATAGACACTCTGGCCGGGGAATGGCACGGAGCTGAGGGCCGGATGCAGGCCAAGCCCTGGGAAGCAGCTGAGCTCTCCCGCAGCAAGCCGAGGGCAAGACGGCACCCGAATGGCAGATCCCTGTCCTGGAGCTGGGAGAGGGACACATGCTGGTGCTGCTCGCCGGCCCCGGAGCGGCTCTGCAAACAGCCCTGGATGGCAGCTGCCTGCTGTTCCCATCCGCCTGCCCTTCGCGAGCGCCCAGAGCTGCGTGGTGGCCTGGCCCGCGTCTCCCGGGAAAGCACGGCCGCTCCGGAGGGGGGCTGCTGGATGCGATGCAAAGGCTGCGCTTGCACCACGGCTGTGTTTGCACAGTGCCGCGCGCGGGAGCGACTCAGGGTGCAGCAGGGAGGGAGACTGCTGCAGAGTGCGACCGTGCCGCTGCGTCCCGTCGTGCTTTCCAGCCACCAGCACTAACACGTTGGGGGCAAATCCATCAGCTGGACCATCTTCCCGGGCTCAATGTTTCCGATGGCTTCAGCCATTTACCTTCCAGCACCCGATGCTCCCAGCCACCCCAGCCTGGAGGTGACTTCCAAGCTACCATAGGAGAGATCATGGCAATTCCTACACTATTTTACCTGCACCACCAAATCAAACTTTCCCACTTCTTACACTTAGCACTATTTATCCAAACAAACTCCCCCCAAAGTGAGCAAGGTTAGCTAGCACAGCAACCAAGGATTTGGCTCTTACTGTAAATCCGATGCCCACGGTGGCGGAGAAGGAGCCTGGAATAAACTTGCCCTGGTCAAACTGGACGAGCAGAGAYGTCTTCCCCACTCCGCTGTCTCCAACCAGGATGGTCTGCAAGGAACCAAGGAGAAGGCGTCAGTGCACAAGGGAGCTGGGGACACCCGACCCTCCGCGCACGAGCTGCTGCTGGTGCTTGGTGTGTCTGCCGAGGGAGGCGAAGGGGCTCTCTGCTGGGTGCGGAGGTGCCTCAGTGCCTCTCCCGGCACCGGGAGCAGGAGGGGACAGCCTGGCCCCGGGACTCATCCCTCGCGCCGCCGCACGTCCCTGCTCAGGAGCAGATTGTCACCGCAGGCTGCTGGCCCCCCATGTAGGGGCCAGATGGCTCGTCCCGCTGCGCCCCATCCTTTGCCATCACCTTTGGCCCTGCTGCCTGCCCGGGGACGAATTTCCACCCTTCTGACCACGTCTCTGTAATAAGTGAAAAGCATCCAGGGCCGAGCCCCCCCGCGCCCGTCCCATCGGCGCGGTGGCCCTGGGAGCGGAAGCGGCTGCGGGACGCGAGCCCCTCGGCCGAAGGGAGGCCAGCGGCTGCAGTCCTCCGGAGCACGCAAAGACGGAAAAGAAACCAAACCGCTGCCCATGGCGGAGACCGAGGCAGCTCTAGGCAGGCTGCCCTGAGCCACGGGGGGCGTTTTGCCGGGCAGAGGCGGTCTTGGCCTTCGCGGCTCTGATCCAAAGCCTGTTTGAGAGGAATCTGGCAGCTTTGGATTAGGTCCCAAATTATTTAATAAAGCAAGCATCTCTTGCAGCTGATGCACACGGACAATGCCCCAGCGCTCTGATACATTATTAATCCAATGAGCCTTTCTGGGACAACRTGCCGTCTTCACAGCGCATTAATGCAGCACGTTCGCAGCTCAGCCGTCTGGCCGGGCACGACGTTTGAAGTAACGTGACACAGCGGTCACGGAGCCCCTCGGCCTTCTGTCCCTTCGCAGCTGCTGCAAAGCCCCGCTGCTCTCCCACAAGGAGCCAAACGTCGTGGCCCCTGAGCGGCAGGGACGAGTGACCTGCCCAGGGCCGCGGGGGTGGCGGTGTCGGAGCGAGGATGTTGCTATTGCCTCCTTAGCTGCTCCCGTTCTCCTTTGCACCTTTTTCTTCTGCTCACTGTTGTTTCTCCAGATCTCAGCCCTGAGGGAGGCTGATGGTGCAAATCAGAAACACTCCCCTCCCCGCTGGTGCCTGACCGGGGTTTGGTTTGCAAAGCTGTGGGTGCAAACACTTCTACCTACAGACGTTTTGAATCCCAGGACACATGGCAAAATAAACGCTCTGCYAACTGACGCCTTGCTCCCAGAAACGCTTTTGGCCCCATCCCTCGGGGTCGCCAGCACTCCCGTTGCCCACAGCCCCCAAAAGCCTCAAACCAGCCCCAGGGCGGCCGCCCTCTCTGTCGTCGCGGCCCCCGGGGCTGCAACTCTAGGGCTGCTCTTAGCCCGATGCAACAGGGAAATTCACCCCGGCCGAGAGAAAACGCAGCTTTAGGCACTGTGCAAAGCCTGGGTTGAAGTGCAGCTCAGATGRGCTCGTAGGGACACGTTTAACGAAGTGCCCAAACTGCCTGGGAGAGGCGAGACCCAGCCTGGTGCTCTGCCCCGGGGCATCCGGAGCCGCCCCCGGCACGTCGCGGTACCCGGATGCTGTGGCTGCCGGCATCCTGCAAACCCTAAAGGAACAGGCTGAGACCGAAAAGCCGATGAGCCTGAGGACCATGGCTGAAGCAGGAGCATGGACTGGCAGGAGACCAGCATCCTGCCTTGCATAAATCATTGCACCACAACCTGCCCGGGGCCCGTTAAAGCCGATATGCTTCAGTGAAATGCTTGTTCCAATGAATCAGCGCTTTCCCTCGGAAAAAAGCCCAAACCCCGCATATCTCCGAGGAAAATTCCCGACCTGCTGCGCTTCGCGGTTGGGAGGCTGAAGCCCTGCGCCTCGGCGAGACGCGCAGCGGCGCACACACACGTGCATGCTCGCAGGCAGCCACCTGCCACCAGATCTGCTCCCGGGAATTTGCCTGCCCTTCCAGACTGCACRCCAGGCTTTTTTCCAGGTCACTTGTGCATTGAGAGCAGTTTCCCAGGCTGGGAGCGCCTGCGCGGGTTCATCACCCCGGGGCTCACAGCAACCCGGCACTGCTTTTTTCGGTGGTAGAGACCACTCCCAGGCAAAACGCCACGTGCACCAAAAGCAGCTGCGACTTGCAGCGCTCTCGTCGGGAGCTGTTAATGCAGAAAACGGCATTAATTATGGAGGGGCAAAAGCTAGCTGGAACAAGCACCGGAAAGCCTCCAGGGCCCAGGATTTACAGAGAGCTTGTATAAAGGCTGACTCTCCTATCAATAATTTAATTGGGATTTATAATAGAGACAACTCATGAATTGCTTCATTACTTAGTAATAATAGTAAATTTGGCCTGAAACAGCCCAGAGAGCAGCTGCAGACGTCCCCGCCACGGCTCTGCACGGAGCCACGCGCCAGGGTCCTCCACAGCGAGGAAGTCGCAGGCGTGGGCGCTGCCGTGCGCTCAGTGCCTGGCCCTGGGATGGTGTTGGTACACCCCCTGGTCCAGAGGGAAACCCAGGCCAGGCAAGGAAAGACGCTTGGTGGCAGCCCCAAAGCACCGTTCTCGGTCCCCGGCACAGCTGGAGAATCAAAGCAATTTCTGTTTCCAGTCGAAGGAAATGATTCTTTGGATCCCAAATAAAACTGCTTCATTAAAACACGCTCGGGACCAAAACTGAGACACACGTGCAGTGGCTTGAGGCTGAGAAAGCCATCACCGTGCATGGCATAGGAGGGAGTAACTTCACGGCACTGCTCACCCCACGCCCCCGAGGCCGACAGCTTGTCCGCTTCTCCATGGCCCAACAGAAAAGCGGGCACAGTTTGCCGTTAAAAAACCTGAACAGACCCGTCTGCCAGCTCTGGGTTAGCAAAACAGCAAATATCCCTCCCTGACACCACRACCGGGGGCTTTAGCTAATTCAGACCTAGACAACCAGCCTCTCTTGAAAATCACTGTTGACTTGGCACAGGCTGCAGAGACGAGGCAGAGCGGCGGGTGGCAAGGGTGAGGCAAGCAGTGATATACTCCATTTATACACTCAGATCTCCCTGGCCTGCGCTGGCAGCGTGTGAGCAAAGAACAGGAAGATATTTGCCCTAGCGTGGCTGGAGAAGAGTGGTTTTGCACGGCTGTCAAGGCAGCCTAGGAAGGCAATCGCTGCATTTCCACCACCGGCCAAGCAGCAGGAGATCTGGGGTGGTATGTGTGGGTTTAGGTTACATTTCCAGTTCATTTCTGAGCTTTAGGATGTGCTGGCTGGATCAGAGCTGAAATTTGGGAAATTAGGGATCTAGCTGAAATTCAGCTACGAGTCTGACAGGGTAAAGTCCTGGCGGGAGAGCGCAGGCAGGGGACAGGTCACCCTCCACATACTGGTCTCCAAGAGGTGCTGAAGCCCCAGACCTTAAGATTTGCTCCCAGGTCAGTGGGATTAGTTGCAAAATTGTGGAAATTGCGTACGTGCACCTAAACACACCTGCCTACAGAGCTCAGCCAAGACGCTCCACTCAGATTTCTCACAGCAAAGCCACAGCCGCCTTTTGGCCCCTCGCAGTCCTGCTCTCCTGGTCCCTCAGGAACGTTTTGCCCAGACCTATTTTTATCTGCTCTATATGCATAATTGAGCTCTCCCTCCCCTGCTCCCAAACTGCTCCCCAGGGCCTCTTGGATGCTGCCTTGACCCTTCCTGTGCCACAGCAAGATCTCAGTGCTGACCCACCAGCCCGGGCACCGTTTCGTCATGCCCAAGCCCACAGGCGCTTCCAGCTTGTGCCAGCTAAATGGATCCAAACTTCCAACAGGAAAAGACTTAACAAAGGGTTAAATCACCTGAAAACAGAACTTGTCATTTTGTGCCAAGTGAAACTTTTCTGAAATTGCTCAGAGCAAACCTCTGTTGTTCCTATTTTGATTTGCTCCTGCCTAATTTCCTCTCCAGGCCTGGGTTTAGCCACCAGCTAGGAATCACTTAACCTTTGCCTCCACATTAAGCTCTCTCAGGGTTTCTCAGTAGGTCTGAAATGTGATTCCTCAGTCAGAAGCAAGGTCTGGTGAGTTATTTGCTGCCTCATGTCCCTGGAGTGAGAGCGAGCTTGTTTCTGCATGAAAAACCCTCCCAGAAACAGCAGCAAAATACCAAGGGAAATGGCAGAGAACACGGGACTGGGGTGGTTATACGCCCGAGTAGCTATTCTGCCTGGAAACTCATTCCCACCAATGTTGTTCCTTAACTGCAGCTCTCTGCTGGAGAGGAGAGAGTTAAGACTGTAAAGAATCAAAGTTTCTTGAGTTATCCCTGGAGATGTCCTCCCTATTTAGCATACAAGGGAAATACAAGTTGCTAGTAATTGGTATTTCTCTGCTAATCAAGGGCTGGGCATGTTGCCCTGGGTAGACTGGAGCTGTTCCCTAGAGCAGGGGAATCTCAGGGTGAAAAACAGGCTGAGATCTGCAAGAAGAGTGATTCACTCAGCCCCATCCCTTTCCCCCGCCCTGGCGCTCCCTGCTTTCGCCCCTGCTCCCCAGGGGTGTTTGTCCCTGCAGAGTCACACTCGAGACTGCAGCAAGGCAGCGTCGGGACAGCAAGGACCGGTGGGTGGATCTGGCAGAGATCAGCGTCTCCAGCATGTCTCCGGGAGTTGCAAGGCAGCGTCTGACCGCAGGGATGATCGCTCTGCTCGCAGAGAGCCTCCAGCCCGGGGCTGCGGAGCCCAGGCTCTCCTGAGCCGCCCGGGACAGCAGCAGCCCACGGCCGCCCTCTGTGCAGCGTGGAGTTTACGAAACGCGGTCCAAGGGATCTCGCAGAAGAGGGGGATTTAAGGAGGGCAGGGATGGATGTCTCCTGGGGCACCGCTCTTTCCCGGAAGGGAAGTCCCGGCTCCTTAGGCTGGCGCTGGTAAGCGGAGCCGCCGGGTGCAGCTGGCCCCGATCCCCGGGTGGCCCTGCCCGCGGGCCCGGAGGACGGCAGCGGGCTGCGCCGCGGGGCTGGCCCCTTTCCAGCCCTCCCGCCCACCCGCCCGGGTCTGCAAACACGCCCGGTCCTGCCGTCCGCCCCCGCCGGTACCGAGCTCTGCAGGGTGCCCGGGCAGGGGAAGGAGGGGGGGGAACCGGGGCCGGGGAAAAGCCGCAGCCGTGGGCTCCCTGCGGGGAGCGGGATCGACTCCGCCGGGGCGAGAGGGGCGACGGGCAGCCCCCACCCGCGAGAAGGACGGAGTTTGCGGGGAAGTTCAAGCAGGACCCCGGCACCGGCCGCCGCCGCCGCTCGCCCCCTACCTTGTGCAGCAGAGCCTCGTTGTAGCCGGGCCCCCCCGGGTCGCCGCGGGCCTCCATGGCCGGGGCGCATGGGCCGCCTCTGCCCGCCGGCGGCTGCGGGCCGTGCGGGGCCGTGCGGGGCCGGGGGCGGCGCGGCCCCGCACGGCGCTGCGGAGCGCGGCCCGGCTCCTCGCCGCCGCCGCCGCTCGCAGGGCTCCCCGGCACGGCGGGGGGGCCGGGGGAGGCCGTCCTGCTCGGGGGCGGGGAGGGACGTGCTGCCACCGGGGCGGGGAGGGAGCGAGCGGGGCGGGGGGCTCCCCGCGCTGTGCCCGGGATTTTGCTTCGCGGCGGTTTTGCGAGCAGCGCTGGAGCGTGTGGGAGGGGGGCAGTAACCCCCCACACACACACACACACCGGCTGAGCTGCTCCATGCCACCACCTGCGCTCTCCGCGCTGGGCCTCAAGGCGCACGGCTGGCTGTTGGCCCTCCTCCTCGGGGGCTCTGGTGGGTCCAGGGAGCACCAGCTGCCCCTCTATGAAGGCAAAGCCAGCAGCGGTTTCTGCACAGCTGCGTTGTCCCTTTGCAGCCCCCTCCATCATGTCCCCCCACCTCRTCTCCCTTTCTCCTCTGCGCCTCCCCCCTCCTGCCTGGGCTGCCACAGTCGGGCTGCAACAGTCAAGGGTCTCCGCGGGGCTCTGCAAAGAGCTCCCAGCTCGGCTGGGCAGCCAATGCCCTGCTCAAGGGCACACGGATCCTTCTCTACTCACAGCAAACGTTGTGCTTCCTTCTTCCCATTGCTGAAGTTATCAACAAAGCATGGCTGGCTTTGGAAGGCAGCCCCAGGAAGAGAGAGGTCTCCTGCTGCTGGATCATATCAATGACTGAGCCAAAAGCATGAGCCAGCTCCTCTGTGCTGCTTGAGCTGTGCTTAGCAGTGGGCTAGTTCTCTGTCACGCTGGTGATCCCTCAGTGTGCACAAGGGCTGACCAGCCTGACACCACTCTGACCACGAGCCTAGGAGGTTGTGGGGCACCCTGATGTGGCAGYGAGGCTCCAACGTGCCTCCCTGGGAGCAGCGTGCCCATGGGCACTGAAGGCACGGGGGTTAGCGCTGTGCCACCCCAGCAAGGGGGCAGTGGCTCGTGCTAGCCAGGCTGCTGCTCTGCTCTTTTACAAAGCCAGGGCTAATCCATGCCTAGCTACTAGGGCAACCTCCCTTTTGAAACCCACCATATTCAGAAAGCCCAATTAGCAGCTGGTGTTTGGAAACAGGAGGAATCTGTATCTAAACCTAGAGGCAACAGTCAATATCTCAWTGAGATCCTTTTATTTACAACTCCCTTTAGAGGAATCTGGTGCTTTTGATTAGATGGGAAATAAATGAATCTTTGAGAAGTTTATTTAAGAGAAACACGCTGCAGTCTCCAGTTGCCTCCTTTCAGATCAACAGACAGCCCTGAGCAAGAGGAGCAGACCGTGTTTCCACAAGCCATCTGCACCYGTCCGGTTGCTGTTTGTCTGCCTGCGTCTGACAGTGCTAATTATATCTCCCCATTAATTCCTCCGACAGCAGAGACCGTTCTGCCAGGTCAGATGAGCAGTCTTGGCAACAACAGCCAGAGAAGGGGAAGAACAAACAGGCAGGACAGGGGTCTTCCAGGTTTGCCCAAGGCTAAGACGTTGTACCCAGGTCCAGCACAAGTCATCCTACAGACAAGCCACACTCAGGCCACCCATTTGTATCAAGCCTTGGAAGCTGATCGGCAGCACAAAAATAGGCAATATCTTGACCCATGGTGTCTGGATCAGATAATTTATAAAAGACRAGACTGGCATTGTGGTTCGACACAGTGCAGCCGCACACACACACATACAGACCCAGGTGAGGCCTGGAAGAAGAGAGCAGTGAGCTCCAGAGTGACTTCAACAAAACCAGGGTGACTTGCTCTCCTTTTAAATACACCAAAACCTTGGGAAAAAAAGCCCATGAGAGTCAACACAAGCCTTTCCATGGGTGTCTCAGTGCTGCATCATTCCCWTGCAGATGGAGACCTTGTGTTAACATGTCTCAAGGACACGCTCAACCTTCTCCTGCCCCAACATTCGTGCAGAAAGAGCGCTGACACCGATCCAAGTTGAGCTGCCAAGGGGTCACACAGACCATGGAAACCCAGACCTGYTCCCTGCTCTGCCAGGATCAGGCAGGTCTGCCCAAGAATCAAGCTGTGCCGGGTTTGTGCTGCTGGTGGGAGAAACCCACCCCAGGAATGAGAAGAATTTCCCCCAGCAAAGAAGAGAAGAAGCCCCCAAGGTGCCACCAGCTCCGAGGCTGCAGCCTGCTTACCTTGGGAAGGGGATTCCCAGCACGTCCCTGCTGCAGGAAAGGGGTTCACGACCAGGAGAACGTCCTCTGACTGCTCTCATCTACARTAATATTTTTTCCCCTCCTTTTCCGAGTGGTAAAGAAAAGCAATGGGCAGCTGTTGCTGAGCAAGGGTCTGACCAGGAGGAAGGAGAACCTCATAAACATGGATTTGCCTTTCCTGCTGTGGGCATCWGTGTTACACCAGAGATGCACTTGGCCCAGCCGGTTTTACAGCACTCAGGAGGAAGATAATTTTCCTAATTCATCGTGATATTTTCCAGCRTAACGCAGCCTTTCCAGACAACACAGACCGCTAGCAAAAGACAGCCACTCACAGGGAGAGGCAAACACAGCTCTCCACCAGCRCAAGCTGGCACACCTCCAACAGCTTTATACCACTTTATGCCTCTCAAGGACCTGACCACTACAGATAAGTGCTATCAGCAGTTTTATTGGAGCCCAGCAGCCTGACACCTGGAGCACGTTCCTCCAATTGCGCAGCAATGACTCCCTTTCCCCACCTGCAAAGAAAACCACTTTCTCTGCTAGCCTCTCACAGACCCAAGCAGAGCTTCCTGGTAGCCGATGAACAATTTATAGCCCTTAGCAAGYGCCAAACAGTTGAAATCAGGGCAGAGCAATGAAACCAAAGAGGAAACGACCTGCAAGCTGCATGAGTAATTTTAAATGAACCTGTAATTTAGCCTCAGTGTTTGGTCTGTTTGCTGGTAGACTGTACCTCCGACCAGCTTAATTACCGATCTATTTGGCTTGGGAAGTGTGGCTGTAAAACTGGAAGATTTACCTCCAGCTCAGGAGGTCCTGTTTGGCTGTCCGCCCTCTGCCTGTGCTACTCACTCTCGGCAGCCTAACCCCGTCAGCCGCCCACAGTCGCTCCCTAGACAGCCTACATTATGCTTTTTGGGGGAAACCTGGGCCGAGCTGAAGTCATTCCCTCCCTGTGGACTAAGGAGAAGTCAGAACTTCATCCTCTGAATCTGTTAAATTTTGCTTTCTTAATTTTACCGCAATAACTAACCCCTGCTCTGCAGCCCTTTTCTGGCTAAGAAGTCCAGCCTAAGGCACAATCCAAAGTAAAACCTTCACCACAATAAAAACTGYGAGAATCTCTCTCTTTTGCTGGCTTTGCTAAGTCAGGAGATCTGGGAATGAYCTTGGTTCATCCTGGTTATCTGAGATGGCAGCGGAAGAGAGAGATCAGATAGCGCGTGCTCAATCAGGCAGCACTAAAGGAGTCACGTTAGCCGTTATTATATTCGGCCTGGTCTCACAAGGACAACTTCACCAAAGTTGACAAAGCAGCACATGGAAGCACAATCCAAAATACACAGATTGTTTTGCAAAGTCCCTAGGTCAAATAGCAGGAGCCATGGTTGGGAGATGTCATTGCYGCCAAGAGGGACGGGGGACTCTGAGCAGGCTCTGCACGGATTCGGCGACAGCKCTGGGGAGGTCTGTGCGTGGGAACCAGCCCCGGGCTGGGAGGCAGCTTGCCATGCCCCGAAACCAAGCCCCGAAACACAGCCGGGAAAGCGAAACTCATACGTCTCATCTTAGAGAGCATCCAAGGCAGAGGTGACTTGGAAAGTCCCCCTGGCATCTCTACCCAAAATGCCTATTTGAACAAAAGCTTCTGTCCAATTTCGGGTAATCAGACTGTCCCTGGAAGCTCTCAGGCAGCACATGGCTTTGTAGGCGCCTTCCCCACTGCACGTCCAGCCTGAGCCTCTGCCTCGGAGCCACTTCTCCAAACCGTCCGGCCCCGCCGAGCGAACTGCGGGAAAGGCTCCCGGCACTTGGCAGTACCCTGGTGCAGTCACCGTGCCTGGCCGGGCAATCGCGCAGACGCAAATAAAGTTTCCTATGTAATTTAGCAGCCGTCATGTAAAATGGGCAGTGAATYCCCCCCCAGCTGCTCTTCCCCTTTTCCATTTTGGGGAAAGTTCCTCCTTTTTTGCGCTTTGACAGCAYGAAGCCAGCCGTGGGAAGGCGGCGTATCTGCCCAAACCCGCAGCCCGTCTGGCAGCTCTGCAAGAGCCCCTCTCCGGCGGAGAAAAGGGGCGAGGAAAGGCAGTGCAAATGCACAGAGAGCACAGGCACTGCTAGGGAAAGAAATTCCATGAGAAAAAGTGGAAAAGCGAGCGGCTGGGGCAGGTCGCCCCGGCCCGGCAAAGCAGCTGCAAGCGCCCTCCCAGGGCCGGAGAAGCRAGGCGGGGTGGGCTGGCGAGCCCCACGCCTCCGCGGGGAAGCGAAAGCGGAGCAGGAAGCGGGTGGCACGGCACGGCGGCCGCGGGTTTCGGGCGGCCCCGGCAGTCCTCCAAGGGYGCCCGGCCTGGCCCCGGCCTGGCAAACGCAGCTGGTGGTGGAGGCGACCGGAACCCACGGCCGGCGAGCGGGGCAGGATGCTGGAAGGGCTCCTGGTCTGGACCTGGCTTCTCCTCCCAGGTGAGAGCAGCRTCTTGTTGTGTTGGGGATGGACGGACGGACGAGGGGCTGCTGGGGCTGTTCAGAGCTCCTGAAATCCGCGTGGTGGTCCAGCTGCCAGAGCCGGGGCTTGGACCAGGACGGACACTGGGGTGGCGAGTGTCCTAGTTTAAAAGCGTCCCTGTGCCCGGCTGTCACCGTTTGCTTGGCAAAATCAGAGGGCAGAAAACGCTCCCAGCCTGGTACTGACCCCTTTTTGCACTTCTCGGCCACTACGTGGTGAGTGGTAATGAACCACAGATGTATTTCTTTCCCACTTCTCCCTCTGCTGTGAACTGGTTCCAGCTCAGAGGCGGGTGACCTTTCCGGCTTGCAGGGCCCTGGAAGTGCCCCCGGGAGGTGCAGCGTGCTCGGGAAGGAGTCCGTGTGTCCCAGCTGCCGGAGCCTGGCGGTCTCGTGCTGAAACCACACCAGATGCCTTTTTGCTCCGCGGGTGGCGGGACCCGGCTGCTGCCTGTGTTTCGTGCCCCGCGGGCCGGGTGCGTCGCTGCCGCCAGCCTTGCTGCGGGCAGCATCTGGGCAGCGGGCAGCATCCGGGCGGCGGGCAGCATCCGGCACGGGCTGGCTCTTGAGGAAGCGTGGCAGTGATGATTGCGGCTCTGCTGCAGAGCTAGGGCATATCTGGCAAATCATCTTTTTTTTTTTTAACAAAAAACAACCTGAGAATGGGAAAGTCCGGGGGGAATTTGCTCTGCACTCCACGGTTTGTCTCAGACCTGCTGGCTGGCAGAAGCAGAAGCGGTTTTCCGGTCGCCGGGGTTTCATCGGGAGGCAGAGATGGAGCGGTTCCCTCTGCGCCGCCTCCCTCCCTCCCTCCCCGGCACTGCCGAGGGGCTGCAGCGTCGCTGCRCTCAGAGCCGGCACGCTGCAAAAGCCGCCAGCGCCGCAGCCGGCGGGCAGAGCGCTCCCGGGCCGCAGGCAGGGCTGCGGTCCCCCGGAGAGCTTTCCCGGGGGCGGCAGGGACCGGCAGCGAGCTGCGGGCTCGCCACCGGCAGTGTGACACCGCCTCGTCCCTTGCAGGGTGCCGGGCGCTGACGGGCCCCGCGGAGGCCAGCGGGCCCGTGGGGGGCACCGTGTCYGTGTCCTGCGCCTACAAGCCGGAGCTGGCGGAGGCCGAGAAATACTGGTGCCGGGGCAGCGGCTGGTTTTACTGCTCCATCCTCGTTCAGACGGCGGCCGCCGAGGACGAGGCGAGCGGGGACAGGGTTCGGCTGCGAGACGACCGCGCTCAGCACGTGTTCGTGGTGACCATGGAGAACCTGACGGTGGGCGACGGGGACACGTACTGGTGTGGGATCCAGCAGCCGTGGTATGACCTCATGGTCCCCGTCGTGGTGTCTGTCCTCCCAGGTGAGGCCCTCACGGGGCCGTCCGGGCTTGTCCCCAGCCACCCCGCTCCATCCGGCAGCCGCCGGCGCTGGGCCAGAAGGCAGGCACAGACCTCGGGTGCAGACCGCGGCTGGTTGACGTGTCCCGCTCTGCTTCAACTCCCACGTATTTCTACCGCAGCGCCCAACGTGACGGACTACCCCATCTACACGACACGGGAGGAAGAGCCCACATCTGCTGCCAGCTTCCCGTGGGATCCCCCGGAGCCGGCAAGCACCGCGTCCATGTTCAACAGCAGCAGCCCGCAGGCTGGGTGAGCGCGGGAGCCATGGGAGGGGAGCGGGACCGACCCCCGTGCGGGTACCGGCAGCCCAAGGAGGCTGGGCTCCAGCCCCAGCCCGGCCCGTAGGGTTTCGGGGCCAGTAGGGCATCTCTGGGGAAAGCCAGRTCTGATGCTGTTGAATCCCTGCATCCCGTTGGGATGCGCTGGTTTGGGCTCCCAGAAGCCTTGCCCGGCTCCCGTAGGGCTGCCGGGGCCCCGGGAAGGCCCTAGCAGCCCAGGCAGGGCTGCACCCCGCGTGGGCAGAGCACACGTCTGTAAGAGCGGAGGGCGACTCTTACTGTGCAGTTTGTTCTGGCCGAATTTGCCACGCTTTGCATGTGCACGTGCGTGTAGGCCAGGAAACCTGGGAGAAATCCAGGAGCCTGCTACAGAAAAGTGCAGCTGCAGGAAATGCTTTGAAGACGAGGCTCTCCAGCTGCATTTGCAAAGCTGGTCGTTCGTTATGTATTATATACATGTATAAAAGAGCTGGAAAATCTCCCTGCTGGAACATCCTTCCCACCTGCAGAGCCTCATGCCCTGAAGTGCGAGTCCCTTTGCACAGCCTGGGTATTAAGATGCCTGGTGCCGGTGCTGGGATCATCCTTTCGTCCCAGAGGCACCAGGGAGGGCGGGTGTCCAGAAGAGGAATAACAGATGTTTCTGCCCTCCTAGTGCCCCAAACCTGCCTGTCTTGGTCCTGATGCCGTCCGTTGCACTGGCGCTGGTTCTGAGCATCGTCATCGGCCTCCGGATGAGAAGGGCATCGCCAGGAAAGACCAGCGGTAAAAGCCAAGGGGGGGCTGTGGGGTCCCCAGCACCCGTCCCTTCCTCACCAGGGCACGTGCCTGGCCCTTCCTCTTCCTCCCTGGAGGGTTTGTCGTGTCAGCCTGGCTTTAAGCTTCTCAAATCCAGGGTTGTCCATGGGCCGTGCACCCCGCGGTGCTGGGGACCCGCTAGCAAGGTCAGGCCAGCCCGGATTGCGCGGGAGCTGCTGTGGGCACCCCCCAGGGAAGGGCTCGGCTCCCCCAGAAATGCCCCTTTCAGGCAAGGGGAGCCCCGCGCCGGTTTGACCGTTTCCATCTGCAATTCCCCCAGCTGCCCGGGACGCGGCGAGGACGGGGGACAAGGACCGCCAGGTACCGCGGGATGGAGGGGGCGGACGGGCACCTTTCACCGTGGCTCCACCATGAAGGAGCCGCTGCCGGGCCCCTTCGTCCCCGACACGCTGTGTCTSCCGCAGGGCCCCGCAGGCTGGCGGCAAGCGGCCGCTCCCCCAAACATCTGCGCAAACACCAAGCAGGAGCTCGGCTCGCCCGAGGATGACTACGAAAACAGCCCAGCCATGTGCCAGGTAAAGGGGGCTCGATGGGTCGCGACGCGGGATGGGTGAGCTGGACGGGGCAAAGAGGGTCTAGTCTGCTCTGGGTCATGGTCCTGCTCCCACCCGGACCTTCCCCTTGCCTTTAACAAGTCGTTTCAGGCCAGCGGCAAGCAAATCCTGTAGGGATGGACGTTACTGGGATGAAGGCTTTTAGGGATCCAGCAGACCTGTGACAGAAAGCGTCCCAGCTCTTCCCATTTCTCTCCCATTTTAGGACTTAGAAAAGAGATATGAAGTTTTCTTTTCCAGCGCGAAAAGCTCTGCTCCGAATTCGCAGCCAATCTACATCAACATGCGACCGGCCGGGCCCCGCTCAGGCCCTCGCTGCCACAAAGCGCAGCGGGCGGGAGAAGGCATCCGATGAAACTCTCCCGCTCTCCGGGGCTTGTTTTCCTCCTGCTCTACAAAAGCTTTCTGCCTGGTCTCTCCTCATGCTCTCTCCAACGGCTGGAAATATCGGGACCTCCATCTCCYTGGAGGCGACGTCCGTGCTCCCGGGGCCGGCTTGGTGCAAGGAGCCTGCAGCTGATGGAGCTCCTCAGCCCGTCCTCCCCTCCCAGGGCTTCGGCGAGACCCAGGCAGCTTGGGGAGACGGGCTTTGGGGAAGACCCTGTGAGAGCCCAATTTAATAAAGCAGGCTGGAACAGCACGGTGAGAAGTTGTGTCCCGGGGGTGTTTCGCTGCCGTTGCCCRCACGTCTCCCCGGTCTCCCCCGCGCCGCTGAGCCCACGCACAGGCAAGACGTGTGGACAGGCTCCAGTGCTGCGCGGGGCTGCCTAAAGCCTTTCTATCAGACCCAGGATGGAGTCTAACGAAAAAAAAAACACCAGATCCCCTTGGTCCCTGCAGTTGCCCAGAATCCCGCTGCAGAGGGGATTTTCCACTCCAGTTCCCACCAAATCGGAATAAGTTATCAAAATCTCTGACTCGTCCCTGCCYGTTTCTGGGGGCAGGGAACCCCTTTTGGTCTGGGCTCCGGGTCGGAGTCTGCTGCTCCCGAATTGCCGATGAGAGCCCTYGTTTGGGGGGGCAGGTCCCTAAAGGGACACGGGGGACGGCTCTTGTTCATACGCGTGACGGGGAGCAGCTTCCCACCTGTGCCCTGAGTGCAGCAGGTCTCTGCAGAACCTCTTGCACGACAGTTTCGCAGTCRCGTGCCCTGTTCAACTCGCTGCTTTCCCCACCCTGCCATGAGGTCTTAAAAGGAGAACAGATCCCGATTCGGGCCATTTTTAAAACATCCCCAAATCGGGGTTAAAAGCCCAGCTTCTCTGGTCCAGGCTCCAAAGTGCTGGTGAGCGGGGCAGACCCAGCGCCGGGGCCGCGCAGCGGCTGGGTGAACGCAGCCTCCCGGCGCCCCGGGGGCGACGTCTGCACCCGGGTGAGGGCTGCTCGCCAGGAAAAGAGACCAGCCGAGAGCCGCTAAAGCAGACACCCCCCCCCCCCCGGTTATTTTGTCCTCTGCAGTTTTTACGTTCAGGAATAAAGAGCAAGAGGATTCGAGCGGATTTGACCACCCCGAGGTATCTAATGCAGGGTCTGGTTTCCTGCTACCCCGGGCTGGAGGACAGAGAAAATCGGGCCGGGGGCTCTGAGCCCGGCGGGCTGCAGCCCTCGAGCGCTGGGTCAGGGACACCCGGCTGCGCCRCGCTCGGGGCTGGCGCCCGGCTTGTGCCTCCGCGCGGGGTACGGCGCGGGGACGTCCAGGCACCGCAGAGGTGGCACATGCTGGCTCCCCATCCCACCCGCCTCCCCACGGCTGTTGGAGATTTCGGCAGCGTTTGCCACGCCGGACGGTTCAGCGGAAAGTCCCAGTCTCCCCCCCCTGTTTGGGCAGGTCTTGTCACCTACCAAAGCAAAATCGCACCGGTGCAAAATGGAAATAAACAGCAGTTGTGGAAAGAGGAAGAAAAACCACGTGGACGGCAGTGAAAGAGGTGGGGCGCTGCCTTGCGACGGCCTCGGGACGGCTCCGTGGGCGCAGCCCGGCAGCCAAGCCGGAGCTCGAGCCGTGCGGAGGCTCGGCTCCGTCCGCGCCCCCCCCGGCCAGCACGCCGCCTCGGCTCGCGGGGCCATGGTGCGCATCAGCCCCTCTCTGCAGCAAGGAAGCTTGCGGAGAGCTTCCTTCTCATTTCCTGAAATCCAGGGGTTTCCCACAGTCACGGGGCACCAGGAGCTGGGGATTTAAGGATTGCACCCAAGAGCCCCAAGAGAAGTTGGTGGGGGGGGGGTGAAAATCCCTTCCCTTCGAGGGCATTTCCCTCCAGTTTGGTGCACGGGCTCCTCCGTCCCTCCCTTCGAGGGCTTTTCCCTCCAGTTTGGTGCACGGGCTCCTACATCCCTCCCTTCGAGGGCTTTTCCCTCCAGTTTGGTGCACGGGCTCCTCCGTCCCTCCCTTCGAGGGCATTTCGCTCCGGTTTGGTGCACGGGCTCCTTCGTCCCTCCCTTCGAGGGCATTTCCCTCCAGTTTGGTGCACAGGCTCCTCCGTCCCTTGCTCCTCGCGCCGTGCCTCCCGGGGGCCTGCGTTTCTGCAGCTCTCCCCGCTCCCGAGGGGCTCTGAGCCCCCGGCTTCGCGTGCGAGCTTCCCAGCTGCACTCGGCTGCAAAAGAACGTCTCGGAGGCCGCTTCGCCACAGCAGAAACCCCCAGCGCCCAGATGAAACTCTTCCAGCTAAAAATAACGCGGTCACAGAGCGGAGCGCTCCGCGGCCGCCTCCCGCCGGCGGCGAGGAAGCAGCGAGCGCAGCCGAGCCCGCGCGGCCCCTCGCTGCCCAGTCGGTGGCCCCGCGCAAGTCCGTACAGACGGCAGCGTCCGCCCGGCGCGGAGGAGAGGCCGTGCGGCACCGCGGGGCCGAGCGCCCCAGCCCCCGCGGACACGGCACCATGAGGGTGTCCCCRGGCTGGGGCTGGCTCCTTCTCCCAGGTGAGGACCAGCTCCCGACRCGCCGGCAGCCCACCGCCCCGGGGCTGAAAGGGGGCGGATGGGGCTCCCCCAAAGCGCTCGCTTCTCCGAAGGGAGCCGGGAAGGAGCAGCTCAGGGGGCGACTGGCTTTGCAGGCCGTGACGGCCGTTCCTCCCGGGTCGCTTTGCAGTTTGCAGGGCTTTGGTGGCCCCTAGGGAGGTCAGCGGCCGGCTGGGCGAGACGCTCTCCGTGCAGTGCTGGTACGCCAGGGGCTACGAGCGCTACAACAAGTACTGGTGCCGCGGGGCCTCGCGGGACTCCTGCCGCAAGGTCGTCGAGACGGCGGGGCTCGAAGCGCCCCAGCGGCGCGGCCGCGTCTCCATCACCGACAAACRAGTCTTCTGCGTGATCCTGCTGACTGTGGAGCACCTCTCCGAGGAGGATGCTGGGAGCTACTGGTGCGGGATCGAGAGGCTGGGCAAGGATATYATGGAGCCGGTTAAAGTGGCAGTTTTCCCAGGTAAGTCCTGGCGTCATGCTGGCTTGAGCGTTTTGGACCAGGAGCCTCCACTGGAGACAACTCTGGCCAGCAGCCAACAGGGGGGAAGCTCCAATCCAGCTACACCCATCCTTACCCAGTACAAACCAGGTTGGGAAGGGCTGTCCGGGTGCAGAGGCTCGTGCAGAGGACAGCAAGGCGGCTGCAGAACGTGCCGGGAGCCCCGTGTGCAGCTCTGCAGGGCCTGCGGTGGAGCCCTGGGCGGCTATTTGTGCTCCCACGCTGACCGCAGTGCAGGAAGGACGCAGAGCCGCCGCCGAGCTCTGCAGCGCTCCTGTGCTAAAGTAACGCGGGGACGCTAAACCCAGGGAGCGCCTGACCTGTCCCCTACGCTCCTGAAAATGAAAGCACGTCCTGATGCACGCAACGTGGAGACCAACTTGGTTGCTGAAGGAAAGAAGAAATAGAGGCAGGAAAGCAAAGAGGTGAAGGTGCCGCATGAGCGTATCTCGCTGATAAAATATCCAACTCATTGGATGAGGAAGCCGGATGGATCCAACCCCTCTGATCTCTGGAAATCCTCTGGCACATGGGGATGGGGGAGACAGGGCTGGAAAGGCTGGGCGGGAGTCACTGGGCAGAGCTGCTCCCTGTGGGGGCTGTAGGACCCGAATTTCCCCRTCCGGGTGGGCGCTGGAGATGGTCCACCAAGAGGAGCTGCGGAAACCCAGCAGGGCCAAGGGCACCAGCTGAAGGCGGTAAGGGCAAATATTTGTCTGCTGCCGGRGTCATTGGGGCCCGGGGCCACCTCAGTCCCCAGCTCCCAGCAGGACTTTGTTAACACAGCTACCTCGGCACCTCTCCCCACCACCCCAGCAGCACAGACGCCCATGGTCTCCACCATCATGAACAGSACGGAGCTTCCCAACACCACCAACGCGACCTCCCCAGGGTGAGTCCAGGGCACCAAGTGGGTCTGAGGACGGGCGCTGGCTCTGCGCAGCCTTGGGGAGCGGTGGGGAGCCCTCGGACCTGGGGGGGTCCCGGTGCGCCTCGGAGCTGCTGGGCTGAACCACCCGGCAGCCTGTGACTTCTGGGGTGAGGCAGCAGCAAAGACCCAAAAGGGGCCCCACGGATGCCATGTGTCCCAGCGAGGCACATCGGGCACCTTGCTCGCCCCTGTGGGGTGCTGCCCGGCTCCCATGAGGCTGGGGGTGACGGCAGGACTCGTGTCCCCACCTGGGAAAGCCAAGGGCCAGGCCGTTTTCCCTGCTTCGTGCCCCATGGCACAGCTGCCTGGGGGGCTGCAGAAGGGGTTACTGCTGCGGGGGGACACCAACACACCGGGACACTGCAGAAGCAAAGCATCACCCTGGGGAAGGAGAGGCGCAGCCCTGCTCCTCTTCTTCTCGTCTTCAGCTCTCCCAGGACAGCCATGACCATCGTGGTACCCAGCGTGGTGCTGGCCTCCCTCCTGGTTGCCGCCGGCTCTGCCGTGCTCATCTGGACCCTCGTCYGCAGGAGGAAGGAAGGTGAATGTGCCTGATGCTTCATGGCCGTGGGTCCTTCCCGGAGCCGTGGGTCTGGGCTCTGTGACGGTGCCCGTCCCGAGGAGCTGGGCTCCACCTGGACTGAGCCCCTGGAGGGTGTCCTGGCTGGGGGGTCCCAGCCTGGTGGGGCCATGGGACAAACTCGTCTCAACACGGCTCCTGGCTGCGGAGGCTGGTGGGGAGCTCACAGCTCCCACAGCTTCTGGGACAGAGGATACCCCTGGAGAAGCTCCCGCCAGGACAAAAATAGGCTTTGACGTGTTTTTTTTTCTTTTTTTCTTTTCCCTGACCCTCCAGCCCAGCAGAGACCCCTCGGAGACGCCAGCCGCTCCTGGCAGGACAAGCTGGCTGCAGGCTCGCAGGTGAAACCCGGGGTATTGCACAGCAGCAGCGGCGGCAGCGGCGGCCGGCCAAGGCGCGGAGAGCTGTGCCGGACGGGCCGTGCCGGCGGGGACCACCGCGGCCCTAACCCCGGCCCGGCCGGCACCGCTGCCGCCGCCGCCGGTCCCCGCGGGCTCCCGCGGCCACTCGGGGCGCGGCACCAGCCAGCCCCCACGGCGGGAGGGAGGGCGGCGAGGCCCCGAGCCGGGCCCGGGAGGCCGTCACAGCCGCGGGCAGGGAGCCCGGCGTCACCCGCCCCCGCCAGCCCGGGCTCCTGTCCCCCTCTAGCGACTGCTGCTCGGAGGCTCCTTGTGGCCGCGCATCCCTCGGTGCAGTTTTGCACGCTGGAAGCCCAGGCTCGGCCCGCCGACCCCCTGCCCACCCCCCTGCCTCTTCCAGGCCCCCGGAGACGCGCCGCCCCCGCGCAGCAAAGCCAAGGCAGCCGCGAGCGCCGCGGCCGAGGGGGACCCCGGCCCCCCGTGGCTCTGCAACGTCTACAGCAATTCCCTGGAAGAGGTGAGCGAAAGCCGGCGAGCGGCGGGGGCCTGGCGGCACCGGCCCCCCCCCCCCCCCCCCCCCCCCACAAAGCGTCCCCTGCTGTGCCCAGGGCCCCGTGGACACGTCACCGCCGCCTCCTCGCAGAGCGTCGGCCGCCAGCACCCACACGGAGCCGGAGTCCTCGCCGTGGGAAGAGACGCTCTATGAAAACGCCCCGCAGCTGGAGGAGGTGAGGGGAAAGCCCAGAGCCGGGGAGCTGCCGGGGACGGGAGCAAACAGCCCGGCACCGAACGCAGGAGGGGGCCACCCCCGCCTGAACCCTCCTTGGGGCGTCCCCGGGGGCTGGATTTTCTCTGCACCCTTGAACTCTTCAAGGGTTTTTTTCAGGTGATGGTTTCCCTGGAAAGCTGCAAAGCCACCTGCAGCCTGGGCCCGGATTTGCAGGGAAAAGGCATCTTTCCCGTGCTTCCAGCTGAGCAGGAGGGCCCTGACCCTGCTCAGATGCCCTCTGCCCCTGGGTGGCCGCTGGCGCCTCCAGGGTGCTGCTCTGTCGCTGGTGGGGACCTGCAGGGGCTCATCCAGCTTCTCCCCATCCCTGTGCTCATTGCAGGCTCCGGGATCGGAGGAAGAGACGGACTATTGCTAGAGGCTGCTGCTGCTGTCTCCCTGTTGCAGCATCTCCGCGGCATGGGAGCCGCTGCGTGCGGCCTGGACCCGCGAACCCAGGAGCGCCCCGCCGGGAGGACGCGCCGGCCTCCTTCCCATGCCCGCCGCCGCCACCGGCGTTCCCGGCCTCCTTCTGCCGAGGGCAGCAAGTCCCTGCTTCCCCGCTCCGGGGGCCCGAGGAGGCTCCCGCGGCCTCTGCGTCGCTTTGCTGGATTAATGAGCTGCTCAGCACCGACCCCGCAGCCGAAGCGACCCCAGCTCCCCGGCGCCGGGGGATCCCCCAGAAAATGTATTAATTACGTTGAGCTGAGCTGAACGACAATAAAGTGCTGATCACGGAGGAGGAGACGGGAGATCAGACACCAAGCAAGAAGCAGACGGAAGCGGCTTGCGGCACAGGAGGGTTTGGAGGGCAACGGGAGTGGGTGGCAGGGAGGGGAYGGCGCTCGGGTGGCCGGGGGGGCCGCGGAGTGACCCTGGCCCGTGGGAGAAGAAGTCGTCCTGGCGGCCCCGGCCAGCTCCTGGCTTGCAGCTTGTTGGGGAAAAGCAGGTTTTGTGTCGCCGGCCACTTCTTGCATTGAGACCATGCCGGTTTTGGCAGGTAGTTGGGGCAGGAGGGATGGATATGGCTCTCAGCTGGTCACGCAGCTCTTGGGAGTGGTGGCTACCCGAAAATCAGAAAAGCAGAGCTTCCCCTCACCTTGGCCGGGGGAAGCGCGTGGGGGGCAAGGGGCAAGGCAGGCGTGGAGGAACGGGCTCGGGCATTCGGCTCTTTCCGAGGCACCATGAGGAATGAAGCTGCCAAAAAGGGAACTGCCGGGGAAGCAGCTTCACTTTTTGCAGAGCCTCTTTGGGTTCCTGAAACTTTTGGTGGAAACATTTAATCGGGGGAGAAAAGCAAAAGCTGTCATTCGAAACCCGCGTTTGTGCCAAAGGGGGGGGGCGGTTCGGGGGAAACGAGGCACTTTGCTTCATCAAACAAACCAAAGCAGCCCGGTTTTCACCGGCAGCCAGCGCGGGAGCCGCGGAGCCGGCTGGGCACCGTGCGTGGGACCCCAGCCCCGAGGGTGCCTTCGGCTCCAGCACGGGCGCCTTCCCAGCTCTTGCCCCCCGTTGCAGCAGGGCTCATGACCATCTCCTTGGAGCCCCCCTCCAAAGGCGACCCTGACCCGCACGCTCCCTCCTCCTCCTCCGTCCCCATCCACAAAACCCTCCCAGCGGCCCAGACCGGTCCGTGAGCAGGGGCTGGCCGGGATTCGGTGTCTCGGGCCGGGGCCGGGGTGCCCCCCGCGCTGCGGTGTCTCGCTGGAAGGCGGCTGCCGTTTCAGCGACGGGTCATGAGACGCTGCCGGGGTGACTCAGACTCCCTGGAAGCGGGGAGGAAGCAAGCGCCTGCAGCGAGATATCCAGGGTCCTCCATAGGCACGCGGAGGAGCGAGTGCTGCCCAAGGAAGTGACGGGGGGGAACGCGCTTGGGAAACCCTCTTCCAGCCGGGGCGCTTGTAAAGGCTCTGCCCGACGGGGCGTTTTGTGGATGGCCGCGGGGGAAAGTCCTCGTCGGGAGGAAAAAGCCAGAGAATGAGGATTTTCCCCATTTGGGTCCTTTTCCCAGGTGAGAACAGGCCTCCTCCCGTGGCCGGCGGAGGGTCGGAGAGGGGGCTTGCGGGGTCAGCGAGGAGCCCAGGCTCAGCCCCCTCCTGAACCCCCCCGTCCCGGCGCCGGGGGCGGGCAGGACTCAGCGGCCCCCCCTTCCCCGCAGGCGGCTGGGCCGTGACGGGCCCCCGGCGGGTGAGCAGCGAGCCAGGCGGGTCCCTGTCGGTGTCCTGCAGCTACGAGCCGGGCTACGAGCAACACCCCAAATACTGGTGCCGACTGGACTTCTTCTGGCTGTGCCTCACCTCCATCATCCGAACGAACGGCTTGGAGGCCCGGGTGACGGAGGGCCGGGTGTCCATCGGGGACAACCACACGGCGCGCACGGTCACGGTGACGCTGGGGAGCGTGGTGCCGGCGGACGCCGGCTGGTACCGGTGCGGCGTGGCCAGGACGCTGCGGCTCGGCTTGTGGCACGCCGTGGAGGTCGTCGTCTCGGCAGGTAACGGCGTGCTCGGCTCCCCGGGAGAGCCCGGAGCGTGCTTTGTGCCCCGCGCCGGGGGGGTGCCGGGGGGGCAACAGAGACCCGCTGCTTGGGCTGGGGACGGAGACTGCCGGGGCAACGGAGGCGGACGAGGGACGGACGAGGAGCAGCCACAACAGAGCCTCTCCCTTCCTCCCTCCCACTCGGCATTTCGTCCCCCGCGGCCTTGCTGGCAGCCCATCCTCGAGCCCCCTTCCCGTAAAAGCCCCCCTTTTCCCTCCTGCTCCTCCACAGCGCTCCGTTAATCGCCTGTGGTTAATTGGGGATGTGCCCCATGCCCAGCTCTCTCGGGGCTGCTGGCAGGCCGGCAAGGCGGCGATGCTCTTGCACAACGTTTCTCCGAGGAAAATATAAATATTCAGCCTCGGAGCGTTGCACTTCTGGTATTTCCATGGCTGGTTTTTTTTKTTGTTTTTTTTCTACAGCTGTCAGCACTTTCCGCACCCCCCGGAGACGGAGCCGGCCCCAGCAGCGAGCGCCGCGCCGGGCGCTGGTGCAGACGGCGGCGATGCCGGCGGGGCGGCAGTGCGGGGRGCTGGGCTGGGGCCACCTCTGGGGCCACCGAGCCACCGGGGCCAGGCTGCGCCTCGCCTGGAGGGCAGGAGACCCYGGCTCCAGCTCCGGCGGCGCTGAGGCCGGGGTTCCCTCCATGGCTCTGACTCTCTCTCTGCTTCCTTGCAGCCGTTTCGGCCACGACGGAGGCCAGCAGCCTGGCAAAGGTGACACAGAGCAGCGGCACGAGCCCCCCRGCACCCACCCCTGCGCGCCCCATGGGCTGCACGGACCCTCCAGCGCAGTGAGTTGGGGTCAGGGTCCGGACGTGTCTCCGAAGGCGGACGCGGCCCCTTCGCCTTTTCCCTGCGTGTGTCCCAGGCGCTGCCGACTGCAGCGGCCCCCAAGAGCATCCCGCGGGGCCGGCAGGGAGGGGGGGACAGAGCAGCGCCCCGCTTCGCCCCCGCGTTGCCTGGAGCTGACYGGAGAAGCCTGCATGGCTCCAAACAGCCACGGGGACCTCAAAAAGGCCGTGGGGACGGTGCGGGGCCGAGACTCACCCCCGAGGGTCTGCACCGGGGCAGGCTCAGCCCCCAGCCCCTCTCCCCGTCGGCGTCTTCGCCCCCCCGGCGGGATGCTCCAGCTTCACCGTCCTTTCTCTCGTTCCCGCTGCCCAGGTCCTGGCTCGGCGTCACCTACTTGCTGCTCTTCCTCGGCGCGAAGGTGCCCGTGCTGCTGGCCTTGGCGTGCTGGAGCAGGTGCAGGAGCCGTGGCCCCCGGGAAAAGCCACCGCCGGGCACCGGGGCGGCCCCATCGCGGAGGGTGCCCCCTCCACCCCCACGTCCCGCCGGGGACGAGCCACGGCCCCCGGGCAGCCCCGCGGCCGGAGCTGCCGCACGCCGGGCGCTTGTGCCCCAGCAAAGCCTGCGCCCCCCCCGGCAGCCCCCGCGCTGCTTCCGTGCCGGGCCGAGAGGGGATTTGCCGGGGCGCGGAGTGCTTCCTCCGCCAGGATGCCCCTGGGGTAGCGGCACCCGGTGAGGCTCAGCGACGTCGGCCGACCGGGGGGAGCACTTCTCCCGTTCCCCCCGGGTCCCGGATTTGCACCCTCTGCGCCTGAGCCGGAGCCCCCGTGGGACTGACGGGGCTCCCGGGCCTGGGCGCAAACGCGTTGCCGTCTCCAACACGCTGGAGCTGCCAATTAAAGACGGTTCTGCMATAAAGCCTTGGTCTGTCYGTCCGTCTGTCTGTCCGTTGCCTGCCGGCCCCTGCTCCGGCTCAGTGTTTGCAGCCTCTCCTGCAGCAGGGCCGGGAGCCTTCCTTCCCCTCCCGGGAAAAGCACCCCGTTGGCTTTCCTCTAGGAAAGCCCATTCCCCAGCAGGGCAACTTTCCGCCCGAGAGCAGAGCTCGCGTCGGACCCAGCCGCAGCGTGGGCCCCTTTCTCGGTGCTCCTGATATTTTCCRGGGTCTGCGGCTCCCCAAAGCCTGCGCCGTGCCGAGCGCCTTAGGAATGCTGCTGCTTGCGCGCGTGCCACACGCAACGGCTGACGCCAGCGGCCACGGCAGGGCCAGCAGCGACGTCCGCCGCGCGGCATCCCGCCTCCCGCGGCGCGGCCAGCTTCCCTGCTGCTCCCCAGCGAAGCCTTGAAGATTTGGTTCTTTCTAACGTTGTTTAAGGAACTGAAATGCCAGAGCTGCCGGGGCGCTTACAAAGCAGGAACTTAGGGCRAGCTGCGGGCTCAGGTTGCAAAATCTCCGCTGCGGACGCAACAGTTTGGCTCTTCAAAGCGCCCAGCGGCGAGCGAAGTGCCCGGGTGGGCTCCCCGCGGCCGGGCGCCCGGCCGGCGCGGCGGCGGCACCATGCTCTCCCTGCTCCTCGGCTGGGTGCTCCTGCCAGGTGGGTGCGGGGACGGCGCCAGCTCCCGCTGCCGGGGCGCTCGGCGGGCAGYGCCGGCACCCCCGGCTCCTGCAGAGCTGATGGGGATGAAGGCTCGGCACGGGAGACCAGGGCGCTCCTGGCAACGGTTTGCTTCTTCGTGGGGTGCAAGGCACGCTCCGGGTGCTCCCGGGGCTCAAGCCCGCTCCCTTCCAAGGCCTTTCCACCCAGCGTGTGTCCCCCCAGGYTGCCGGGCCCTGTCGGGGCCCCCCGCGGTGGATGGCTGGCTGGGAGGATCCGTGTCCGTGGAGTGCAGATACGAGAAAGGCTTCGAGATGGCCCCCAAGTTCTGGTGCAAGCCGGGCTTGGTGCTCACCTGCTACGGCTGGCGCTACCTGGTCGCCACGGCCCCGTCGCGGCCCCAGGAGTGCCGGGGCCACTTCGCCATCGCGGACAACCGCTCCCGCCGCGCCTTCCGCGTCACCGTGGGGAACCTGTCGCGGGAGGACGCCGGGACCCACCTCTGCGGGATCGCGCTGCTGTGGAGGGACCTCAGCCACGCCGTGGAGGTGATCGTGGCTGCGGGTAAGCGCCTGTCCCCTCTCCTCGGGGCCAGGAGGGCTGCTGGGGCTGCTGGCCCGGGGAGGGGACGTGGCATCACATGGATAAGGTACTTTTCGTGTCWGCCCCGGAGTGCCAAGCACTTCCCTGCGGAATAAGGGGAAATACGCCCCAGCCCTGCCCTTGCCCATCTCCTCGCCAGGTGGCCGCGCAGGTTGAAGGTCTGGTCCTTGCAGGCACCAGCATCACCCTCGCCCGGTCCTTTCCCGATGCACGGCACGCCTGCCGGGGCCGCCGGAGCGGAGGGGAAGGGGGCTGGCGCGGCAGGCCTGGGGCAGGACACGGAGCGCTGCGGCGCCCGTCGTGCCCTGGATCAGCGTCCCCCTTCCCTTCCCTTCCCTTCCCTTCCCTTCCCTTCCCTTCCCTTCCCTTCCCTTCCCTTCCCTTCCGCTCAGCAGGGCTGCCCAACGGCACCGAGCTGCGGCCGTCGCCCTCTCCGCGGCCAGGGACTGGCCCCAGCGGTCCCAGCCCCCCCCGGCGCGTAGGTGCCACCCTGGGGTGAGTGCTGGCGCGTCCCGCGGGCACCGGCCATGCTTTGGGCAGAAGCGTTCAAGGCGGTCACCTCCGCTCGGGGGGCAGCGCCGTCCCGCTTCGCCCGGGGGAGCAGAGCAGAAGCATCGCGGGGCACCGCACGACGGCGCGGGATGCGGCAGCGGCACCGCGGCCGAGGGCTGCGCCTGCTGCGGGCGCCGGGCGGGAGGCGGCACCGGGAGCGCGGCACAGCCATGGCCCCTCGCCCGCAGGTCCCCGCTCCTGCTCTGCTTCCTGCTGCTGGTGGCCGCGAAGGGCCTCGTCCTCCTGAGCCTGGCTGGCGCCGCCGTCCGGATAAGTGTGTGGGACCGGAGGAGCGCCAGGCAGGGGGCACCCGGCGGAGCAGGTGAGACCCCCATGCCCGTCCCATAGAGCCCGGGTGCCCCGTCCGGGACCCAGCGGGGACGGCTTCTGCCCCAGCACCACGAGCCGCACGGGGGGAGCAGCTCCCAGCCAAAGCAGCGGGAGGAGCAAGGCCGCAGGCGCGGACCTGGCGCGGATGCGGATGCAGATGCGGATGCGGACGCAGATGCGGATGCAGATGCGGATGCGCCGCCGGCCAGGTCCCAGCCGCAGGCCTTCGCGCTCGAGGGGCGAATCTCGGCCAGCCCTGCTGAGGGCATCAGCGGCTCGCGTTTGGGCATCCCTCCCCGCCACGCAGGGCCCGCGGAGCGCCCGTCCCCCTCCTAAAGAGGAAGAAAACGTCAGACGGAGGCCTGGGCGCCGGAGGAAGAGACTGCCGCTCTCCGGYGAACGCGGCGCCTGTCAGCTGGCAGCCGCCTGGCGCGGCTCCTCCGCTCCTCAYCCCCTTCCTCCGGCCGACCCCGGAACGGCTGCACCGGGAGCCCGGCAGCCCGGCAGCCCGGTGCCCGCCSTGGGCGACGCGCGGGGACACCGCGCGGGGCTGGCCCTTCTTCTGCAGAGATCCCCCGTCGGGGCCTGGACCCAGGGACGGTGACAAGTCAGGTTGTGTCTCTGCTAAGCGCCACCTTCAGCACCGCTAGACCAGATGTGACCATTTGCAATAAAGCTGTCTCCTCGCCTTCTCCAAGGCCAGAGCTCTTGACGGTACCAGCAGCTGGTCTGTGCGGCAGGATTGGGTTCAAGCCAGTGGCCAGTCYGTGGCTTGTGGGAGATGGACTGTGTGACACTCAGACCAGGTCCCTAAGTGTGGGCCACAGGATGCTTTGTATTTCGTGCTGCCTGTAACCCTCCTGGCCCCAAGCCCTGCCCTAATTCCCAAGAGCTTCTGCCTAAGGGTTTGACCAACAAAGCTCAGGCTTTAGCAAGTCAGTGCCAGGGATGACAGGAGCGAGGGAAGACCGTGAGGGTCCTGGTGCTTCCAGGGGACGAGGGGCATGGCACGGGGCAGCAAGGGCCAGGGCATGGTGGCTGCTAGCAAAGAGGGGAGGGCAGGAAGTCAATGGAGATCTAGAGGAAATGAGAAAGTCCAGGATGACCTCAGCAGTGACTTATAAAGACGCTCGAAAGGAAGAGGAAGCAAAGTGCCAAAGTACATGCAAAGAGGTGCACGTCCAGCGAAAGGGCTGCCTTGAGGCCTGCAGCGCCCGGCCATGAGGCTCGCCCGGCTGCTCGCCTGGATGCTCCTGCCAGGTAGGGCCGGGGGAGCCCGGCGGCTCGGACCGGACCGGGCTGCGCCRAGCGGGGCCAGGCCGGCAGGCACAGCCCGACAGCGTGGGGCGAGCAGGGCAGGCGGCAGCGGGACTCCCCGGCTCTGTCTGTCTCTGCAGGCTGCTGGGCAGTGACGGGGCCCCCCACCGTGCAGGGGCGCGTGGGGGGGTCCCTCTCGGTGTCCTGCGCGTATAAGAATGGCTTCGAGACCCATGAAAAATACTGGTGCAAACCGGGAATAATTTACACCTGTGCTGATCAAACTCACATCATCAAGACCTCAAAGCCTTGCTCCGTGGTGCGAGAGGGCCGAGTCTCCATCCGGGACAATTGCACGCAGCGGGTGTTCACGGTGACCGTGGGGAACCTGACCGAGGGGGACACGGGCACCTACCGGTGTGGGGTGAGAAGGGCAATTCGTGATGACAGTCACACAGTACATGTGAAAGTGTCCCCAGGTAAGTTGTTATGGGTCCCCTGGGCCAACGCTGCCGTCCCTGCTGCCAAAGTACAAATGCCGGGAGCAGGGGCTGCGGAAAGGGCGGTGGGGAGGAGGTGGGTGCCGGCCCCACGGGACGGCCAGGCGATGGGTCACCTGGGTCTGCAGGCTGCTGCCCCTGGGCGCATCTCACCACGGCCCCTTCTCGGTGCCCGGCCACCCCATCCCGTCCGGGCTCGTGCTCTGCTTTCCCCCCTGCTCTCCCCGTCCCCTTTTCCTCCCTGCTCACGTCCTGCTGGCACCGTCTGTGCTCTCCTCRTCGTCTTTTCCAGCGTTAGGGAATCCCTCCCTGCCCAGGGCTGCCTCACTCCCCGGTGTTGGGGACCCAGCGCGTCCGGGCCCGGGGCTTGGGCGCCGTCCCTCACGCCGGGTACCAGCCCCTGCGGTGGGACCCTTATTTAGGGTCACTGTGTTGGTGCCTGCCGTTGGTGCCCAGACCCCGTCCCTGCAGGGCGAGTGCACCTGTGTGCACGTGCACGCAGTGGGATGTGGCTGCCGAGCTCCCGCGGCGAGAAGCCTCCCTCCCTCCCGGGCAGGGCAGGGGCTCGCAGCCCTCCCACCCCGGGGACCGTGCTGCGGCGCAGTGGGGGGGGGGTGACTTCTCCTGGCCCAACGGTCAGTGCATCACCTCTGCCTCGCTGCCAAATCCGCAGCATTTCCCCCAAGGAGGCAGCGAGTCGGGCTGAGCCTCTCCTCTTTTTTCCTTATTTTGTCTTATTTTGTCTTTTTTTTCCCTTTTTTCCCTTTTTTTCTTTTTCTTTTTCTCTTTATTTTTTTTTACAGCTCCTTCTTCCTCCTCCTCTCCCCTGAAACCGGCATCTCCCTCAACTGCAGGGCACCCTGCTCTCACTACCTCCACATCAGTCCCCACTCAGGCATCTGCCCAAGAGAAAACTGCTCAGGAAGAGAGAGCYGACTCCTCTCCCCACGGAGGTGCCAGCCCTCGACAGTGAGTACAGCTGCCGCCCGTGCCGGGATCGCCTTCCCGCTGCCGGCGGCGGCCACCTCCACGTGCGAGGTCTTGCAGTAGAGGGTCCCAGTAGATCCAGCCGGTGCAGCTGGAGCCCTGCAGCCCTCCAGGCTCTTCTCACCTCCCTGTAAGGGTTCGGACCTCCTGCTTTTGCCTTTAGAGACCAACATTGCATGCCATCAGCCACCAAACCTGCATGGAGAAGGATCTCAGCACCTCCGATGGGCTGGCCCCGCCAAAGCCCTGTCTGTCCACTGCATCACTTGCAGCTTAAGCAAGATGCAGGATATGGCCAAGCAAGAAGTAGTTTCTGACTGCAGTGGTGACACCATTTCCTTCCCCAAAACTCAGAGGGACCGCTTGCTTGCAGAAAGTCCAGTAGGCACTGAGCGGGGCCCTCTTCTGCCTCTTAGTCACATCTAAATTCACCCACGGGGCTGACAAAGTGTGAGATCAGAGTGGCAGAACTTCCTCCCCCCCTGCCTGTCTCGCACCTAGAGGTGATGCAAGAGGAGGGGAAAGCCGAGGTTTCCCAGCAGCAGGTTCACGGGGTAGCCAGCTTCCCGGGACTAGTCCCATTGACACATCACCCTTGTCTGGTTGCCCACGACAAGGAAAGTCAACAAATAGTGGAGCTAAACCAGAGACAAATCAGACCCAGTAAGTGATCCTTAAAATCCTCAAGATGCAGCAGCACTCAGAACCAAATGTCCTGTTTGTTCCTAGTTTAGTTTGTTCCGTCTCCAGCTTGCAGATGGAAAACCACGGAGCCTTGGTTTCGAGGCATTAGGTCAAGCAGAAGCAATCACCTGCGCCTGCTCCGTGGTAGTTACTTCTGGGTTTGCCACTGAAGGAGAAGTGTGAGAGCAGAAACTCTTTTTTTCTTGCAGCTTGGACCTCGTCACAGACGTCCTGACTCCGTTCATGGTGGTGGTTCTTCTTTTGCTTGTACTTGCTGCCGGACTGTTGATTAAATTGTCCAGGAAGAGGAAAAAAGGCAGGTGAAACAGCATCACTCTGAAACAGTGTTTCTGTGCCAGAGTCTGTCTTTTGCTCTGTTTATCTTTGTTCTCCATTCCCTCTTTGATCCACCCAATTCCTGACCTCCGTTGGGTGACTTCTCTGCTTTTTTCACCTTGTGACCAAGAGGAGAAGATCAGGGAGATCTCTCCTTACCTGGAGAGAGCAGCAGGACAGTCAGACGGGTCCCGCTGCCCCCAACAGAGGCTCTAGCGTGGCCATGGTGTGCCACCGAAACGCTCTGGGGAAGGGCAGATTTGGGGATCCATATGGCCCTGCACGGCTGAGCTGGTCTACGCGTTGCAGCTTCCCCACACGTGCTCGGTTTTACCGGCCAGGCTTGCAAAYGCTCAGATGCAAAATTTGAGCAAAGGATGGGGGGAAGGCTGGGGACGGCTACCCGCCGGCAGATGGGATCTGGTTTTATTTAAAGAGCTTTGGTTTAGATAAGTAACAGAGCAGCGGGTTCCCCTCCTGCTCCATGGTGGGATCTGCAGTGACCGCGCAGTTCCGATGCGTTTCCGAGCCTCCGGTTTGCCCTTGTGTCTAACTGCATCTGTGTTTCCCCCAGCCCCRGCCGGAGCACCCATAGAGATGGGCATGACCCGCAGCGCCTCGAACACGGTAAGGCAGGCCACCACGCGCCCTGGGGTCGCTCGCTCAGAGCTGTCCCGCGGCGGGGAAAGGCTGCCGGCGATCCGAGCAAACCTGCGGGCGAGCAGCGGGTTACGAGCACATACAGACTGCAAAATGTGGAGTTTATCTCCTGACTGCAAAGACACTAGGATCCGTGGTGGTGCGGGACTTGCACCAGACCGTGGTGTCTCTTCCCTGCACACAAATCCGATGCCGCTGGGGAGGAAGCAGCCTCCGGACGGTCCGAACGTCGAGGGCCTGAGGCTCGGCTCTCGGGGGAAGCCAGCAGAGCGGGGGCCGCGCGCGGCGCTGCCGCGGGGTGCTCGTCCCCCCAGCAAAGCTGGTCTCAGTCTGGTTTTCTCACCCACGAGCTGCAGTTCTCAAGAAGCAGCCTCAGTCACTGCGGCGGAAACTAATTGCTTGCTTTTGACGTCCTGCGCTTGGCATGCCGGCAATTTCTACCCATCGCCCGCAGGTTTTGCACGGGGAGCACCGATTTCTAGGCTAGCTCTTCCGGACGCGGTTCCTCGTGCTGAACGCCTCGCGTTCGTGTTTCAGGGCACCGAGAGCAGCCTGCAGTACGCTGATCTCGACCACCCTGCGGCCCCGGCCGACGGYGAGCTGTTGTACAGCAACATCAAGGCTTTCCTCAGCCTGGCGAGCGCTGAGACCAGCTATGCGGAGATCAAGCCGCGCCGCCAGGTAGGAAAACGCAGGGCGGCGCTGAGCAGGGGACGGGGACAGGGCTGGGGTGCGCGGGAGGGACGCGGGGAGGCCGGTGGCGTGGGCAAAGGGCCGCGAGGAGGAAYGGGAGGGGTGGGACACCTAAAGAGGGGGTTTCCACAGGGAAGTGCCTGCTCCGTATGCGAATGACCCCGGATAACACGGGCGCTCTGGTGCTTTCTGCTCCCTTCGGCCGTTCCTTGCAGCAGCGCGGGAAAGGACGCTCCACAAAGTGGCYGAGAGGTTTTGGCCGACAGCTCGGAGGGGGCATTTCCTTAGAGAAACCCTGCAAGCTAGAGCCCTTCGGCTAGAGGAACTAGGGCTCCACCTCRAGTTTGTGCTTTCCAGAGAAGGAGGCTTTTTTTTTTTTTTGCTTTATTTCCTCAGAATTTGAAAAAGGAGAAAGAGGCTGTTCATGCCGCGGCGAGCGCGTCCCCCCCGGAGCAGCAGGAGGTCTACGCCAACGTGGCGCGAGCCCCGCATCCCGCGGACCCGCTCTACAGCACCGGGGTGAAGCCCTGAGACCCGCCAGCACCRCCGTTGCGACCGGCGCCAGCGCTCGTGTCGGCCGAGGGCCCCCGGACACTCTCGGACGGCGCGGGGCAGGTGGGAGCCGGCCGGAGAAGGGGCACAGTTGTTCCCGCAGGCTCGGGTGTTTCCTCAGAGCAGCTTCCYGCAGGGAGGGCGAAGCAAGGAAGGCATCATCCCGTTGCGTTTGGGCACCTCACGCCCAAGGCGGCGATGGTGCTGGAAGGAAAAAAGGAAAAAAATGTTACATTTGGGTAGCCCAAGCCAGAGAGCAAAAGCTCTGGTTTTGGAAGAGCCCAGTGGGGGCTGTTTCCAGCGTGGGGTGAGGGCAGCAGCGGAAGCACCCGCATCTCCGAGTGTCTCCTGCCGCGTTCTGCTGACGCTGTCACACCGCCAGTCCCGTGCCATCCTTCCTCTTCGTTCCAGCCGAGCCTGCCTACTGCCGCGCCGGGGACGTGTCCTGTCTTGGCCGACAAAGATCCCCCGGCTCCCCCGCGGCCGCTGCCCAGCTGATCCCAGCGCCACGGTTTCGCCATTCCCACATGGATTCAGCTGCCGTGCCAGAAGCAAGCGAGCTTTTCTGACCCCGGCCAACCCCTGTGGCTGCTCCRCGTGCGTTTTCTCTGCTGCTCCGTAGCACAGGGCCGTTTCTTTATCCTGACAACTYGTTTCTCCGCCAAACAGATGGTGGGGGATACGCGGTTCTTTTTGAGTTTGAGTTGAGTGTGTTTAAAAGTTTCATTTGGGGAGAAAAAAGGGGAGACTTTGTTAACTGTTGGAAAATTTTCATTTCAGGGTTTTTGTAATTAATATTTTATTCAAGAAGCCAAGTGAAACATTTCTACTTTCTCGAAACAAAAGGTCGTTGGAGGCACGTGTCTGCGGTACAACGCTTGCGGCTGTTCCTGGCAGTTGTTCAAGAGTCGATATTCTTCCTGTTTTTGGTCAGAAGCTATAAACACCCCAAAATGGCCCCGGGATCAGACTCCCCCCCCCCCCGCCAAGGGAAAGGCTGTCCTGAGCCTCATCCCACATAGCCCTGCTCCCTTCTCTGCCTTCCCCCTCTCTCTTTCATCCATATTTTATGCACTAACCCCCTTGCAACTCGTTCGAGTGCAAGGAAGACTACTGCTGCAGCCTGCTGCCCCCAGTTAGCTCTCCGGAGCATTTAAGAAGCAGTGAACAGCTGGGAAGACAGAAGCAGACGGGGAGCTGCTCTTTTTCGAGCGGGATTTCTAGCAAGGAGGGAGCGTTCAGGCAGCCTAAAGGCCCCTTGGCGGGGGGCAGCTCCTTTTCGTCGGCTGCTGGGATTTTCACTTGCTCTAGGCTCAGTTCAAGCTGCGAGGTTAAACTAGGGGGGAGAGCGGCGGAGTTTTGTGCAGGTGGAGGAGCCCAGGATGGGTGACGTGTGCTCATTGCTCCCTTGGGATTTTCCAGGAAAGCTGTGTAGCAGCCAAACTAAGTTAATCAGCATTCTTAGTGCTGATCCAGGGAGAATGTGCATGTCATCCAAACAGCAGAAAAGCATTGTGATACAGGGGAGGGGAATTGTSTGGGGCGGCTGGTGGGTAAAACCGTGTGTTTTACCACCCTCTGCTGCAAACTAGACCTTCCCCCGGAGAACAGCGCAAGATTTGGGGAGCGCCTGCGTCTTTCCTTGCAGCTCTTCCCTCCTGCCCACCAGGAAGCATACGTGTGCCCAGGACATGGCTGGCCTCGTTCCCCCTGCCCCGCGGCCAGCGCTGGGGCAGGCGCCCGGGCCAAGACGCCGGAGCGGGGAGCACCAAGCTCGCACCCGGGGGACCCGGGCAATTGCTTTCCGCAAAGCCCCYGGCTGCTGGGGGAGCGACTCYGCCTGGCAGCGCAGGGCAAAGCCGCACGGAGACCTCCGCGCTCCGAGGCATCCGGCAGGATCGAAGCCTTCCCACGGGAGAGGAGCTGCGGAAAGCCCTCCCGCACCCCCGGAGAGCCCCTCCTGCGGGGCCGAGACCCCCCCTCTTAAAGCGCTCTGGGCGGCAGAGGCGACAGCGTTCGCGCCGCGCCGGCGGCAAAATCTGCCGCGGTGGCTAACGCGATGCCGTCAGCTCCCACCGCCCCGGCTCCCACCGCCCCGGCTCCCACCGCCCCGGGGCGCCGCTTCCTCTTTCCTCCGCGACGGCGCTTCCCCGGCGGCAGCGCCCGAGGCGGGGACCGTGGGCTGCCGCGCTCCGCGGCCGCTCGGCGGGACTTCACCGCAGCACGGAGCAGAAGCGGCCCGTTCCTGCGCCGCGTCCGGGAACCCAGGCGCGCTGCGGCTCTCGGAGGCGGCGGAGCGGACGTGCAAAACAAGAGGCTGCGCCCAGAGCACCGGCTTGGCGGCAGCCAAAACCGACCGCGCGCGCTGTCGCGGCGGTTTCCGTGGGCTGCCGCGGCCCCGCGGGGCGTCTCGGGGCGCCTTGGTGCAGGGCTGGGAATGGGGCGCAGGGCTCCCTCCGCGAGGCTGCCCAGGCCCTTCCACGTGGGCATCCCCAAAGAGGATCTGAATCTCGTCAGATTTTCGTACAGCAGAAACCCGAATGGGCTGGTTCTACTTTTTCTCTTTTTCTCTTTTTGTTTTTCTTTTTTAAAGACAACTTAGCAGCCGGATGGTTTTGTGCAGAACCCGCTCCCCTCCCCACGCTTTCTTGCAGGTTGTTTTTTGCCACAAGGGTTGTTTTCACTATCAGCCCCGTGACTCTGAGGCAGCAGCAAACTGTGCACTGACCCCCGGGCACCCGAAAAGACCCTTCCTCCAGCAGCGCCGAGGTCGGGCTACATGTCAGCTCCCAGCGGTCCCCCTGGCTCCGCGGCCAGCCACTGCCCCAGGCACGAACCCTGCCGGGCAGCTCGGGGCAGCCCTCCCCTCCGTCCCCCCACCCCAGATGCCTGCAGAGCTCATTTTAAATTATTTAAATTATGCAATAGAGGCTTTTCTTAATCTTCTTTAATTACTTTTCTCTCTCCTGGCTCTCCAGTCAAAGCACCGCATGCAGCGTGGACACGTGCACCCCTCCCACCCCTCTGCAGCCGCATAGCTGGGGCAACGGGAGGCAAAATGCGTTTGCATTGACCCTGCTGCTGCAAAACCCCTGGTTCGATCCCACTGCGAACAGCGGAGCCTGGACAGCCCGGTTCAGACAGTCCCCGATTTCTCTTGGGTTTGAAGACCCCCCCCCAGGCTCTGTTTCCCTCTGATCTAAAGCAATGAAGTTCTGTGCTGCAAAGAAGCAGAAAACTCAGTCTGCGTCCCACCTGAGGGCAGATTTTTGGGGCAAAAGGCTGGAGTTTGTGCTGCACCTTCCCCTGCTCGCTTTGGCCTGCGTCTCCTGCTTCACAACGTCCATCAGCCCGAGGAGCCAGAACCCCCAATCTGCCCCTATGAGGCCTCCCCTTCCTTATTCATGGAAACGCATGCACAGCCCATACGGCTCTCCCCGGCATGCCACGTACCACATTTACTACTCTTCCAAGAAGAAAAGCAAAATCCATAGCAGAAATTTTAATTTCCTCTGCTTTTAATTCCTCTGCTGCCGCTCCACACCAGGTCCCTGCTGCCGAGAGCCCCCCTGAGCTGCCGGCAGGATTCCGGAGGCCGGGGGTCCCTGTCGCCTCCCAGCTCCAGGGGGTTTCTCCAGGCTTGGCCGGGCTTTCGCACGCTCCCTGCAGGGAGGAGGATAAAGCGGAGCGGTGAGCGGCTGCGCAGGGACGAAGCCGTCCGGCCCCGAGCACCGCGGAGCATCCTACCCGCCGAGAGCCTCATCCACCGGACGCGGGAGCTGCGGGTCCTCTGGCAGGTGCCTCCGGCTGGCTCCGAGCTCGGACAGTGTCCTGGCGATCTACCTTGGGAAGCAGAGGGATGGCAGGGGCTCGGCTCGCGCTCGCCCCGCGGGAGCGGGATCCCGGAGGCCGGAGAGCCTGTGCCACCGCCTGTGCGCAGCTGGGGGAACTCAGCGCTGCTATTTCTGGGGGTTTAGAGGAGGAAAAGTGACTTATCAGCGAAACCACAGCCTGCTTTCGGACCAGGTGATGCTTCGCTTGCAGTTGCCCGTCGAGAGGGCGAGCGGCGGCGCGGCCCCGGCTTTGCCAGCAGCGGCTCGGCGTGCAGCCGCTCCCGCAGCGCCGCCTGCGCCTCGCGCTCCCGCCGCCCCCGGCCGAGGGACTCGCGCCCCGGCAGCCGCAGCAGGTTGGAGCGTCGGCGCGGGCGCGCAGGGCGCCGCCGAGCGCCAGCAGCAAGTCCGCGCTCTGCGCGGGGCCTCCGTCCCGCAGGCGCCCGAGCAGCTCCTCCGCCACCGCCGCCTCCAGGCAGCCTGCGCCCCCGGCGCGGGGACCGTGTGGGACGGGACGGGACGGGACGGGACGGGCTCACCCAGGCGGACGAGGCTCCGGGTGACTTCGTACCGCACCGGCGCTCTGCTGCATCCGCGCAGCTGGAACAGAAACCAACCGGCAGAGCCCGGCGGCACCCAAGCGCCCCGCACTCGGCGGCTCTGCTGCCGCCCCCCGCGCCGCCCCCTTTCCCCCGTAACCCAGCTGCGGGCTGATCCCGCACCCCGGGGTCTCCGCCGGCACCAAGCAGGCGGAACCCCCCCGAAAGCACGTCGGGGCCCGGTGCTGCCGCCAGCGCTACGTACGTGCTCAGGAGAGCGGCCAGGAAGGGCTCCTCCGTGCTCCCGAGGCAGCCGAGGGCCTGGGGGGCAGAGCCTGCAAGAGGGGGGTCGGAGCGGGGCAGGAGGGCGCCGCGGGGCCGGTGCAAAAAGCAAAGCCCGGGCCGGGGCGCCCGGCCGGGGCGGCAGCGGGCGAAGCCCTTCCCTCCTCCCTGTCCCGGCTGCAGAGCGGGGCAGCGCGACCGGGATCTCGCCGCCCCCCGCGATGCTCCGCCGTCCCCTCACCTGCGCCGCGCAGACCTGCGCCTGCTGCGCCGGCGAAGCCAGGCCCTCGGCGAGCTCCTGCGAGGCACAAATTCGCCGGCAGGGACTGGGGGTCCCGGCCAGGCAAAGGGGGCGGCGAAGGCATCGCACCCGACCGAGGACACCCCCCCCCCGGCTTTAAACCACCCTTCGGGGCGCTCGACCTTCAGCCGCCGCCGCTGCCGCCTCTCGCTTTCGGGCTGCAGCAGGTCGCGACGCGCGGGGGGCTGGCGCCGGGGTCGCCCCGCCGGACGCGGGCCTGGGCCCGGGCAGGGGGAGACGGGCCGCCTTAGCCCCCCGCTAGCCGGGGAAAGAGCCCGCCGGCGGCTCCGCACCTGGTCACCCGCGCCTCCTCTCCGGTGCCTTCCCGCAGCATCCCCGGCGGCGGGACGGGCACCGGCGGCGGCTGCGCGGCGGCGCCTCGGGGGGCAGGTTTCCGCCCCGTGGGGTCTGAAAGGGGAGAAAAGAGCCCAGTAAAATCCCGAGCGGCTGCGGGCAGCGGCGGAGCGCCGGCCCCGGGGTGCGTCGCGGGGGCCGGCGGGCGTTTCGGGCTCCCGCCCCGTGCCGGGGAGCCCGGGGGCTCCGGGCAGCGCTCGGCGGGCAGCACCTCGAGGTGCCGCTGCGCCCTGCGGCGCGCCCCGGCGCGGAAGCCGGGAGCAGAACCGGGCTGACGTCAGAAGGAGCGGCTATGATGATGTCAGAACCCCGATGACATCGTGTTCCCCCTCCGCAGGAGCGGAGGGAGGCAGGGTCCCCGGTGCACTCAGGGAGCGCGCCGAGCCCCGCACGCCGCCCCGGCGGCCCCACGCGCAACGCGTGTGCCCGTGTATCGCCCCCATGCACACACGCACGTGCCCAGGCCCCCCCACACCAATGCACGTGCACAAACACCAGTTCGCACGTAGTCCCGCACCCCAGCGCACACGTCCGTGTACCTGCTCATGCACACACCCACCCCTGTGCATGTGCTTATGTGCACATGCACACACACACACTCCAGCGCACACAGGCATGTGCACGGCCCCCTCTGTGCACACACGCATGTGCACACACGCATGCCAGTGCATACATGCACACCCCTATGCACATATAGACATGCCTGCTCGCATCCCACACACCCCCAGTGCACACGTGCATGCACATACGTACACGGTGCACACATCCACATACGTATGCACGTGCACACCCCTGCGCACATGTGCACCCCAGCACACACATGCACATGAAAGCATACGCTGCAATGCACACATGTACAGGCACACGCACGCACCAGCACACAYGTGCACCCTAGCACACATGTGCACATGCACATGCAGGCTCACGCCCCAGTATGCACAAGCACATGCACAGCCCAGCACACACATGCAGCAAATGCACATGCCAGTGCACACATGCACACGAACATGCACACCCCAGCGGACACAGGCACATACAAAACACAGCACACACATGCTCCCACCCCAGCACACATATACACATGCATGCATGCACAGACACTCCAGTGCACACATGCACATGCACACACACACGCACACCCCATCATGCATTTGCACACACACACACTCTGGTGCACACATGCACACGCCTGCATATAACACAGCACACACATGCACACACA
>NW_020451160.1:1632545-1649894 GCF_003343035.1 Apteryx rowi
CCCAGAGGGAGTGGGGGGGTCCTGGGGGTGGGGGTGAGGGTCCTGGGGGTCCCAAGGGAGTGCAGGTCTCTAGGGAGTTAGGGTGAGGGGTCCTGGGGGTGGCGGGGGGGGGCTGGAGGTGTGGGGTGCTGCTGGGGGGGTCCGAGGGGGGTGGGAGTGATACGTTACACCGGGATGGGGTCCTGGGGAGGGAGGTGGGACCTGCGGACACCCAGCTGTGGGGTGTGCGGTCTGGGGAGGGGAAGGGCAGCACCGGGATCGGGCTGTTGGGGAAACGATGGCTGTGGGATGGGCAGCGGGATGTGTGGGGGCTCCCGCTGCAGTGTTTTAGGACCACGGCGTGTGAGAAGGGGGTTTCGTGCCCCAGGAGRTATTGGTTGGGGCCTGGTATGGGGTTGGGTCCTGGGGGTCTCAGCCTTCTCTGTGGTTTGGGAAACGTTGCAAGAAGTTGAAGATACCTGAGGTAGAGAAATATTTAAGYATACTGCAATTCAGAGGGCTTGTGAGAGCGCGCGCACCAGCGTTCAGGAAGCTCGGGGAGACTCCTGTTCGGCTGGTCCCATCTGGGATACCTATGTAAAGCGCAAGGGTAGAAGGACTTTCTGCAGTTGTGCGTTGTCTTCTGTGTTGAAATGCTTTGCTAAGGCAAAAGATGCCAYCTCTTTTCTTTTACCTTTGGGGCAACTGAGTCATGGGCTGGTGACAGTATTTGTCCAAGGTCACGGACAGAGTAGGTATTGAGGAGGACCTGGGTCTCTGGACCATAGTGCTTCCACCTTCAAGCGAAGCTCTTGACCTCTGGGTTGCTTCTTTGAATGTATTTATTTGTTATGAGCTGCTTGGACTGCATCCAGGCCTGCTGCATCTGGGCGAACCAGTGGCTGAAACTCGTTTCTCCCAGAGCGCTGGCTCCCCTGGTGAAAGTCTGCACAGCTCCACGACTCCTCTTCTCGGGCAGGATGCCCAAACTCCAGGGACCGTGGAGAGCTGCTCGCCCTCCCTGAGCTGTGCAGGGCCACAGACCCGAGGCTCAGTCGTGTTTGTGTGTCAGTCCRAGGGGTCCTGGTGCTTCTGCAGCTCCTGTGGAGCTGGGCGGAGGGAGGCTGTGTCTGTCCATCCTTGACAAGCCCAAGGTGATGAGGAACCCGGGTTTGGCAGGAAGGGAGACGGTGTGCACCGAGAGCTGGGAAGAGCGCATGGAGGAGCTGTGTGGGTGCAGATCTGAGCTGCCGAGTGGGGTGAGCGAGGTACGTGTGGCATCCCAAAGCTGCAGGTCATGCTGTGAGAAGTGGGGATCTCTGGAGGGGTCGGGGCTCCGCTTTCGCTTTGTGGGGTGCCTCTCTGGATCACCTCTYGTTGCTAAGGGTGGTCTAGCAGTCGGCAGGTCTTTTCTTGGGGCTAGAAAGTTTCCCCCCAAAGCAAAGAGGTAAGAACAGGAACTGGGAGGCCCCTTGYGAGGAAGCATTTGGAAGGTCTCTAAGGTGATCACTCACTCAGCACATTAATCCCCAAGCCCAGGCCTCCTGGGGACGGGGACAGGCAGTGAGGTTCTGCACCCTYGTCCACTGCTGCCATACAGCCAGCAGGAAAAAGCCAAGGAATACGTGTAGCGAGGAGAGGGGGTGCAGAGTCACCCCGGATCGTAAGACCTTGGGAGTGGGAGAGCAGGGAGAGATCTGGGAGCCAGGAGTGCCTAACTCTGCCCCTTCCGCTTTTCCGTGACCTTGATGAGATCACTTCACCAGCCTCTGCTTCCCCTTCCCTCGCTGCACAGTCCAGCACCGCTCGTGTGCTGTTAACGCTCAGGATCACAACCTCTGGTGTTACCGCCGTCTCTTCTAGCCACTCTTCTCTATCCCTTCCTTGTGCAGCCCCCTCATTCTGTGCTAGTCCTCACCTAATTCCTCATGTCCCTTCCTAAAACTGAACTGGGCAGCTGACAGGTTTGGCTGTGAAATGTCCCCCCTCATCTGGAGGTGGGGATGTTTCACCACCTGCGGTCCCTGCTTCTCTCTGGGGCTTGGGAATGAACTAGCCTCATCAAAGAAGGCAGGAATCATCCTGAGCTTTACTGACAGCCCAGACACATTAGCAAGCTGGGAGAAGTCCAGTTAACTTTTCCTTCTTAAAACACAGCAAAGCTCTTCATTTCCATGCCCTTCAGCAGTTCCTGATTTTGCCCAGACCTGGAGAAGCCACCATTCCCCGGGGTATTTGTGGTAAAGCTGAGGGCAGGAGAACTTTCCCAGGAGAAGCTGACCTTGCAGGCTTGGAATAATTTGGGAAATCTTGGAATCTCCTAATTGCTTGAGTAAATGGCTCCTTCCTGCTATTGGACACTGTTCTAACCAGGCTCGTCCCCACCACAAACCAGCTGTGACTTTCCATAGAGAGCACAAAGGAGACGTGAGTCCTCCAACTGCCTTGGAGCATCTGGAGTCGGGCGAGCCCTCCAGATCAGCCCGTTGGGCTGTGGCATCTGCAGAGCTCAGAGGTTGCTCTGCAGCTGCGGGTCAGAGCTGCGAGCCCCAGCAGCCCGGGTCGCCCAGCACTCGCCTTGCTTTGTGCCCTGGGCCGGCAGCCGCAGCTGCCTGTGCTGCTTAGGCGCTCCCAGAAGAGCTGCTCTGGTCTCCTTTTCTTGCTGGTCAGTTCTTGAAATTCTGCTGATTTTCTTTTCTTTCCTTGTCTTCGTAGGAAGCGGCCCAGAGAACAGAGCAGGCCAGACACTGAGGTGATGGGGTGTCCAGCCGGGGAGCGCACACCCAGGCTGAGCTGGGCCAGGGTGCTGGCAGAGGGAGGCAGTTGCAGCTGTGCAGGAGCAAGGGAAGGAGGGTAGTACTGACCTCAGCAGGGCCTGTACAAGACAGAAGAGGCCCGTGTAGCTTCTCGTGAGGCGCGTCACATCCATCTCCAGGAGTGACAGGTTGGGAACGGCTCTGTGGTGCCTATGTCTTGCTGGCTGATAGGACAGCCGGCTCCATTTTTACGTACCACTTTGCTTGGCAGGCTCCATCCCAGTGGCTTCCCGCTCTGAGCTTAGCAGAGGCTGAGTGAGGATTTGCTGAACTTTGGGCTTTGCCCCTTCATGTGAGCACATTATAAAATCATCTCACACCAGCTGCACCTGCTCTCTGCCCCGTAAGAGGCCTGAGCACAGCTGAGCCACCACCCCAGCCCCCTTGAGATGTGCTGCTTGGATCGTTTCGCTTCTCTTTGCAAACCTGCACGTTCAGGATGGCTCATTGTCTTGGCCTTTGAGCCCATCCACACAGCTGCCCTGGATCTGCCTGTCCCACTGTTTGCCTGGGGTTAGTTGCATTTGTGGATGGTGCTGATTTCAGGGTCCTAAAGGCTCCCTTTTTTTTTTTTTTTTTTTTTACTGAGCAGATGTTTTATGGTGTACAGAACAGAAGTTGGATCAGTCTCCATCCACCCAGGTCAGCACTAAGCTTTGTGGTACCCCTGCAATGGCAGTTGGTGTGCTGGGAACTTGTCCTACCTCCAAGAAGCCAAACTGCTTTGATTCCACCAGGATTAAATAACACGATCTCTATCCAGACTGAGAGCTTGGAGAGGAAAGTCCCTCATCTGTATCTAGCCCTTTGCGAGCTCCTGGTGTTTATTCGCATCCCACACTGATAGCATCCCTATTGCAGACACTCTGAGCTTCTCTGGGTAATGGCATAAAGGTGGGAGCTGTGGATGCTTCAGTCCGAGTTGGTCAGAATGATCCTGCGTCCATCAGTCATGGTGGCACCRACTGCTGCTGAACGAGTGCACGAGCTTCGCGAGGTGTTTGGGGGGGGGGGGGTGTATGTGCAGGTCTGTGGTGGAGTTTGGCTCCCTGAGCAGCGCAGACTGGAACATGCAAACTGCAGAACATCCTTGTGGGTGGAGGAGAGGATCTGCCACTTGGGAAAAGTGTTTTAGCCCAGTCACGTCTTTATTCTCCCACTTTGTCTTCTATCTTCCTCCCTCCAAGCAGAAGGAGGCAACGCTGAGGGCCTGTATGTTGGTACRGTCCGTGTGCAGCAGTCTCTAGAGACGCTTCCTACAAAACAGTCTCTTCCAGCCTTGCTGAGAATGCTTGAATGTTTTTCCCCAAATAACTTATCTTTAGGGGGATATGACTGAGTCCATTTTAAATGTGAGATTTAAGGATGAATTAATGGCAACTGAGTGTCTGGATTCCTCTGGTGACTTTGGAACGTTTTGACGTTGGTGTTGCCTGATGAGAGCTTGTGTTTGGCAGACACCAAAGTCAACCAACCACAGGACAGAATCTTGTAGGAYGCCAGATGTCATTAGTTCCACTCATCACAATAGTCTCCTCTCTCTTTCTCCACTGATATTTTTGTTTCCCAATTTGTATTTGAACTTCCTCCACAGCATCCGTGTCCCAAAGGTGGGGACCCAGATGGATGTGCCCTCTCTGTTCTGCACAGACAGGAAGAGCTAGAGAGGGGGTGGTTGTGCTGAGGACTGTCTTTACAGGTTCACCTGCCAGTCTCTAAAAGTGTCTCAGGGCAGCCTCTCTCCYTCCCCTTTCCCAGGAGTTTGGAGTACAAGTGTGTGAGATGGACAGAGGGAGGAGGGAGAGATGGGGTTCACATGGGTCAGAGAAGCATCCTAGTGTCGTTCTGGAGGAGAGGAGGGAAGGTCCCCTGGGGACAATTGCCATGTCACTCTGGATTTCAGGTGTGACGCTTCAGTCCCGAGGTGGCAGGCAGCTTGGAGATGTGTCGGAGGGCAGGGGCAGCGGTTGGACTTGTGCTGGGGATAGGATGCAGATAGGGGCCTGGCCCACAGCTCCATGGCCTTGCGGGGGCTGTGGCATGGCATCAGGCAGAGGAGAGACAAGGCTGGAGAAGTGACCTCCGGCAGGCGCTGGGAGTCATCTGCRCATTTCGGGAGAAGGGGGGCGGGCAGCCGCTGGCTCTCCTGGGAATCTTGCCAAAAGTCCTGCACACAAGTCTTAAATACAGCAGAGCAACGTGGCCGGAGTTGTTCCCTGCCTGACTGGGGTGGAGGGATTGCTCTGCTTTGGTGCAGTAATTAGAAGCCATTGAGTTCATTAACTGGCAGCTCTGGAAAGGCTGCCGATGTTTCTAATGATTTTCCCTGTTGAGAAGGGCAGCTGGGTGTGCTTGCGAGCTGTGGCCGGGAACCAGCCTCCTTCCAAGGAGACAAATAGGACTGCAACCAAGCGGGGGCATCGCACGGGGCTGCGCTGCGAGCCAGGCGTGTTGCAGGAGCAGAGGGTGWAAAAGGAGGCCAGCGGGTCTCGCCTCCTCGCGGGGAGGGGACTGAGCCCATGGAAGAGACTCGCTCTTCGCTTGTCAGTCACCTCCCGGCTCCCTGCTCCGTGACGCTGTACGGAGAAAACAGGTTTATAACTCTCCGAACAGATGGTCCTGCGTGGTGACTAATGAACTGTTCGCTGCCTGTCTCGGGCTCTCTGCGACGCCTGTCTGGGTGGAAGAGGGCTCGTCTGATCCTTRCTGATGCCAGCCGCTCGGAAGTAAAGCAGTTGCTCAGCCCCTTCTCGGGTGACCATGGGTTGCAGGCCATGGGGAGGCTGTCTCACCCCAGCGTGGGTAGTTCGGGGACGCTTTGCCGGCTCTGCCTTTCGGCTGCTACACGGGGTGGCTGGACGAGGCAGATCTTGCCAGATGCTTTCCAGCCTTTGCACAGCATGGTTTCTGCTGGCTGTGACCTTCCCAGCAGCTACGCCCACGGGGAAGCTTGTTCAGGGAGTTAATTCGGTCCCTCCATCCTCCTGAGGCATCCGTGTGTCCTCGGAGGATGCTGCCGCCCRTGGAGAGCACCTGACACATCTTGCTCCGTGTCCCGGGGTGGCTGCGCAGCGGCGGCCAGGCACGTTTCTTGAGTGCATTATGGGAGAGCCCTGGGAGGCCTGGCCGAAACTGGGGCAGCTGCTGCGCTTGCTGCCTGTCCCTTGGCTGGGAGCGCGGCCAGGCGCACGTACTCCTCGTGGTGGGGTGGGGACGGGGGGCCTCGGCCGGCCCCTCAYGCACGACTCGCTGGCAGAGCGTGAGTGCGGCTCTCGCAGCACGTATGAAGGGAGCGTTTGATGGCTCCAGCCGCAGTCCGACAGCCCCCCGCACTAAGCAGTGCCCTTGGGAAGGAAGCAGTTCCTTCCCTCTCTCTTGGCATCTTCCGCCTTTGTTTTACCAGTCAGGTCAGTTCGGCTGTTTGTGGCACTGCCAGCYGAAGCCCTTCCCCAGCCCCAGGCATCCCTGGCTGTACCTCTAGCTGTCCAGCTCGGTGGCACGTTGTTCAGGTCTGCTTCTCCTGACGCATTTGCGCGGGATCGCTCTGAGCAGAGCAGCCCTCGGGGCTCGTGTCCTGTCTCTGATAGCAGTCCGTCCCGCAAAGCTGAGGGGCTGCGACCCGCTCAGCGACTCGGCCCCGCGGCTTCCTCCCCCGTTCCTGCCATCCAAACTTCCCGTGTGTCCGAGAACAACCCTCTGCTCCCCCCAAGGCTAACTCATTTCTGCTAATCAGCCAGCCTGGCAGAGGTAACGAAGCGTAATTAACTGCTCCCTTTACACACAAACTTGGCTCTGTGGGAGGGTTTGTTAAAGGGATTTCTAGAGAAGCTGGCGATTGCAGTGCCTGTTCCAGACCAGTGCTGGGAGCCAGAGTCTAGGGAAGGGAGCACAGGCAGGTTGGGCAGGATCCTGCCCAAAGCCTGGTGGCCTCAGAGAGTGCAGCTGCCRCTGTCTGGGGCCCCATCTCTGAGAAAGATGTGCCCGGCCTCAGCGCCAGCTTGGGCTCCCAGCGTGATCGCGACGGTGAGAAACTGCTCCATTTGCCTGCTGGTGAAACTACTACCCGCAGCCAGARCAGTCCCGTGTCCGTCCCCGCCGTGCTGTGATGCCCTGGCCCACGCGGGACTGTGGAGGGTGGCTGGAGGGCAGGCAGGGAGGGCTGCCTGGGTGCAGGGACAGCTGACCCTGGCCTTTCAGTCTCGCTGTGAGCCAGGGGGCAGTGAGCAACGTCCCCCTTGTGCGTCTTGGGTGCTGTGACTGCAGGTCTGCAAAGCGGGGTCTCCCCGTGGTGGCTCAGAGGGGGCTGGAGGCTCTCGCCGTGCGAGGGGTGCAGAGCAGTGCAGGGAGGTGCTTTGGGGTCWGAGTCAGCAGAGGGCTGGTCTGACACCCTCCTTTGCTGCGTGACTGCTGCTCCCGAGTGGACGTGCAACTCCTGACACGCTGCAGCCCTCGGCTGTCGTGCTTGTGGCTAATTCAAACCCGTTCGGAGCAGGAGCTTCAAATTCATTGCTCCTCTGGGCTCGGTGCTGACTTGCTGCTCTGGGGAGACTGATTGCAGGGAAGGATGCAGCAGCCAAGGCTGCCGTGCCTCGGTTTCCCCTGAGATTGGCAGAGAAGAGTGTTGATCAGTGAGCTCCATGGGGACACAGGCATCAAGTGCTCCTGGGTGGCCAGGAACAGGGTCTAGGAACAAGGATGCTCCAAGGAGTGTGTCTGTAGGGACAGGAGTGGGAGCAGGCCCAACTTAATGCTGTCTGTCCTCTCTTCTGTGTCCGTCTGGAACTGGGGAAGGAGCGGCAGAAAAAAGCCAGGTTGCTCGAGAACAGCGATGGCTCCAAGGACTCGGACAGCTCTGCAGGACGCCGGGGCAGCGCAAGCCGGAAGCACGGGCGATGGCGGGGACGGCCGGACAGCCCTGGCGTGCTGGTGTCCAAGGTGGTGAGAGCCGTCACAGCGAAACACAAAGCGGGGCGGAGGCTGCCGGCCGCGCCGGACTCCTCCAGCCGGAGGAACCTGACGGAGCGGCGTGGGGACGCCCAGCTGGCCATCTTCCAGCAGGGCGACACGGGCAGCGTGGAGGGAGCCCCCCAGCCCACGGAGAACAGCTTCACCCCCAAGTGCGAGATCACGGGCAAAGATGCTCTCTCGGCGCTGGCGCGGGCCAGCAGCAAACAGTGCCAACAGGAGATCGCCAACGTGGTGTGTCTGCACCGGGCCGGCAACCTCATGCCACAGGCTGTGCCCCGCCACTGCCAGCTTTCGGGTGAGTCCTGCTGGGGTGCCRGGCACGTGGGCCACCCACCTTGTGTGACCAAACTCTTCCACCTTGCAAAAAACTGCCTCAGTCTGTCACTGATTCCCAGATTATGGCAGCCTCTGTAATTCAATCAAAGCTGTGCTGGCCTCCTTTAAGCTGGGCTGCTTCATCTGGCCCAGCCCAGTGAGGGCTGCAGAGATCAGGGCCAAGCACAGCTGCACCCTTCTGTTTCGAGGGGCTGGAGGGGGCATYCCCCCCCTTCCCAACGTGTCCCTGTCGACGTGGAAGCAATCGCAAAGGGCTGCGTGCGCCGCCGTGCCCTGCCCCGTGTGCCCTGGCTGTGTGATGAGGTTTGCCCTGGCCATGCTGGGCCCTGTGATCCCACCTTGATCAGATCCCCCCAGTTTATCGGGAGCTGTGTGCGGTGGGGCGGTGGGGTGCCCCGTGGCGTCCCGAGGCCGGCGGGGGGCTGATGGCAGTGTCCCTCCCCACGCAGGGAAGGTCAGCCCTGTGATCCAGTGGGACGAGAGCCGGCTGCAGCAGGCACCCCCCAGCAAGCCGGTGCGCATCGCGTACATGCTGGTCGTGCACGGCAGGGCCATTCGCCAGCTGAAGCGGCTCATCAAGGCGGTGTACCACCAGCAGCACTTCTTCTACATCCACGTCGACAAGGTCTGCGGGAGGGGTGGTCGCTCCCAGCTGGCTGGCAAGAGGGGAGGGGATGCTAAGGGTGCCCGGTTTAATAACCCAGACGGGCAGTGAGTGAAGTCAGCATCCCCTGCGGGGCCTCAGTGCTGGAGGAAGAGGCTGGGTAGGACTTGCCTGGGAGCTGTGTCCCTCCCTGGATGGGGGCAGCTACGATCTATCCCCCCTGCCCAGAGCAGTCTTGTCTCGCTGCTCTCCTCCCTGCAGAGGCGGCTGTGCGAGCTGGAGCTTAGCCCCTTGGGCACGTCCCCCTGCACAAGCAGCAAACGGAGCCTCCCCTCAGCGCTGCTGCTTTCTCATTTGGGCAGGGCTCAGGCTGTTTGCCCTCCCCCAGCCCACGGAGTGTAACATCTGCATTCTGCTGCTTCTGCACCCCRCTCCTCCTTGTTTCTGTGTGCTGGCAGCAGCCAAGAAAGAGCCCAAAGGCTTGGCTAGCAGCCAAACACCACCCATCCCAAAGATCACAAGATCCCAGAGAGATGTGTGGATCTGTCTGGCAGAGCTCATTGGAAGGAAAAGAGTGGCTGGGTCAGATACTCTGCTCTGTCCTGGTTGCCTGCTTTTTCTCTCAGCCACATGAGTTGCCCTGAGCAGGCAGAGGCAGGTTGTAGGATTGCTACCRCATGGAGCTGCCTCTGCTGCTCCTCGGGGCCCCTTCGGAGACGGGCTGGGGTGTCTGGCCAGCCTGCAGGCTGGCTGGAAGCACGGCAAAGTGGGACCCAGTGGGCATGGAGGGATGTCTCAGCCGTTCCGGGCAATGGACAGAGCCTGGCTGCATTATCGCCCTTCCACAGCTCCGGTTCAGCCCATGACAGCAGCGGCCCGAGGTTTACCTCCAGCGCAGGCTCGGTAGCTGACACTACCCAGCAAGGCAGGCAGGGAAATAAGAAAGACAGCGAGGCACACGCAGAGCAGGGCTGACTCAGAGCAGGTAGCGAGGAAGGCAGGACCCCGGGAAGATGACTCCCTGCTGATCAAGAGTCTCATTCCCTGGCAGCGCTCCAACTACCTCCATCGGGAGGCATTGGAGCTGGCCCAGCACTACCCCAACATCCGCGTGACGCCCTGGCGCATGGTGACCATCTGGGGAGGCGCCAGCCTGCTGAAGATGTACCTGCGTAGCATGAAGGACCTGCTGGAGCTGGCCGAGTGGCCCTGGGACTTCTTCATCAACCTGAGTGCCACCGATTACCCCACGAGGTGAGGACCCTGCTGGGTCAGGGGAGGACGATGGAGGGGTGAGGGCTGCTTGGTGCCGCAGCAGCCCTGGGAGCAACGCTGCTGGGAAGTGTAAGGAGGAGCAGGGAGCTCAGGGCAGATGGGGTTGGAGATTGCACCCACGTGCTGGTGATGATGCTCCAGGGCCAGGCTGGTCCCATCTCTGCTGGGGATCCCAGCCAGTACCTCGGAGGCTGTTTTTTCCTGTGGTCTGGGTGCTGCAGGGCGAATGCACGTGTGAGTACATGTGAATGCACAGGCGTGCACCACCTCACACACCCTTACCAGGCGCCAGACAGCAGAGGGGCCGAGTCTGTGTCTCCCCAGCAATGTGATAAGGATTTGAGTCAGTGCCTATGAAGCAGCTTAGGCTCCCTGTGTTTGGTGRCTGTTTGCAGCTTGAATATTTTCTGGGCTGCTTTACTTCAGGGGTTATTAACCCTTTCTATTTTGCATCTCAGGACCAATGAGGAGCTGGTGATGTTCCTGTCCAAATACCGAGATAAGAACTTCCTGAAGTCTCATGGCAGAGACAACGCCAGGTAACTGTGACTGGGGGCAGGGCCGAGCTGCACGAACAGAAAGGGGAGGATTTCTGAGAACTAAAAGAGTCAGGGCCGGGGGCTGTTCTGGCTGTGGCTGCCAGGAGCATAGTGGTGCTGGTGTGGGGCCAGGTCTTTCACGGGTGTCACCCCATTGGCTTTACGCTGTTGGAGATCCACCCTGTGTCCCAGCAGAGCGGGTGGCACCCTTAGCCCTGCTTGCAGCTGTAGGAGGACTCTCATACTCAGCCCTTGTCCCCATGCCCAGGTTTATCAAGAAGCAGGGCCTGGACCGCCTGTTCCACGAGTGCGACTCCCACATGTGGCGGCTGGGCGAGCGCCACATCCCCGACGGCATTGTGGTGGATGGGGGCTCTGACTGGTTCTCGCTGACACGCAGCTTCGTGGAGTACGTGGTCTATGCGAACGACCAGCTGGTGTCCCAGCTGCGGCAGTTCTACACCTACACRCTCCTGCCTGCCGAGGTGGGTGCTGGGTGAGGGGAACAGGCAAGGACAGCTCAGAGCCACCTTCGTTGTGAGYGCTGGTGTGTTCCCATCTTGGCTGTATTCGTTTTCCCTAAGACACAAAAAGAATGATGCTGGATCTTCTTCCTGCTGCACTTAATGTTTCTGTCCCAATTCATCCATGCCCCGGATAGCTGTTAAGGGCAGTGCAAAACATTCCTGTTCTGCTCTGGCAGCTTTGTGCCTCTGCTTTGCCCAGGCCTGGGAGAGAGGGGCAGATGGGCCAAGGGTCGTGTTTGTATCCAGCCTGCTTTAGCTSCAGACACCCCTCTGGGCTGGATAAGGACCAATCTGGGTACACAGCCTGTTCCGTTACGGGTTACCCTGTGCTGGGAACTGGGATGGATTTACATTCAGGATCTATTGCAGATTTTTGCTCATTTATTTAAACTTCCTGTTGCTGTGTGAGTGAGGACCGGGGGGCTACGTTAGCTTCCCAGCCTCCATCCCCACTGGGCCTCATGTCTGTTCTCTGCCGTGCACAGTCCTTCTTCCACACGGTCCTGGAGAACAGTCATGCCTGCGAGACACTGGTCGATAACAACCTCCGAGTGACCAACTGGAACCGGAAGCTGGGCTGTAAGTGCCAATATAAACACATAGTCGACTGGTGYGGATGCTCCCCAAATGACTTCAAACCCCAGGACTTCCTACGGCTACAGGTGAAAAAGATCCTCCTTTCTCCTCCTGCTCTCTCCCCTCCTCTCTGTCTCTCTCCCCGGTGCTCTCCCCTCTGAGCTCCCTTGCGGACGTGTCCCTGGGTACAGTGCCAGCTGGTCTGCACGTCTGCAGGGCTGGCTGTCCGGCTGTGGTGGGGCTCAGCACAGAGCTGTCTGTAAATGTTTGGGCCGTGGGATTGCACTGAGTATCCTGCCCCGCAGCCAGGCTTCTGCTTGCAATGTTGTTCCCCTTCCCAGACTTTCTCTCCTGTTCTCCTGCTCTCTCCCTGCAGACTTATGACTTAGGGCAAATGTCTTCTCAGTAAAACCACTTCAGAGAGCTGTCCTCCCTGGCAAGTCAAAATGCCTTGTGATGAACCGTCTTTTTATAACCATGCTCTAGCGAGCAGAGGCTTGGCCTGAGCGAGGCAGGTTTGGGAAAAGATGCCTCCAGCCCCAAAAAGTGAAGTTTGCAGGATTTCCTTGCCAGAGGCTACAGTCTTGGGCTTATATAGTGCAGGGCCCTGATTCTGCAAGCTGCGCTGTATAGCCAGGCCCTGTGCTCTGCAGAGGCTCTGGGAGGGTGGGGGCCTGTCTATATAGAGATTCCAGCTAAGGAGCTGGATGACACATGGCTGCTTCTGAGCACAGAAAGGGGGAGGCAGTGGGAGAGATGGGAACCTGACTGCRTTACCAGTAACCATGCTGTGTGCTACCACTGATCCTGCCATAGAGGATCCCACGTAGAAGCTGTTTGTGCTTTGCTGCTCCCTGGCCTGTGCCATCGAAGGGGACAGGATGGGTCCCAGCATGTTTCCCAGTCTGTCTCATCCCCAGCTTTCATGTTGAGGCGGGAGGGCAGAACGGGTGTAACCAACACTGTTAGAAACACCTTTGCTTTTCCAGCAACTCTCCAGACCCACCTTCTTCGCCCGCAAGTTTGAGTCAACAGTGAATCAGGAAGTGCTGGAGATCCTGGACACGCACCTCTATGGCAACTACCCCCCCAACACACCGGCTCTCAAGGCGTACTGGGAGAACGTCTACGACCGCATCGATGGGCTCAGCGGCCTCAGCGATGTCACCCTGACCTTCTACACGGCCTTCTCCAGGCTGGGGCTCCGCAAAGCCGCGTCTGCACCAGCACTGAAGGCAGAGAAGCTCTGCAGGTGGGACGTTCACTGCAGCTCCATCCAAGCTCCGAGTGTGACCTGCATCTTGCACTGGGAGGATGCTGAGGGTCACATGTGCAACCTCTCTCGCTCTTCTCTGTCTCTCCAGATTTGAGCCCCGGGGTTTCCCATCCAGTGTGCACTTATATTTCTATGACGACCGTTTCCAGGGTTATCTGGTGATGCAGGAGGTGCAGAACTCAGCAACCGGGCAAGCAGAGTCCCTGGAGGTGTGGATGATGCCCCAAGGAGCTTTGAAGCTGGCAGGTCACGGAGGGCAGACAAATAGGTTACAAAACCTTGAGGTAAATGGGGAAAGTTCCCCTCACAACACCCACTTTCCTCCACTGCTTCTCCAGACCACCCTGCCCTTCCTCCTCTCCCCCGCTTGCGCATTGAGAGGGACAGAGAGATGTGGTCCCTTCATTATGTCTGAGGACAAACCTTTGTCCAGGACGTTTGCTCTGATTTCTACATGCGGGGAGGTGTTACAGGGTGGGATATGGAGTCGGTTGGTGGGGAGAAAGCCTGAATGGATCTTGGGGAAGAGCTGAGGCTGTTGATGCCGTGGCTGCCTGTGGCAGCAGTAGACATCAAACACAGCTGGATTGGTACTGGCGGGCAGGCAGGAGAGCAGCGGAGGGGGKGTGTGCATTGCATTGGGATGAGAGTTCAGACCCTGCCCAGCTCGGGGGGGTGAAACACAACACCAGATCTGGTAGCATCTCCCAGCCCAGTGTCCCACTGCTGTGCACCTCCTGTTCTTGCAGGTGGGCACAGAGTGGGATCCCAAGGAAAGGCTCTTCCGCAATTTTGGAGGCCTGATGGGGCCTTTCGACGAGCCAGTGGCCATGCAGAAGTGGTCGCGGGGGCCCAACCTGACAGCCACAGTGGTGTGGATTGACCCCACGTACGTCATTGCCACTTCCTACGACATCACGGTGGAYGCCGAGGCAGAGTTCACCCAGTACAAGCCTCCCCTCAACCGGCCCCTGCGCCCCGGCATCTGGACCATCCGCCTCCTCCAGTTCTGGGAGCCCCTGGGGGAGAGCCAGTTCCTGGTGGTGCCGCAGACCTTCAACCGCAAGCAGCCTCTCAGGAAGGGTGAGGATGCTCTGGAGATCGGGGCTGGGCCTCTCCCTGCAGGCGGTCCCAAGCACTTGCCCCGGTGCTGGCCTCCCCGGGCTGCAGCTGATGACAAAACGGGAGCCACCCTTCCCGGTGGTGTCCCCTTGCCCACATGAGTCCTCAAACCAGGCCACTGGGCAGCCATGGATGGCCCATTCGCAGGTCARTTAGATCCCTTCTCCCTCCATCCGACGGCAGCATCCCCATTCCTGGGTGCGGGCTGGGGGCTGCGAGGGAACAGGATGCTGAGCCCCGCTGGGAGGGTGGCGGTAGGAAGAGCAGGGAGCCGGGACGTTGCCGCGGTGCTGACACCCTCTCTCTCCCCGTCCTGCCCAGACGATAGCGGCTGGCTGCACGGCGGGCCCCCCCGCAACGAGTACATGGAGCAGAGCTTCCAGGGCCTGGGGGGGATCTTGAACTTGCCGCACGCGGACGAGGCGGAGAAGGACGCGGTGCGGAAGACGCAGCTGACGGGCAGAGCGCTGGACGACTGGGCAGACGGCACCATCAGCACCTTCTGGTCCGTGGCGGACGTCTGCGTGAGCAGCCCCTCTGCCTGCTCCGCCCTGGAAACCTGCAGCAAAACCTCCTGGAGCTCGCTGTCCCCAGACCCCAAATCAGAACTGGGACCCGTCAAACCCGACGGGCGGCTGAGGTAGCAGGACCAGCCGGGGGGCGGCGCTGGGAGCAAGGAGCATCCTCCGTCACTGGCGTGGTGGGGGGGTTCTCTGGACTACATCACCCCGTGAGATTTACACCGTAGTCGCTCGGGGAGGAGAGTGTGGGAACCTCCGGGCCGGGGAAAACCTTCTCCTGTGGGTTTTTTTTGGGGTGGAGGGGAAGGTGCAAGCCTGGGACCTTGCCCACCTTCCCCAGGAACGGGCACTCGCTGGCCAGAGGAGAGCGTGCGGGGGCGCCCGTCGCCACGGGGCGCGATGGCATCGGCGGCTGGGGAGAGCAGTGTATTTATTGCTCCGGGCCTTGGAGCCTCGGGAAGGGGTGATGGGGGAGGGAAGAGAAGGGAGGCTGGCAGGCGGGTAGGCTCTGGGCCGGCTCAGCACCCTGCCCAGCCCCGGGCTGGGTCTCTGCAGGATCAGGCCCTGTGCCACTGGCCGTTCCCCTGGGAGAGCTGGCAAAGGGCTCTGGGGACAGGGCGCACAGGGACGGGCAGGAGCAGAACGGGTCAACGCCTGCTGTGTGCATGGAGCTGCTGCTGGCCCAAGGCCTGCATCTCATCCCCTCCACCCCAGCCCTTTAGTTTGTATTTTTATAAATATAGAAATATATATGATGCAAAGTGCAATAGAGACGAGACCCCCGCATTGGCCGGGAAGTCCTTGTGTCTCCGTCTCCCCTCAGACTGTAACAGAACTTGTTCTCTTGGGTGTCCTGGAGCTACAGGACAGGGTGCTGGGTCATTGTGGTTTCTGTTTTGTTTTGTTTTTTATTGTTTTGCTGTTTCCCTGTTTCCTGCTGGGGGAATCGTATCCTGCTGCCTCTCGGGTAGGGCTGCCCTGYGGTCRCAGGGTGCTGCCCGCCCTCCGGGGYGGCTGCCCRACCGTGCCAAATGTTTGGACCTGCTGCTGTTTCTTGTGCAACGGCCACAGCTGGGCAATTCGGGGGAGCACTTCTCTATTCACCGTTGGAGATCAATAAGCCGCTGTGGACTCTGCATCCCCTGTCTTCACTTTAGGGGAGGCTTTGGGAACTGAGCACCGGGACGCCTGAGTCCCCTGCCAAAATGCCACCCGCATGGCTGATTTCTTGGTCCGAGTGAGACAGCAGTTTCCCTTGCTGGAGGGCTGCCTTGTGCCACGGCTGGTCGGCACAGCCTTTTCTTTTCTCCTGGGTCAGCAGAAGCTCTCGGCATCTAGTGTACTTCCCTGGCCAAAAGCCAAGAGGTGAGACAAGGTCTGGCCAGCTCTGTCCCTTCTCCACTGTTTTTGCTTCCCCCCTTTTCTGGAGGGAACGGATGCCACCTCCTCCAGGGAAGGGGTGTAGCGGAGCACCCTCCTCCCGCCCGTCCCCCCAGGCCTTGGGGGCTCCCTGCAGTTTTCCTTCTCTGCACGGAGAAGTCCGAGTTTGTTTTTTCCACCCCGGGAAGATGTTTTGCGTGCCATACTGAACTGCAGCGGGACCGCGGGCCCAGCCTGGGAGYGGCTACGGCCAGCGCAGAGGGGCTGCCGGGGCCGGGACCGGTGCCAGGCTCCAGGGAGGGTGGGGATGGATCTCACGGACCCCTGCTCAAGGTGAGGGCAGCCGGAGCAGCTTGCTCAGGGTCATGTGCAGTCGGGTTTTGAATATCTCCAAGGATCTGTGCCGTCCTTCACGTCTCTCCAAAGCCCAGGGCTTTCCTGGCTGACAGCGCTGCGCTCGGGCTGCCTTTTGGTTTGCGCTCACAGTCTCCTTTTCTGGTTTAAGGACACTGGTGCTGAAGGAGCTGATGTTGTAAAATCAGCTCTTCTGCACACTAAGGGGGGATGGAGACCTTAGTGGGCAGGGGCAGCTACCTGCTGGCACCCGAGCCCGCTCCCTCCTTGCTAGCCGGGTGCCCGAGGGGCTGGGGCTGGGGAGGACGTGGGGTGAGAAGTGCTCGGTGCTCTCAGACACGCTGTGCAGGGCCTGGCCCCGGGCCAGGGGAGGACGCCAAAACTCTGTGTCAGAAGCATTATGTAAAGTTGTCTTAAATATGCAACATCACCACAAATATATCTATATCTCTACAGTGCGGTGTGTCGGGTTTTTGCCACGTATGCTGGAAATGCGGGGGGAGGAGGGGGGAGCAGCTCTGTGTTTCAAAAGGAAACGCTAGAGAGGGGCTTTGCTGCTGCAAATCCTATGGCGAAGGGGCAAACCTGACCCAGATGCCGCTGCTACGAGTGTCCCTGCGGAGCGTGGAGTCTTGGGACCTTCTGGGCATGCTTTGCCCCAGCTAAGCTGTGGGGCTTCCCGAATGCATCTGCGTCCCCTGGGCACCAAAATGGGCCGAGAAAACTGTTTGGGGAGGGATGTTTGGGGGGGGGGGGGCTCAGTCCGGTGGTTTTTGTGAGACTCGCATTGCAGAAAGCAAGTTACTACTATTATTTTCCCTTAGCCTGTGGCCAGAGGGCGGAGAGCTCGGGTCTCCGGGCGGGTTAAGGTAACGCGTTTTAGCTTCCTGACGAACGGGCCCGGCCCGGGGCTCTCGCGGTGCTGGAGGAGGTCAGGCCGGGGGAAGCCCGTGGGCGCCGCCTGATCGGATTACTGAGCGTTTAGATTGCGCTTAGCGTTCAAATGCTAATTAACTAATTAGCGGCACGTCCTGTCGCGGCCCCGGGGGGCTGCTCGCTGCGCGGGGGCTCCGCTC
>NW_020451160.1:1650603-1674010 GCF_003343035.1 Apteryx rowi
GGAGACCCTCGGAGGGGCCGCGCAGTGCGGGGCTCTTGCCGTAACCCCGTCGCGTAGCTTTGGGAGGCAGCGAACGGTGGTCGAGGGGGGAACCAAGGGCGAGAGGTTCTCCGCAGCGCTCCAGCCGAGTCCCTAAATGAGGGCTTTACCCGCAAGGAGCGYGAAGGCTTGCAGGTTCTTCTGAAAACGTGGTGCCCTAAGCGCAAGGGAAACGCAAGGCTTTGTGCTCTGAGCGTGGGGTTTGCTTCTCGCTGCCTGCCCTCARCAGATCTTCGCTTCTGCCTTTCCCTGCGTGGCAGTGCCGAGCTGGATAACGAGCAGAGGCTTTGCAGAGCAGAGCGTGGCCTGACTAGGAGTCAAAAGTTCCTCGTATACAAAAGGACTTGCAAATAAGACCCTGTCTTGAGGTGCTGGGAGTCTGAGCAGAGTGCTTTGCAAGCCCAAATGGGAAGGCACTTGCTTGTTGGAGGTCCCGATCAGTGCTAGGGCCGGTCCCAGTGCGCTTGCTTAACTTGTACGGGGTTTGCTTTGGATTCAGGATTGGCTGGAACCCCTGTGGCTTTGTGGTTTGTTCCTGATCTTTTTAGGGAGAGAGAGATGTCAGGGGCAATGGGGCTTTCAGCGTCCTTGGGATGGAGAGCAGGGGAGCCAGTCTGTCTGTGCTTGTCTAAGCCTGCTCTTTCCTTAGAGACCCAGGGGGATGAAGGGAGGAGGTTGCTGGAAGGCTCTGCCAGGCACAGCAGGCTGCTGGCTCCATTCATTTCTTCTCCCTTCTCCTGGCAGCGGTGTCCACGTCTGTGTTCATCGTGGCGATTCTGGTCCTGCTGCTGCTCTTGTATCACCGGGACCCCATGTGTTGCCAGTTTCTCTGCTCGTGCCGCTTCTTCCAGAGTCCTAGCCAGTATGTGAGTATCCTCCCCTCGCTTCTGCCTGCCGGCAAGTCCCACACCATCAAAGCTGCTGGTCACATCCCTCGTTTCTTTGTGCTGTGGTCTCCGGGGCTGGATCGCAGGTCGCAAGCCGAAGAGCAGCCTGGCTCCCCTTTTGCACGGGGGCAGCGCGTGACGCTGCTCGCCCACCGACACAGAGCGGCTCTGTCTCCCATCCCTCACGCTTCCCTCCTTGGTGTTCCCACTCTATCCAAGAGGTCCGTCCACCCAAACGCGCCTGGCTGTAGAGGCGGGGGTCGAAAGCAGGCTGTTGGGGGCAATATCCTCCAGGCCCGAGACGAGCAGGTTCCCCTGGCTCCCCCGGCAGCATGCAGGGGGGTCTCCTCCCCCAGCACGTGCGTGTTCAGAGCAGGCTCCTCCATGCCGCCCTGCTTTCCAGGAAAGGGGCACAGCGGGGAAGGGGGCTGGAAAGCTCAGTGCAAGGCAGACAATGCCGCTCTCCAGCGCCTGCATCCCGGCAACTAGCTCTGTTGTGCGCAGATCCCGGGCGCGGAGCAGCGCGACACAAAGCCCTTTCACTTGCCTCTGCAATTTCCTGGGGCTTTCGAGTGGGGAAGCTGGTGAGGGGAAAAGAGCAGTATGTTCAGCCAGCGCAGCCTTTGTGATAGTTTCTGCCTGGGGAAAGTTTGGCCTCCACAGGCCGCGGTGACGGCGGTTCGGGAGGAGGATCGAGAGTCCCCTGGAGCAGAGGGGACGCTCACCTTCAGCCTCAGCTAGCAGGGGAGGGAGAACTTTGTTCAGTGAAAGGCAAATCTAATAGTCCCGCTGGTACCCCAGGCTGAGAAACCCCCAGCAGAAATCACAGCRGAAACAGGCTGCCCTGCTGGTGTCCCCTGCACGCTTCGCTGGATCTGCTCCTTTCCCCCCCTCGCTCTCTGCCGCCTGCTTGTCCGTGGCACGCGCAAGGGAGAGAGCTCTCACTGCTCGGCTGCACTTCTTGCTCTGCAGAGCTGCTCTCGGAGGCCGTGCAAAGTCCTCACTTCTGGCCACCCACCCCTTTCCCCCCTCGTAGGGGCTGGGGACGTGTAGTTGTCCCCCAAAGGGGGCATCTCGGCTCTAGGGCCGTTTGCTCGGGTGAGGTGCTCGCGTTTGGTGAGGAAGGGGGCTGGAGCAGGTGACTGAGCAGGTCGGTTGAGAGCGTGATCTGGGCGCTGGCCTGGCTTGTGTCGCGTGAGCACTGTCCCCTGCCTGGTGGCGGTGCTGGTTTGGGGTAACTGTGCTGCTGCGCCAGCCCCAGAGAAACCGCAGTGAGCTACAGAGCCTTTGCAGTGGTCGGGCTTGGCTCTTGGGTGGGTGGTAAAGGAGAAGGCATCTTGCCTTTAGCAAGGGGGAGTGTGGATAGAGGGATGTGGATGTGAATAGATATATATGGGACAAGGAATATATATAGATAGATAGGTCTTTTCCCGTAGGAGTAAGACTGGATCCTCTTGGGGGGAGGGGCTGGTAACCACTTCTGCTGTTTCAGCTGTCTGCAGGGTCCCTGTCAGTACGTGCCCGTACATAGGATGCATTTCTGTAAGAAAAAGTGAAGCAGCTGTACTGGTGTGAGGCAGCTTTCAAGCTGGTATAGCTGCACTGGTTGTACTGGTTTTGCTAATCAATATTAAAACAAAGAACAATTATACGCACGGCCAACCTATTTTTCCCTATGGCTTCTGTGACTGTGCGGTAGGGCTGAGACAAATGTTTCCTAAGCTGTTAATAGCAAAAGCAAATCTTTCATTTGTAGTTCACACTTCAGATCCCTGGTTGCTCTTGAAGGGCCCCCAGTTAGGGAGGGGAGTGCAAAGAGGAGCTGGGTGGGATTTGCTCTGAAGCCAGAGAGACAACAAGAGCCCGCTTGGGCCTAAACTGCTTCCGCAGGCTGAGCCTCCGGCTGCCGAGAAGTATGAGCTTGCCGATGCCACGGGGGCAGAACTAGACCAGCTGGAACATAAAACCCTCTGTGCCTGAGAAAGGCGCACGTGGATTTTTGCGCTCATGGGCACTAGACGTGACTGTCCTGACCGAGCCCMGGATGGCAATCTGCCACCTCACTTTCTCTGCAGATAACATGGTGATGCTGGGCTATTTACTGCTGGCAGAAATGGGGCTTTTGGGGAACAAAGAAGTTCCTAGAACTTGAGTCCTGGCTCTCACACGAGGGACCCCTCCCTACAAGAGGGGTCTCTGCTTGCTGTTGCTCAGCACCTTGGCAGGGAACTCAGTTTAACTGGGGCAAGTCTCTTCACTCAGGAACAGAACGGCTACTGTTCTTTGAATTTGCTTGCCACATTATCCTGAAATGACTTCCTTTAGATAAGCATTTACAAATTCTGTCACCTTGAGCATATGACTGAGCTCTTATCTTTATTAGTGGAATAGTTGGGCGGTTGTTGTCCTCCATCCCCCAGACGATGATGATTCTGCTGAGCTTGAGTGAAGCTCTGCCTTTGGGGCCAGGCTGCTCTCTGCTCGCTGTGCCAGGCGGAGGTGTCGGTGGCTCCGGGGCTCGGAGGGCCCTGCGCTCCATGGTGAGGAGGTGCCCATAGCAGTCGGCATCGGTAACTGGTCAGGCCGCAGGCTGGCTGCCAGGGGTGGGAGCCTTGTGTGCCAGGCAGGCAGAGCTAGCGGCTCTCCACCCAGAGCTAAAGCAGCACGGTGGGGGGCTGCCAAAGCCGAGCACAGCGAGGAAACCGAAGGGAGAGCACTGAGCCCTGCTAGGGTGACGAATGCACCCGTTGGGTGCGAAGAGCAGCCGAGCAGGCTCGTTTCCAGGTGCTCTCGCCAGCGGCGAGCCACTCCAGCTYGCGCTTCCCGGGCTGTCCCGTGCAGGCTGCCTGAGCGCTGCTTGCTGTCGGGCAGGATGTTGGGGATTTCTGCTTGCACTCACGTTCTCCTCCCTAACCCCTTGTTACAGGACTGCCCCCCTCCATACTTCAGCAGCAGCCAGCGGCTGGTGGGACCCCAGCATGGAGCGTCGCGACTGGAGAGCGCTGCCGAGAATCCTGGCATGCAGGTGACGTTGGCTGACACCGTCTTCCCTAACAGGAGCCGGGGGCGGGGGAAATGGTAGCAAAGATCCTGATGAACTTGGGAAGGGGCTTTGGTTATGGGTGCCTGGGAGGCTCTTGGGTACTACAGTATCTAGAGCAACTTTGAGAAGTGCTGTCTGCATGTTATAGCCCTTTGAGGAGGGCCACAGGGTGCTACATCCCCCTGCCATGAGATGTTTTGGCATTTAGTGCCAGGCAGATCCCTCTTGGCCTGGGATCTTGCAAAGCAGGTCTGCATCATGAGACTGTGGTGTAATTACCTCCAAGATCAGGCTCCAGGGAGGGTTTGCAGATTTCTTCCTTCAGGATCCAAGGAAGGGCACTCATGACTCCGCACTCTGAAGTAACTTGAGGTGACACCAGGCCATGAACTTCCAGCTAAGACAGAGACCAGTGCACTGAGGTTTCTCTTCTGGGCTGGGTATTTCTAGGGAGATGAGCTATTCTGCGTTGGAACCCCGAGCAGCTACCAACTCCCTTCCTGGGAACAGTCTCACTTGCCAAGCTATGAGAGCGTGCGGAAGAAAGATCGCCAGCGGGAAATCCATCAGATGATTGCCGAGAGGTTTGGGCTGTGGGCAGACCCTTCCCAGGAGGTAAGCTGTCCTGTGCACAAGGCTGTTCTCAGCTGGCAGGGGCCCAGGAGCAGTCTTCCTCCGCTCTGTATCTAGGTCTTGCTTCAGCAATTTGCAGTAGCAAAGGACTCTGTTCTCTGCAATTGTCTTTCTCTGATAGCCTTTATCTCTGGCAAAGGCACACAGCGTTCCAGGAGGCTCCGGCTGTGTACATCTGTGCCGGTTAATGATTGATCTCGCCTGGTGCATTTGCAGCAATGCCTGTGCAGGGAGGAAGGGCAGAGCTGCTGATGAAAGGGCAGGCCCTCTGGATCATCTGCTCGGTAGAAGTCCAAGCTGGGAATGTTATTTTTAGATCTGTAAGGCTTCCAAGGTCTCTCGCTCCCTTCTCCCTACGGGGCATCTCTGACAGGCCCCTCACTGTTATCTTGAAATGCTTATGGCTTATTTATGAGCTGGAGGTTTTTGCTTGTTAGGATGTTTAAGACTTGCACCTCCCCCAACAGAACAAAGAAAAGCAAGTGCGTCTGCCAAGAGACTCCTGTAGGACAAAAAGGCCTTATTGACTAAAGCAGAATAGAAACATTTGAAACCTGTAGTAGGGCACTAAAAGGCTCAGTCGTTTACCTGGATTTTGAGCTCTTAAAGCTGCATCAAAAAGTTTGCCATGGTCAGCACTCCGCTAACTTGGCACTTGCCCCCTTTGGCACTCAGTGTTTGGAGTCATAACTAATGATACCTGCCCTGAAAACCAGAGCGCTAAAGGCACGGGAGAGTAAGGCCCAGACTCCCCAAGGATGATGAGCCGGGCACTTAAAATTTCTTGATCCAAGCCCAGGTGACTTGCCCAGAAGAGGGGGGCAGGGTAATGCCATTTACAGTTAGGAGGGGTGATCGCAGCACTCGCTGGTATTAGCACAGCTGGCTTCAGCAGCCATGGCAGCAGTGAGTACCACGCGCTGCAGTGGGAGCTCTTCAACAACATCCCCTGTGCCACTGCTGTCATTCTCTGTGGGAAGAGAGAAAGCTAGCCCAGCTCTGCCAAAACATAAAGTAACTACAGCTCAGAATTCCCCTGTTGCCGCTATGCAGTGAGACTCCCTATCAAAATCTGGATAAAGTCTGGTTTCTAGGTGCTTATATAAACAACTGTACAGCAATTTATACTTGGTCAAAAGCAAGCAAGCAACAACCCTCTTTCAACAAAAGGGAAGAACAGCAGTTTGGCACAGAGAGTGTGTGAAGCGGGAGCAGGTGGAATATACGGTAGCTGCTCCAGTAGACTTCTGCCCTCCATGTTACAAACTGGTGCTATGCGCTGATCTTCCAGGTGTTCATCTAGCCAGCAGCATGTTAAGGATTACAGGAATTTAATTTCAGGGATGTGGTGGCTGTGAGTCTTGTGTTGCATGCTCTAGGAAGAAGTGGGATAATCTCTGTTATTTCTGATCAGCTGTAATACTCTTTCTCTTTTATAGATGCCACCTCCCTACGAGCATGCTCTAAGGCATCCTCCAGCTTTCTCAGGAACAGTAGTAAGCTCAGAGACCTTGGACAGACATGGCATGCCAGACCCTTTCCAGGCCCCTGTCAGCTACCAAACTCAGAGGAACACAGCAGTGTAAGGACTCAACCTCAAGATACTCCATCTTCCTGTGGTGTCAATGATGGAAGTGCCTGTGACATTGTTCTTGTCTGCAGGGAACAGCCAAACCTGAGACCTTCACCCAGATTTGCAATCAGCCGAGAAACACACAGGCAAGTCGGACCCAGCCAGTGGAGACTTCCATCCTGCAGCACAAGGATAAAAGCAGAGCCACCACCAAATATTGCTCTTTCTCCAGAATAACCAGGGATGTCTGCTTGCTCTGCTCTCTGCCAAATGTACTGTTACCAGAGGYGAGCTACTTTGTTCTACACAGGGAGCAAAGCAAAGGTCTGCTCAGCCAGAGCCTGTTGAGGCAGCTGAGCGTAACATACCTCTGTGAGGCTGTGGCAAGTACTGCCAAGCATACCAAGTATTAGACCTCAGAAGGTGGTCATCTTCTACTACTTCACTTATTTCTTAGGTTATAAAATGGCTTTCTTTATCAGCATATCAGGTACCAGGTGGGAATCCTGACCTGAGAGTAACAGAATGAATCTGCATCAGAGCATCACTATGTGCTCTCACAGCAACATTCCTCTGGGATTTAGAGCAATTTTGTACGAACTTGAGATAAAGATTCAGGTGYCCAGGAGATTCCAGATTCAAGATCCAGGAGTTTGTGTTACTTGAAGTGCTGAATGCAAATAGAGACCAACAAGACAAACTGAGCGACTGGACATGCAGCTGGGAAAGGATAGAAGCATGGAGGGAATAGCTGGTGGTCTCTATGAAGGACATAAAGAAGCAAATGTGGAAATATGTGGTTAACCCAGTTTACTTAGTCTTCTTTTGCAGAGCAGACAATCTAGTAATGTCAAGCCTGGTGTCATTACACCACCAATTTTGATACCATTTTCTACTGCAAAACAATTGTTTTAAAAATTGTTTACAAAGCTGTAGATAAAGTGAGATCAGTTTGGCCACCAGGCATTTGGGCTCCTGTCTCTTTGAGCAACATAAGCAACCATGGAATGACTCAGAAAAAATAAAAGGATAGTCTGGATTATGGCTTTATGATACACCTCATGGCCTCCAGCAGCTGAGTTTCAAATACCATCCCAGACTTGTGCACTCCCAGGCACTCTAAAATTAGTCATGAGTTAGTCTTAGGAATGTAAACTTACCTCACATGGCTAGTAAATGGAACACTTTCAGGGATAGTATTGGAGTTAATCAGTGAGATGAGTTAGTTATTAAGAAAAAAAACTAGCTTCCTGGGATGCAGAGTTAGGTGCTAGTGGAAGAGGATCTGTCCTCTTCTGCAGTATCTAGAATTAATACACAAATATAACAGTAATGTCTAAAGATGATTAAAACTTGACAGGAAATTATTAGTGGGAAAAGAACTGATGTARGAGTGATTCTGAAGTTAACTAATCCAAGGAAACAGTGGAACAGGTTCTCCAGAGAGAGACAGCTGCATAAATGAGCATAAGCACCATATATTCTGTGAACAGTCAAGACACTCAAGAAACCCATAGCATTTATTAAACCCTCTTATAAATGCCAGCAGGTGATTCCAGTGTCCAAGTACCAACCATATGTGCTTTAGAAGCAAGAAGAGTCCTACGCAAATATCTTCAGAGCTAGAATATTCTTCCAGGCACACGGCATCCTAGGATGCCAGACCAGCTATAGTGATCTGTCCCAGCAGTTCCTGCTGCTCCTACATGATGTAGGAAGCTCAAAGCATGTTGACCAGTTTGAAGCTTCCTACTTCCGTGGTAGGGATAACACTGATGAAGGTTTTGTAAAGAATTGCTCCTTTCGGTAGTTGACAGATCACCTCCCTGCTCTCACTGCTGCGGGGCGGAGGTACGTAGACCTCTTTGGTGTATCTCACAATCCCATCCTCCAGAGCGTAAAGTGTCTTGTTACGGCCTATCCCCACCTGGAAGAGGACAAGCACACTGTTAGAAAGGAAAGGTTGGAAGTACACCACTAAAGCAGATCTGATCATCAGTCTGCCTTGTTTGATATCCTGGCTTCAAAAGCAGCTGCTGTTTTGTATTTTAGAATGAAAAAAACCCCACATTACTTGCTTCCAGCAAACAGTATGTAATGTTTTTCATTACAAGGGAGGAGATACTAATTCCACCCTGAAGTACAAGAGCCCAGTTAGGTTACAGAAGTCTTTCAGGATATTCATAACTCTCAGTACTTTCCCAAGTCACATGGGAACAGATAATTCTAAGCAGGCTTTGTGACTAAGAAATAGCAGGTAATGAAACCAAATTTCAGGATTATATGGAATACTGGGGAAGAAATTAAGAAACAGCTTGTAAGAGAAGAGGCATTGACTGTGGGACCCTGTTGTGACCCTGTTGTGGGCTGCTGTTCTCTTGAGAACTGAAGAAGAGATGGAAAAGCAACTTACATGAGCCCCTGGATGCCAGCGTATCAACCGCTGTGTAGCCAAAATGTTGCCTGCGTGCACAAATGTACCTGCAACAGAGTTACACAGTCAGACTGCAGAGGAATGGAGGTCCCTCAAGCCCTAGAGCTGGCAGAATACGGACAGTTCTAGGACTTACAAAACCAGCTTTCTGTGAGATTTTGTAAGGAAAAATGACTTCAAATTCTAAAAGCATCTAAACACAAATGCTATTGGCAAGAAATAGAGGGCAATTGATGCACAATGGCAAAAAGCAATTCTAATCTTTGAAAAGATTACTTGCAGGGTACAGGGCATTTTCTGTTTGCTAACGGCATTTSTTTTATTACCTTTTTACATTGATTTGTTTTCATCAGCAAACCTACTAATTATTAAGCACTCAACTGCATGAATCTGTACTTTGGCTTCTGCTAAGCCTCATAATTCTCCCCTTTGTAAACATCTAAGATGCCCAGCTTTTGAAAACAGCATGGGGTGAAAGTGCATTTGAGTTATCAGGTGCCCCAGAGTGTACCCCTCCTCCCAGACTCTCCAGAGAGAGGTAAAGTTAGACCTCAAAGCATGTTTTCTATAGGTAATTTCAGCTGGCTGCATGGAGGCCCATCTGAGAGGGAGGCTGACTCACCCTGCCCTCCTGCTGGTGACTGGTGTGACTGTTGATGGTGAGGTTTTGCTGAACCTCCTGTTTCCTTTCTCTTGAAAGTGAGCCCAGGCCACCCCCTTCCGAAACACTCGGCAGTTAAAATCTAACACCCGTAGCAGGGGATAACCTGTGGAGTTGCAACACAGTACACACCCTGCAACACAGATAAGACTACTAAACAGATGCCTTTACTTACCATCTACTTTTTTTGCTCCATAGCGTTTCCCAGGGCTGCGACCACCTAAATTTTTTGAGCTGCCCCCAGCTTTCTTAGAAGCACATCTCACAGCAACCAGGCTTGTTCGCGGAGCAGCTAGAACTAGATTCGGAGTGAGAACAACAACAAAAAAAATCTCGGCTGAAAAAAAAATTAATACTCTTCCTTTAAACTTGAAAAAAAGACTATCAGTCAATATAAATTTTAAAGGTAAAGACAAAAGAAAGCCCTGAGGAAAAATATTACTACAAAATTAAATCATGGTTAGACCACTGTGGACCAAATCTTCTGCAAAGAGGCCACATCTCAAGAACTGCTGCTACCCAGGGGAGAATAAAATTCTCAGCAATGGTGTTAAGGTACATATACAAATTCATATTTCAGTAACACCTTGAAAATCTATGAGCTACTTAAGCTACTGGTTGCTATGTATTGGCCTAATATAGCTTTGAGAAAAGACAAATTGTGATCTGTGTTTTGGTCTCCCCTTCAACTGAATTGGATTTATTTAAATAGTCTCATCTGTAAGACTACAAAATGTTAAGACTTCCATTCAGGAAAGTATAAAAGCGCAGATATAATTACCACCCTGAACAAAAACTAATTTAAGCATTTTATGCAGCTCCTTGAGTTACAATCAGGACAAGTCAAGGAAAAAGAAAGCAGTTATTACAGTAACCGATGTCTCTGGAACACAAAATATCATTCACACCACAAAGTTCTTTCTTCAGAAAAGAAAAGACACTTTGAGTGAATACACTGATTTTCTTATCAAGAAAGCTGACTCTTCAGTGAACTTCTCTCTGTAAAAAAATGACTGAGATATAATTACTTCTTTTTACAAATCTCTTTAGTTCTTTTTTTGTGCAGTCAGCAGCCATACCCAATTTTTTCTAAATCGAGGGATTTAACCTCTTTAGCATTTAACCTCTTCAGCAGCAAGTTAGTAAAGAAGAGTGGCTATCGTAACATTCTTGTTTCCTTATTCAAAGTAGAAGCACTGAGTTACTTTAATCTTAATTAAATTATCATAGATACTCAGTGAGCTAAAATATCATAGAGAGGAGGGAAGCAGCTCTACAAAGAATGGTCAACTTCAATGTTTGATACTCTTTAAGTATAAAAAGGGAGCTGAGACTTAACAAACTACAGAGAAACGAAGAAAGATGAATGGGGTTTACAAAGTTTCATATACACAAATTCTACTAAGTTAGAATCTAGTTAACTTTTACCCAAGAAAAGAACTGCTGCTGATTCCAAAGTTATATTTTGTGTTGTATGAAAAAAGCTGGCTAACAAAAAGTAAACTTCAATGCATCAAATATGGGGGAAAAGCAGTCTATCTGTAGAGTGAAATACCAAGAGACAGAATTTGCAATTTGATAGAAGTCACACTAAATATCAATGCTAAAACTTCAAAACGCTGACCTCCATGCAGAAATTATGGCAATATTCCCGAATATAACACTTCCGGATAACAAAAGGGATTTTTAGGCCTCCTAGCTATTGCATTGAACAGGGACAGAGCGCCCCCGCCTTGCTGTTTGATCTCTATGTAATGCACATGAAGAGTGTTTTTCCAAAATTGACTTTTTTTTCCCTTGAGCACAGTCAAGCAGTGGAACAAGCTGCCTAGAGAAGCTCGTGCAAGTCTCCATCGTGAAGGGGGTTTGAGACAGAACGATAAAGCCCTGAGCAACGCGGTCCGAGCTCAGAGCTGGCCTTACTTTGAGCAGGGCAGACCAGAGACCTCCCGAGGTCCTCAATCACCAGGGAGGATTACTCCGTGACAGGGCAGCCGCACGGCTCCAGAGACTCGGGCCCGACACCCTCCCCTGTCAGCGCCGGCGGCCTGAGGAGAGGGGAGGCCTCAGGACCGGCGGCGCCGAGCCGCGAGAACGGGCCTACCCTCGGGCAAACCCCCTTCCCTTCCCTTCCCTCCTCTCCCCGCCCGGGCGCAGGTTCCCGCCCGCGGCCGCCTCAGCGCCTCACTCACGCAGCTGCCTCAGCGCCGCCATCTTCCCCCGGCGTTGCGTCGCCTCCGCTTCCGGCGCGCGCGGGTGGCGGTTGGTCCGAACGCGCGCGCACGCGCGCGTTCGGCCAACCGCCACCCGCGCGCGCACGAGCGTTCGGACCAACCGCCGCCCGGAGGGAAGGCCGCTGAGGATGGCGGCGGAGAGCGACGAGGAGGTGCTGCCCACCTTCGCCTTCCTGCAGCAGCCGCCTCCAGGGCGGGCGCAGCGGGCCGTGGTGGCCTGTAGCTCGGACTCCGAGCGCTCCTCGCTCCCTTCCCCGAGGCGCCGAAGGGCTCCCGGCAGCCAGGCTGCCAGCCCGGGCGTGGAAGCGGTTGTGATGCTGAGCAGTGACAGCGAGAGTGAGGTAGAGATCGTCCCGCTGTCGGAGAGGCTAAAGGGGAAACTGCACGACAGCGGGCTCTGCAAAACGAGCGTTGTGCCTTTCGAGGCCCCCCAGCCGGGCAGCGGGGATGCTGCAAGCAGAGCTGGGGGGACTGGGCTCTGCCAGAGCACTGACCAGTTGGCTCCTGACAGCAGAGGACAGTCTCTTCCAAAGTCTTCCGAGGTCCCGAGAGCCCTGGCACCGTCTGGAGAAGWGTCTTGTAGTAGCCAAAACGATGACGTGTGCAGTTCTGGGAGACCACCTTTGTGCCCGCTGCCAGACTGTTCGTCTGATTCTGCAGCCCGAAGTAGCAGGTTCTTGGGAAAAGAAGCAAGTCTGGAAACATCTCCCCCTCCAAAGAAGTCAAAATATAGTCAGAAAGAAAGGGAGACGGTCTCTCAGGCTGCATGGCAGAGGAGGAAGGAGCGCGAAGCACGGAAGAGGCAACAGGAGCAGGAAAAAGAAAGGAAGAAGGCTCTTGCCAAGATGTTGAAAGCTCAGCGACCAGGGGAATGCCAGAAATACATAACGGTGGTGCTAGATCCAGGTACTTTTCCTCACATCCTGCATCTGCCTTATATTAATTATCAGCTCTTGCTATGGAAGCCTGACCCTTGCACCAATTTCAGTTCTCTTACAGGTAGAAGGTGGTGGACAGGTCCTCAGTGCTTTGCAGTCCGGGAATTATTCCTGTGTGATTGAGAGTCAGACTGTTCCCTGCAGCATCACTTGGAGAAGAAGGGCTGTGTCGTCTCAGGTGTGGGAGCAAAATCTTGATATTCTTGCCTTTTTCTTCCTCTCCTATTTGCACTAGATAGCAGTAGTCATTAGCAACCCAAGTAACTGTCTTCTAAACTTCTTCCTACCCCAGAGCTCTGAGTGGGAGCACCAGTTTGAGTGAGTTGTTAGACTATTGGTTTGTTTTTTTGTTTTTGTATCTGGGCAGATTGAAGAAGAAAGTGGATGGACAGAAGAACCAAATGTTCTGGTTCTGCTTCGCTTGGAGGAGTTTTTGTCCATGGTTCACAACTACAAACAAGTGAGACTGCTTATGACTTTTTTGTACTCTCTGAATATGCCTTGCTGAAAGGGTGGTATTTGTCATCTCTTTTCATGGCAGGAAGGTTTTAATGTGAGAAGGAAGTGATGGTTCCAGTAAACTAAAACTCTGGTTTTAGAAGCCAGTACTGGATCAAAAACAAGGTCGTATAATGCAAAGCTATTATCTGGTACAAGCTGTCTCTTCATAGATTTTTGAAGAGGTAACATTGTCCTAGTAGATGTTGACAGATCAAGGGTGGTCTTTGCTGCTGTAGCTTTATACTAGATCAGCTATTGTCTGTGTACAACCAATATACAGCCAGTATAAACACAACTTTGTGTACTTTTGTTAATGAGACAGGTATGCATTTTTGTGCTCATGCTTGTTCTCAAATTAAATTTGTTTTTCAAGAATATCAGATAGTACACAGATATGATACTGATAACGATGGAATCTAGAGCTCAGTACAAAGAGAAAAACCCTAATTCAAAACTCTATAAATATCCAGCATTGACAATCTTTTCAAATTGACATGAATAGAACTCCTTTTCTGCTGTGTTGGAAGGAGGCTTGAGACACACACAAGCTTCTTTGCTTATTGGCAGGCTCGGTGTCCTTTCAGAGTAGGAAACTAAACCTTAGTCCAGCAGGAGGAGATATGTGAGCAGACCTTTTCTTCTGCAAAGATCCAGTTGCAGAATTGGGGCCGTAGGTTGTTCTGTCCTAGAGCTGGGCTGCCCTGTATAACTCAAATTGTTTAACTCCTTTTTTTTTCTGTTGATCTTTGCAGGAAGTCCAGGGCTGCACAGAAGGACAGAAGGAGACATTACAGAGCTTTGTTGCTCGTGTGATAGAGAAAATGCCTGGGAAGATTCTAGCACTGGCAGTAGTTGAAGTAGAAAATTATTTCAGGTTAGGCTTTTTTCCCTGCAAAGGTTTTTATGTTGTCTCTGGCATTGAAAAATATCATAGGTATTTACATTAATTCCTTCTAGCAAAGACTGGAACATAAAACATATTCCTACCAGAACTACTCTACTATTTGTTATATAAAAACAGAAACAAAGGTCCATCTAGCCTATCACCATGAGTGACCAACACCAAATATCTAGGACAGAGCATGAGAAGAGGCAGAAAGTGTAGGATACTTTCTTTGAACACTTTCCTAGTTCCCCCAAATTTGCTGCTGAGGAATTTTCATAATCAGATGTAATGTTTTTGTATTTAATAGTCCTTGACAGTTTCTTCTATTTGGCATCTCCTAGTAGGGGTGTTGGTACTGAATCGTTAGGCACTTCACAGCAGCCTGGTCTTCTGTGCTATTTGTGCTGACGTGAACTCCTGATCTTATTTTCTTCTTCTTAGATCTCTCAGAGCTCAGTCAAAAAAGAGACTGCAACAGGCAGTAGTGAATGGAGACCAAGCAGAGGAACAGGGAAAACGGCGAAAAAAGAAAGCTAAGGATTCTGGCCCAGATGTGTCCAGACTGGATGTGGAAGACGTGAGTACCTTTAGAACAGGCATGCAGCAGTTGCCTCTGTTCCTGTCTGCCATTGATTGAGCATTTGACCCAGTCATGCTTTTTCTTAGGTGGGGGAATTCAATTTTTGTTAGTCTGTGGGTAGAGCTCTTTGGATTTAGTTCTCCACTATTCAGTTACATATCTGCTCCCCCAGGGACTGACATGTCTCATTCATCTTGATTACCAACAGTGAAATATGAATCTCTGAGTTAATATCTCTCACCCTTCATAGCCCACTAGTTAAACGTGCAAATCAGCACTGTCCTGGAATGGGTGGCTGGCATGTAACAAGAGCCTTCCACTGAGGAGCTGTCAGCTGAAGTGGCACTAAGCTGCTATTCCGCAAGCTGGAGACAGGCTGCCCCTGCGCACCTGAGTGCCTCAAGCTAGCCGTTCGCATAACAGGGAGAGCGTGGGTGGTCTTGTCCTATTGCAGATGTGATGAACCCTTTTCTGTTTCAGACAGGAGCAGAGTTTGATGGGATAAGAGGATGAATTGTTCCATTTATTGTTTCCACTGCTGTTTACAGGCATTAGTGGATCTGCAGCTGCAAACGCAAGTCCAAGTCAGACTTGCTGAGAGCTGGGAGGAGCTTGGAGAGTTTGTCAGTATGTTCACTAAAGCAGTAGCTGAAGCACCATACAAGTGAGTAAGCAGATGAGATTTTTTTTAATATCTTCTTGGGAGAGGCTTTACTTTCAAGAKTACTGGGAGGGAATAACAGGTATACAGCTGTACTGAAGTGCGACACGGTATAATGCATCTTAAAGGAGCAGGCAATGCAGAGCAACTGTTGATGCCACTTCTTCAAAATAGGGTTAGTTCTTAGAAACTGATGTCATGCCTGGGGAGGGTTGAGGACAGACCTTGATTTCAAGTTGGACTCTCACTTCATGTCAAGTAAAGGTCCTGTTTTGAGTCTGCATTCAGGAGTGGGAAGGGAATGCAAATAAGGTTGGGCTCTTACAGCACCAGTTTTTATTCTTCAATATGTAACCAAGACAGACACTACTGAGAATGAACCATTTATCTGCTTCCATTGATAAGGACAGCAGCATGTTATGCAGTGCTAGCTTGGAAAGCCATCTTGTGTGGTCTTATGCAATCCTAGCATTCCTGTCACAGCAGCTGTAGTATTTTATGTCTCAGACATGAAAAGAGATGTCTTTAAAAATGGCATGTAAAAGCATTCTATTATCTTTGACAGCCTGAAAGTGAATTCTTTTTCCCACTTTGTATACACATTGGTTTGTATCAGGATTGCTTCCAAATACAGGACTGGTTCTTTTCCTTTTTCAACAGGCCAGATTGTCTGGGCTTTTTCATCCTTATACAAGAAATTGGTAATATATATAGAGAAAATATGGTCACATTTTTAGCATTTACTTCAACACCAATGGTATCTATAACAGTGCAGAGTGAGAAATGGTTCTCTATCTTTCTCTCTCTGGCCATATGACAAGAGATGCAAGAATCGGATTTTTTTCATAGCTTCATCGTCTCATTCATCTTCCCATCTTTTGTTGTCCATAGGCGAGAGCGGGAAAAGACAGGATTCTCTTTCTACTTAGAGAATGAGTGGTGCAGAGGTGTGAAAGTGGATCCTTCTGGAAAGGGTCTCTTAGAAGTTTGGAAAAGGCAGATACAACAGTTTAATCGGGTCAGCTTGGAGATGGCTGAAGCCATTGTGTCTGCGTACCCTTCTCCTCAGCTTCTGGATCAGGTAAGGATACCTCGCAAATACTGAGCACTGTGCATACAGCCAACTAACGTAAGGACTGGAAGAAATCATTTAATTGGTATTAATTCTGACACATCAATTCCRTATGAACTGTTTAATAAGGTACTGAAGAAACTGATTTATTTGCACCCATTGCTTTGGTTTTACAGAGCGGGTTACTGAGGAGCTTAAGGGTTTCCCTTCAGTAAGAAAAGCCAACGGAGTCTACCATTGTACTGCAGTAACACAGCCCAAGTTGACATGTTCACTCCTTTCTATTGCAGCTGCATGCCTAGCAATCTTAAGTGAGTCTGTTCTGTTTTAATGAAGCAGTATGGGTTCTGCATCTGCCTCTAATCTCACATTTGAAATTTGAAGAGAGACCAGGTGAAAAATGAGTGCAAATTGTGAAAGAGAGCAGTCACAAGTGCATAGCTTTGATGTTTTTTTGAACAGTGGATGCAAGTGGATGATACCGTCATTCTTTTGTACTGCTTTTAGGCCTACTGTAAATGTTCCTCAGAGGAGGAGCGGGAAAACATGCTGGCTAATATCCTTGTGCGCCGTGGCGATGGTGTGACAGCCACCTCCCGGCGGATTGGACCAGAACTCTCCAGACGAGTCTACCTGCAGATGACTTCCCACGATCCTGATCTCTGTTTGGATTTCACTGAATAACCCAAGGGAATGAGGATTTTTCTGGTTGCCTGGATTAAATATTCATCTTCCTTCTGGGAAGAAGCGCTTCAATAACAAATGGAGTCACGACTCCTAGTTTAAAGACTTAAAAACTCATTTAGTCTTTATCATGGTAGAAGAAAGTCGGATAAAATTGCTAATTGGCTAGAGTTTACACAAGAAAGATGGTGAACGTCTTCCATGGGAGCATGATTTTGACATGGCTACAGCACTGATAGTACCTTCCTATTTGTAAAAAGCTGCTTTCTCTTCCTAGGAAATAAATTGTCTTGTATAATAACATTCACTACTTCTTAACATGCAGTCTTGACTAAAGACAGATATGTCTTCTAAAGAAATGATATTTTTCCACTTGTATCCTAAACTGAAAGTAGTTACCTTTGCTCTCCAGTGTGAAAAATGTTAATGCAAGAAGCAAAATGCTGCTGCCCCATCATCCACTATGTTAAGATGGAAGAACTTTATCTCACGAAATAACCTTGTTTCTATTTTCCACTGTGGCAGATGGGAATGAGTAAGACTAATTTTCAGATATAAATTTAGACTGTCCTGATTCAGTCTCCAGACAGCTTAATCTATAGAGGGTCTTGAAATCTGATTATATGGGCTGGAATTATGAGGTCTAAACAGTTGGCAGAAAAATCTTTCTTTTAATTAGACTGGGGAACATGCTTGACTGTCCCTGAAGCCATCAGCACTTATGTGCATACAGAAGAACAGCTGAGGTCTTTCACTACAAAAGTACTTATTGAGATGAGTGCTGAGAGTAAATTAAACTGCATACAATGCATGGAATTTACCCACTGGCATTGTCCTAACTCCGATGAAAAAAATATCCAACAGATATGCTAGCTTCACACATTCAGCAGGTGTCTTTGCCTTGCCATGCTTTTGACCTGAATTAATAAGTCTTATTACATTGGCATTTGCTAACTTTGCTGACTTAAGCAGTACTGTCCCCTAGATGGCACACAAAGCGGAAGATTCTTGCCAGACAGCGTTTCTGCTGAGAGGAAATGTTGCTTTGAATGTTGTTTGCCATATTTTCAAACACTTCTGGATAATAAGCAAGAACCTTTTTAAGGATGTGGTAAGTTAGATACCAAAAGCAAAGACTACAGCTGTTTCAGGGAAACTTACAAAGAAATATGTACATCTAAGCCAAAGGGATGCACAGTTATTCCTTCCCTTTATCTTAAATTCTTGCTGTTGCTTTTCTCTGTAAGGTAGTCCAGGAGCCACTGCTTTATCATTAGACTATGCAAGGGTGAAGGCTTACTGCTTCTATGATGGCCTTGATATAAAATGATATAGATTATTCAATCATGGCATTGCTCTTACCAGCAATAATCAGGAGCAATTCTGATGACTAATGTATGCACGTCTCAGTGGAGTCTGCAGTGTGGTTATTCTCTGGAACCTGCACTTAGACCATTACATGTACAAATACTTCCAATTCGTTTTAGTGTTCAATTCTTCCAAGGCTATGAAAAGCTTCCATTTGTTTTTCTCGGCAGGTAAACTGTAAATAATTCATAGGTCTTTGCCCACTGTTTTCTTCTCTAGCTACAAAAGGCCACACTTCCCAGCCCTTCCAAAAGTCCCAAGGTGAAGCCCATTTCTACCAGACTGCTTTAGTATGTGATGCTTCAACAGTGCCACCCAGTGTTGTATACTGCTGCTACAACCAGAAGCCAGGAACAGGCAGTCACTCACCCACCACCATCTTTCTGCAATCTCTCAGACCTCCTCTTTTTACACACAAAAAAACAGTCTGTAGAATTAGAAGTCCTTCTTAAGCTGTAGCTGCCTTGTTGGCACTGGCTGGCTAAAGTGAATAGTTACTGTATTTAGCCAGGAAGTGTTTTATAGTGGTTTCCTTTAAAAAAATAAAAATAAAATAAAATTGAAGCAAGGTAAGCATGTTCCACATTAGCAACATAAGCATCCAGTCAAGACAAATTGCTGCGAAAATTGTTGTATTGAAAATTTTCATCTCCTTTCAATAGTACATCAGCTTCTTCACTCCAACATATGGATGCACAGCCATCCTACAAACTTGTAACTGGTCCTGGAGTAGGCCTACATATATTATCCCCATACAGCCATACCACCAATTTTAGCATGAATAGAAATGGCAGGAAGAAATGGATATGCATTAAAAAAACCTTCTACCTCCCTTATAGAGCTATAGCTATGTAGATAAATGAAGGATTTTTTTTTTCCCCCCACTCCTGTAAATTGGCAGCTTGCTATATATTATGATCTAGGTAAAAATCCCTTGGAGGTAAGAAGTGTTAACAAGTTTAAGTTAATGTGGGCAAACAATGGGAATTACAGGCCAGCTGAGAAACATGCACAGCAAAGATGATCTGAACAATAATTCTGCTCTGTGCAGAGTGGACCAGCAAATCAGTGCTGACTGATTAAAAGCAGTTTCATCAGAACACAATTCCATAGGAATTCTGGCTGCGTAGATGGTGGAAGGAGATGCTGACAAAGCAAGTGCCCATCCAGGAGAATCACTGCTGTGAGTTCTGGTGAAGCATATTTTGCAGGGTTTTGTGGTTTTGCAGAGCAGCTACCACATCCTCATAGAGAGTGTTCACACTGATGCACAGAGGTTGATGTTGCAGCTCTGTCAGCTTGCAGACAGCCAAAGTACAGAGAACGCACAGCAGCATGAAGAGCAGGAGCCTCAACACTGACCGGGACCAGGAGTGCTTGTGCCTYGGTGGTTGAGGTGGACGAGAGTTGGAGGAGGGCTCTGCAACAAGAACAATTCCATGACAGATGTGAGGAATGAATCAGAAATACCTTTGAACAGTCTATATTGAGAAAATAGAAGCCCAGGTAAGATACTATAGCTTGTGCTATAGCTGTCTTTTGTCATGAATTCTCATCCCTTACACTGGTCAATAAATAGATGCAGAGGATCTATCCATCTAGGATGAAAGTTTCAGATTTATTTTTTCAGGCAGCAATGAACAGGATGTAAGGCATCTCTCTTACACAAGTTCGGTTTTTGCACATATATCGCAGTACCTTCAAAAGGAATTGAATGGAGGGAAGTTCTGCTTAGGAACAGCTGAAGAATTTTCTGAATCTTGTAGTTCAGCAATCTGTCAGGAACAAAGATGCTGAAATTTTGTTTTTCTCTCCTACAGCTGTCCAACCGTTAGATTTTTAATAAATTCTACTACTGTGCTGTTTCCCCGCCATTCTGACCATCCCCTACCATAAAAATCTGATGAAGGTTGATGCAGTCTCTAGGGCAGTGGTCTTGTTCCTTCTCTTCCACTTATTTTTCCTATGCTGCGCTCAAGTCACAGATTAAAATATTACATTATTGTCTCTAGAGTATACCTGGACCCACTGTGGATGCAACTTACTTCGAGGCTGAACAGTTTCTTTTTTAGTTTGCTTTTCCATCTCCTGTTTTGCAGCTCTCAGAGCATCATACTCTCGTCTTCTGCGTTCCTTTTCTTCTGCCTTCTCTCGCTTCCGCAGTTCCCTCTCTTGAGCCTCCCTTGCTCGCTGTTCTGCTTCACGTTTCTTCTCCATTTCTGAGGATTAATACAAGTTTTTTTTCCCTTTATGTTATCATTGCCTTGTTCCTTATTACATGCTTACCTGTTCCCCACTGGAATAGGGAAACAATCAAATAAGTACCCTGGATTATTCTTCTAAAATATTACATACCTTCCATCTTGCTCCCTCAGGTTTAGGCTTCCCTTAAAATAAATCCTATGTACTTCCTTCATACTATACCTATAGCACATTTCATCTAGGGATCTGACTGTTTTCCAGGCAAGAAACCACATAGTTATCCCAAGCTATCTTTCTCCCTCCTTCCCAAGTACTCCTTGGGTCCTCAGAACTGTGATGGTTACAGATATTTGTTAGATGGCAATCAGTACATTTGGATATATAATCAAAAGAGATCAGGAACAGTCCTCAGCAGAGAGCGCGTGAGGGCTCTTTGTGCCTACCTCGCTCTGCTTGGAGCTTCCGTTGCCTTTCTCGATCCTGCTCAGATTGGATTGCTCTCATATGCTGCAGTACCTTCAAGGTCCAAGAAAACAATATGGGACRAATGCAGAAGGTTCTTTGCATAGTCATTTCAAAACAGAACAGTTAGAGCGGAGCTGAAGACTGGCAGAAGACAGTCAGCAGGGACTGATTACTAATCCGATAAATTTGCACACAGCTGATTTAGCCTTACAGATATGGCTCCAAAGAGAACTCTCTGACTTTCCTGTTTTAATCTTTGCAGTTAAGAAAAAGATATTTTCATTAAAAAACAAACAAGGCAAACTGGTGCTAGCTAATACAGAGGATCACAGAACACTTGTTCTTTTATGAGACTGAATTCTTTCAAGTAATAGCATGACAAGGCAGCAACACAGACCCAGACTTTAACTATTCTTGTTCCACAGCTCCCAGCAACAACTATTCAAGTGAGCTTATAGTTTGCCAGAACTTTGTGAGAGATTTTTGCACTCTGGAGTGTAAGCCTGGACATGGATTATTTTGCCTAAACACACCTCCACTTTCCTAGCAACCAGCATTTAATACTCTTAACTCCATTAATGAAAAAGAATCCTGCTTAGCTCAGTCTTTGCTCACTACAGGCATGGAAACAATGAAGTCACTGCATGTTTACCAATGAACCAGCTCCTCACTGACTGAAGAAATTTCAAATTGCTGCAGTAGCAGCCCAGCCTGCTAAGCAATAGGAGAAAAAACAGCAACCAGCAAATCCAAGAATGGAAAAAAAGAAAAAAATAGCAAGTAAATTCCTTACCTTGACAGCAGCCTGTTTACACTGCTTCTCATCCAGACAGTCTCCTGCTACTTTAGCAAGAACAGGATCCAGGGGATTGTCCTTCAGATCCAGCCACTTCAGATTCTGCAGAAAAGAACGATAAAAGGGGGGCTGAAAGAGCGCACACACAGAGCACGGTAGTCTTGTGATTATTCAAGAGATACAAAGCAGTAGCAAAGAGCTACTTAATTTTCACATAAATGAAGCAGGTACAAAAGACAAGTAGAAAGCTCAGGCAGAAGTTGCTTCAATAGAAATGAGATAATTTCCACTGAGCTGTGGTGCAGAGCCCAGATGAATTTTGAAACGGGTAGCCAGCAGGACCGATGCTTTACCAGAGAAAACAACTTGAGAAGAATCACAAGACCCTGGACTGCCTCCCAAGGCTTTACGTAACTGCCTAGCAAATGGGTTTTACCTTGAGCTGTGCAAAGCTGACTGGCAGGGTGACTAAACGGTTGTTCAGAAGGTCCAGGTGCTGCAGATTGACCAGGCGGCCAAAGTCCAAGGGCAGTTGTTGAAGCCGATTTTTACTCAAATCCAGTTTCACCAGATGCATCAAACTACAGAAGTCCGACTAAAACCCAGACACAAAAAAAAAAAAAAGCAGAAGCAGCTTGGCAGCATCTTTACAAAGGGAGTATGTTTACGGCTGGGAGTATGTTGAAATATCCTTCACATTATGTGATAAAGCCACAATCTTTAACACAAAACTGCTTGTGTGGTGGAGGAAAATCACCCTCTTCCTCTGCCTTGGAAGACAGAGGTAGAAAACAGTGGACACCCCTGTTGCGTAGACAAGGTGATATGCAGCAATATATTTGAAACAAAACTGAGCCTCTATTGCTGATGAAAGTGGTTTGTAAAGTTGCAGGGATCCTTTGGCAGGGAAGATGCTACAATCTTCACTGAGTACAAACCTTTCCTCTCTTACTGCATTATGCCTGCCTCAATAAAAACTGCCATTAGTACTACCCCTTAATTGATAGCATTGTCATTCAGCCAACCCAAGAATGAGAGAAGTGCTAGTTCCAAACCTCCTACTGAATCTCTGTTGAGGGACCTGTTATTTGTTCTAAATATTTCCTAACAGACTGGCCTCATATCCACAAAGGATCTCTAGCACCTTACCGGCAGAGAAATGAGGTTATTACAGGACAAATCCAATATAGTAGCTTTCGGAAGGGCAGCCTGAAAGAGAAACAAAGAACTAAATCAACCTATATATATACACAYACACRCACACATATACATATGCATACATACATACATACATATAGAGACACACACACACAGCACCAACAACGTTCTACTGTGCTGGTTTTGTTTTAGTCGCTTTGTTCCKTGCCAGTTTGTGAATTCCTCAGCAGTTGCCACCGAGATTACATTTTATCTTAATCGAGCTCTGATTCCAAATTCTGGTTTTAAAGATACTGCTTCTTCTGAAACAGAGCAGACGCTGCTGCTACGCATCCAGCTCACAGAGCACGAACATCCTCGTCTCAGGTATTTTAAACGCCTGCAGTCCAGGTGACAACTCCTGCTGACGTACGCATGTTTTTTCGCTAAGGCAGGAGACGCTCAGAGCGCATCTTCAGGCGCAGGGCGGCACAAAGCGGCCGGCGGGCAGGGGGGCAGACAGGCAGGCAGGGAGGGAGGCGGCGCGGGCCGCGCGGGTGCTCACCAGCTCGCGCACCGGCACCTCGCTGAGGTCGCACAGGCTCAGGTCCAG
>NW_020451160.1:1674340-1676463 GCF_003343035.1 Apteryx rowi
CGCTTCGCCTCTCCCGGTTCCTGCCCCGCTCACTGGGTGACTGAAAGGGCTTCGTCTGCCCGGCGGCCCTCAGCTGGAAACCTTCCTGTGAAGAGGACAAGGCGTCTCGCTCCTACCCCGCAGGCCCGTCAGATGTACACCCTGTCATGTCACTGTTCACGCAGCGTCCCATGAAAAACTAACCCTTTAACGAGCAGTAATCCCAGTATGAGCACAGAAACCAAGTCATGCATACTGTCTTTACAAATACTAGATATTGTTGCTTCTTTCTCCTCATAGCCTCCATAATTACTGAGTGTGGAATTCACTTTTCGTTGGGTTATACCAACATGTCTCTCTTTACCAGGAGGAATTCGCAGTTAATGTTCCTGCTTTGATCTGGAAGCTCCAATACTGCACAATCGAAATGTTCTTTCACCTTGACTGACCCACTGTTGAGAAAGGCAGTGAAAGAGAAAAGAAGGCTGGGACAAAGCCAAATTAGTATTATCCAGTAATGGGATTACAGCGAATGCTAACCTTGAATTTTTTGGCCCCTATGCAAAATGTGATGCACTGGGCCTTACAAAGACGTTTCTAACAACTTCAGCACAAAGTACCCCATGGGTACTTTTGAATAGGGTATTTAAGCTGTTGCTAGGTGTCTTAACAACACTGAGATAATCAAGAGCTCTGGAGTCTCTGAGCAAAGGCACCACAAAACAGCAAACAAGGATGTGCCTCAGAGAGAGTATAATAAAGGCTGCCTAAGATCAATGCRCTCTCATTCAGGAGATTAAAGAAGTTGCTAGGAGCAGATTATTCTGCCTCCCACTGGTGACTGAAATTACAAAACCCACATTTGAGAAAAGCAAGGTCTAGTTATGCAAGAACATCTCCATCTCTCAGCTTTTCACAGCAAGATTTGAAGGGCTGGAGGAAGATCTGAGCCAGGGACAGATGAGGAAATCTCCCATTTCCAGATCTCCCACTGTGGACAACCAAACAAGGCAGTCGATTGCCTGACCTCCATGTTAGCTATAGTCAACGTGTGACTCACATGTCTCCTGCTCCCTTCTCAACCTGATAGGCACCATGGCCATCTTGGCAGGGGCATGTACAGTCCTGCTCCTGAGGGCAAAACTCACAGGTGCTTTGAGGAGACCTGATGCAGATCTTGTACCTGTATGGAGAATGTGCAATGTATGTGCAATGCTGCAGATGACTGGGAATGTCTGAAATCTGGACCCTTGCAACTTCTGCATCATTCTTGGTTTAATATGTAACCAGGATTCACCCCATAGGCTAATCATCTATATGTGGGAAGATCAAACTGAAACTCAGCTTTATTTTTGTTTATTAAAGGTGATTTTTTTGGATCACTTTTTTTTTTCTCTGTGGTTATACAACACTGAGCACACTTTGATGCTGTTGCAATACAAATAAATATAACTGTGCTGTGCTTCGCTGAAATAGTGAAAGGATGACTTTTGGCCATGAATGTCATATGGCCTTACATCATGTACACAAATCCATAAACTGTCCTGTCTATTGATTTTAGTGGGACTGGCACATGTGAAAACAGTTAGTTACCCGTGCATGTCTAAAAAGACTTGGAACCTAAATGAGACAGAGAAATCAGGACATATTTGTTCACTTTGCAAGAGGAAGGATAGAGGGACATTTAACAAGAAGAAGGGAGAGGAATTGCTGGATGAAGCTGAATGAATACTACCAATCTAATTCTGATCTGATGATCCTTATTATTGGCCCTGAGTGCATGAGCAAGACACACCAGATAGGGACTGGATACACCAGTTCTGAGGCCAAAATTGATGTCCTTGTTCATTAGCTCCAGTTAGTGATTCACAGGGCTCAGGCATCAGGCAGTAAAGGTGAAGGAAAGCAGAGGCGACGGTGTTGGTTGCCTTGACATGGAGCCCATTTCATTCCTCACACCAAAGTCCATGTCACCCGGGGTGACGGGGTTCATTTGGGCCGCACGGAAAGGCCGTGGTTGGGGTGCAGCATTTGGGGTTGGGCAGAAGCAGGCTGATGGGGCAGCGTGGAAAGAAAGCGAAGCGGGGACAGGCGGTGGGGCGCAGGCGAGGTGCGCAGGGGGCCGGCAGCGGCTCTGCGCGGCC
>NW_020451160.1:1677021-1721647 GCF_003343035.1 Apteryx rowi
ATGGGGGGCGATAGGGGACAGAGGCTGTGGGAACAGGGGGTGGGGGGCTCCGGGGTCAGGGGATGGGGGACTATGGGGAACAGAGGCTATGTGTGATGGGATGGGGGGCTGTGGGGACAGGAGATAGAGGGCTGTGGGGGACTGGGGATGGGGAGCTATAGGGCATATGGGTCTACAGGGCAGGTTCAGAGTGATGTGGGTGCCCAGCCACGTGGGTGCCAGGTGCAAACAGGCCAAAATCAGCTCGGGGTGCTAGAGGCTTTGCTCTTTGCATGTGTTGCTGCGCCTTGGCTCCCATAAAATCCCTCCAAAGTGGTAGGAGACAGGCTGCATCCCTTGGTCTGACCCCCAGTCTGGTGGGGCAGGGACCAGGATTGGGGACGATTCCTGTGTAGCACACAGAGGGGACGCAAACGTGTGCCCCAGGCTGAACTTTCCTTGTGTGACAGCTTCATCCCAACTGCAGTCATGTGAAGCATACTGAATAGCTTTTCCACCTCCCTTTGCCTCTCTGACTTGTGGGCTTCTCCTGGCATTGTCACTGTCCTCGCTGTGGCCATGCAGAGGCTCCCTGGGGTGCAGCTGGCCGTCGGGTGATGCAGGTCACTGGGGTGGGAGCAGGTCTTGGGTGCTGAGGAGCCGCAGAGCTCTTGGGTTCGTTGGTTCCAGCCAGCTCTTTGCCTTGCCTTTGTTCAACGTGGCCTCTTGGGAGAAGCTGGTGGGAAAGGACAGTAATAGAAAAATGCCTAGGTTGGGATGGGAGAGGCTTTGGAGGATTAACTGGCACTCCGAGGTTGCTCCGTACAGGGAGGCATGGTTTCCAGGGAGTAACTCTGCAAAAACTGTAAGGAGCAAATCCTGTTTTTCAGATGCAACATCTAGGTGCTTATTTTCAGCTGGGGTTGAGATGAGGAGTGAGGTGGTTGGTGCCCATGTGGAGCCAAGACTGTGGGCCCAAAATCTGTTCTTATGAAACTGTATCAAGAAGCAAGATGTTAAATTCATTGTAGTTTGGACTCCAGGCCAGAACTGTAAGAAACTGAGGAGCAGAACACATAGCATTTGCATTAAAAAATCAAATGGGGGGAGGGGGAACGCTAAACTCTTGCTCTTTCTAATAACAAAAAAGTTTTTTAAATTCTGCTCTTAGCAGCAAGCAGCTTATCATTTTGGCAGGAGGAGTGCAGAAGGGAAAGGGGCATAGTGGAAAATAAAACCAAAAAGTCAGGGGAATCCAGCATCTGAAAGCTCTGTTAAAGCTCTGGGAAATCTACTATTCCTCAAACCAAAGCAAAGAAAACCAAACTAGTAATTAAAATCTGGTTAACGCTTTACTACAAAGGGTTGTTTTAAAGAGTAAAGAAAAGGTAGAGAGAGAGCTGAGCAGGGTTAATTTCTGCCACCCTTTTATTGCAGTTGTGTTATATGAAAGACCCAAAGCTTGTTGCTTTAGGGAGATAAGGTCCTGGTAAACTTCCCTGAACAAAGGGAACTGGTGGAGGAGTGCGTGAGCCTCTCCTAATAGGAACTTTGTAGTCAGGCTTGTTCCCAAGCCATGGCTGGGCAGGGCCTTTTACACATGTGAACTGGGGATGGCACAGGTCAGGGCCTTTTACACATGTGAAGAGGGGATGGCACAGGTCAGGTCAATGTCCTTCACAGTTGCCAAGCAGGAGCCTTCTTGTGTGCTCACTGTAGGGGCACAGAAGGTTACACCGATGCCTTGCTTCTGAGCAGCCTGGGGCACTGCCCTGTGCTCTTCTCCCTTCCCTTGTGATAATTTCTGTAGAGACAGGTGCAAAATTAAAGGTGGAAAATAAAGCTAGCTATCTTAAATCCACAACTATAAAATGGTAGCTGAGGCTATTCAGAGATAAATACACATAGCTCCTAGGATTGGTCAAGAGTGCTTGTTAAGTCTGGTGGTTTCTGCTTGTCACGATCAGGCAGGAGAGATTTCTGGGCCTTTGAGGATCCAGCTGCCTTCCTTTCACAGGAGACAAGGAGAGGATTGCTTTTTCCCCCCCAGGTCTCTGATGTTTCTCCGTTCAGTTACGCTGCTAAACTCTAAGGTGTGAAAGTTTTGCAGGAGAGGTGAGCGATGGGGTTGGCTTGTTTGCAGGCACTGCAGACTGTTTTGCTGCTGGAATGCGTTGCTAAGAGAAAGCAAATGCTCTCAGGGAGAGTTACATTTAATGGTCTACACTGATATCCAAGGGTGAGTATAGTTTTATTTGCTATCCTCTAGCTGAAGCAGGAAAATAAGAACTGTCATAAGATCAGACCAGGGGGTCACCAGTTTTGTTCCACCTCCAGCAGTACTGATACTGTAACAAAGATGACCAAACAAATTGTTTCCCAATATTATGGACCCTTTCTTTGCAGAGGTCTCTTGAAACATTCTTTCAGATCAGGTATACTTGCTGTTGGCTAGAGGCAGGAGCGAGACAGACCGTACATTATTTTCAGCATGCTGTTACTGATAACGCATGCTTTATGTGTCTGCTTAGTTCCTTCCGTGCTAGACTCTCAAAGTGCTTCCAAGACAGTTTTGTTTTTTCCTACAACTTACATTTTTACCATGGCTAGGAAATGTGATACAGAAAGGCTGAACCGCATGCAAGCACAAGACTAGAATTCAGGGAGGTCTAGTTTGATGACAGCTGTGAATTCTGCTTCCTTAATGTATTTGAGGAAACCATGTGAGGAAGCACTTTGAGAAGAGTTAGTGCATGAGATGTCTTAGGCCCTAATTTCAAAGATGCTGATGTCCTCATTTAGAGGTGTGAATGCTTGGGACTTTTGATAGTAAGCTATGCATGTTTTTGTGCAAGGGGGGGTAACCATCAGTCCTTTCACAGAGGTGTTGGGGTGCAGCATTACAGGGCTTCTTAAAGAAATATTTCACTGTTCTTTGATGTTCTTTCATTCCCATATTTGGGGATAGGGAGGGAGCCATTGCCATGAAGACAGGAGGAGGAACTATCATTTGGCTCTGGATTTGCATGTGCTGAGTGAGGATCAGGCCCTTACACTTTCCTGCAGGAGAGACTTTGTTTAGGACCATGTGAGGAACTCTTGTGTTGTCAAATAAAAAGCCCTCATGCATTTACTGTGAAATTCTGACTCCTCTGAGGTCAGTGAAACCCTTTGGCTCTTCAGGCCTGGAAAATATTGAGAGAGTAAGACTAGAAAGCATGAACAGTCTAGCTGCTTTGCCAAGTCGTGACTGTCAAATATCGCCCCTTTCATTGGCAGTGGTAGCCAACTCTTGAGAGGAAGAAGATTGAGTGCAGGGTGTTGGCAGAGAGCAGCAGTCTGGTTTAACTGGACAGTCTGGATTTTGATTGAATTATCTCACAATTTTTCCTCCTCTCTGCAGTGTCCTCTTGTTTTTTGCAGCCACATAGTGGGGAAATGTGTCAGACCAAATTTTTTACCCATTAGTAGCAGTTCCCTTGGGCGTGAGTCCCCAGAGAAACTGTGCAGGACATGAAATGCTTCTGTTTCCTTGCTTCTGATGCAGCAAAGCACTGAGCCTGCTCAGCTCTCGGTGACCTCAGAGAGTGGCACTCGGGGAAAGTGCTCTTGTGCAACTAGGTCAGCAGTTGCTCTCTGACTGCTCCAGCCTTTTCTTCCCTTCTCAAGCCCTGCAGTGAACTCAGCGTGGGAAGAAGCAGAGGCTTTTTTTCTCTTTCTAAGTTGGTTGATGGGGAGAAATGTGCAGTATTTAGGGACAGATTCTGCTTCCACTGAAACTGGTGGTGACTTGGCCTTTGCTTTGGAGAGTGAGAATGTGCCACTCTCTGCTGACCATCTTTGCAAAGTTGGTGGCATTGCCAGTTTCCTCACCTGCCTTGGCGCTGAGTGCCAATGTGAGTGACTGGAACTGCTTCTTCAGAGCCACCCTACAGCCTTCTGACAGCGACTTGTCTGGTCACAATTTCAAACAGTGTAGGGCCATGTCAGTGCAAGACTGCACTGGTTTTTGTTGCTTTCCTGGGGTCATTCTTCCTTCCCTCAGGTCAGGGAGAGCTTTTTCAACCTTCATAAAAGACTTTTCTTCTGCAGAGCGTTGTTTCATCTCCTAGTTTATTTATGTGCCCTGCCCAGAAACTTTCAAACAATAAAAGATAATTCTGTTTAACGCTTGTCTGATTTTTGTCCTCTCTCCTCCTTCTCTGGCAATACTTCCAACCTCAGTGTAAATTACCCCACAGACTGATATAATAAGTGACTGCATGAATAGAATGAGTGGGAGTTGCACAGCCCTCTGCCATCTGCTGAAAAGGAGTGGGGAAAGAAGGTCTGGTCATCTGCTCAGTTCTTTGAGTAAAACTCCCTCTCAGCAGGTAAAAGCTTGTTTTATGTTTATCACAAGGAAGAACTTGGCCCTTTAGAGCAGGAAGCAACTTGATGCTAGTTTTTGTTTCTTACTGGCAGGACAACAAGTCTTTTGTGATAAATGTCACAAAGATTTTGCAGAATATTAATCCCCTAATGAATGGGAAAAAATTAAGCTCAGGCTGATCTGGTTTTTCTCCCTGGGGGCATGGATCCCCTTCTGTTATACAATGGATCTGCACACAACAAGTTGTCTTCTGAGCTAACGCACCTCAGAAATGATGCTTAACCCTGCCCTTCTTGGTCGTTTCTTAAGTCAAGAATGGAGAGTCTGAGGACGTGGGGGAAAGTGGGGAGAAAGCAGAGGCCTGCAGTCTAGCAGTGCTGGCTGGCTGCTTGAGCAGAGAAGGGATCAGGGGAGGCACAAGTGAAGAGAGAAACTGGGGAGAACAACTGCGGCACTACGACCATTGAGAGCTGTGATCTGAGGGGAGGTTGCAGCTCTTCCACTGAGTGAGATATCTGATGGTCAGACTTCAGTGAAAGCTTTAATGATTTTAAAATGTTCTTCCCCACTTCTCTGCCCACATCCTCTCCTTGCTACCTCTCTTAACTGTGTACTTCCTCTCCAGTTTGGCCTCAGATGCAATTTCTTTGAGCTCCTTTCAAGTGCTCTTGTGGTGCCATTTCTGCCTAGGTTGTTCACCCTCCTGAAATGTCTCTCCTGCTCTCCTTCTTCCGTTGTGTCTCAATGCGTGCAGTAGGTGTAGCCTCCTACTCCACCTTGTAAGCCTGCTTTATTGGCTCTGCACTTCTCTCCCTCATCTCTCTGGTAGCTCCTCATTTTACTGTTGCTGTCTTCAGTGCTATAAACTCTTTGCGGTCTAACTTACAGAGATAGTAAAGCATGTACTGCACGCTTAGTGTTGTATGCACAGACCATTACTTTGCAAATGCATCTCAATTGCAGCTCAACTTCTTTGAACTCTCTTCTTAACAGTTTTTACTCTGCAAGATTAGAACCTCCTATTCCCTGCAGACCTACTTAGAGACAGATAAAATGACAGAACTCTGGCTTTATTTTAACTTTCTTTTTCTGTGTCCCAGTCATCTAATCTTTCCAGTACAGAGAAGCCAATCTAGGGAATTTCCCTAGAAACTGTTTTTATTGTGTACCTTCCAAGCTATTTGCACCTTCTAGCATTGCAGAAAGATCAGAAACTATTACAGTCTCACAGACTGCAAAGTCCATGATCTGTCCAAACAGCCAGAAATATTTGAGGTAGTTTTCACACCAGATGAGTGACTGCAGCGCAGGAAACATTAGGTCTTGCTGGTCCCTTGGGGCTGGTGTGGACTCCTTTACCATCAGTGAGCAGAGCTTGGATTTTGAGGGAAGTGATGGAGGCTTGGCACCCTCTGGATCCACCCGTGCTGCCAGGTAATGTGGACATGTCCAAGTGGGTCAAGTGCTGGGGCTGCTTTGGGGTTATCGAGGAAGTCTATCTGCCCCAGGGCCCTCTGGGCCATAGTAGGTGCTTTCAAAGTGCTTTTGGAGGTCTTTCTGATCTTGTCCTACTGAGGTGGCTGCCTGTGGTTCCCACTAGTGTACTTGAGTCCTGCTGAAGCTCGCTGATGTTGTCTTGGTTTGTTATCAGGCTTCCTGGCAGAGCAGTGTTTGTAGTAAAGTGTCCCTGACATGCAGAGGTAAACGAGAGCACACATGTCTGTCCCTGTGTGTGTCCTTGGTTCTTTCAGGTAGCGTCTATTCTCTCGAAATCTAGAAAAGATGATACCAGCTCTGATGTCTGTGAGCCCTGGAGGGTAGGTCCTGTCCCAAATAGGATGCATTGAGCCATCTTCCTCAGTTTAATGCAGTGTCCCATAGGAAGAGTGGTCATGCTCCATTGTAGTCATGTTTCTGTGGATACAGTTTGTAGGAGGACTTCAGCTCTGTGGTGAGTGTGGCAGATCTCAGCGACTCCTCTTCCCCTGGGTATGGTCCCTTTCTTCAGGGTGTGCCAAGAGGGAGGTGGTAACATGGTATGCTAAGGGCTGCTGGTGGGGAGTGCCAAGTCGGGTGACTCAGCACTGTTTGAAGTGCAGGCTGTTCGTTTGTGTTGGTTTTTGGTTGTACTATCTGACTGCTGAAACACTCGTTGCACTGATGCAAAGCAAGAGCTCTGCTGACTTCAGGCGGGCTGCTCTGCTTACGCCTGCTGGGAGCGAGCCCTTTGATTCCTGAGGGAAACCCCCTCTGCCTTTGTTTGGCCCGTTCAGCTTGCCATTTTACAGCGCAGTCTTAATTCTGGTTAGAGCTCAAGACAGAGGATTTCAGACTAGAACAGCTTAAGGAGAGGCTACAAGGATGACCCAGGGTTGAATTGTCAAGAATTTCAAATCACATGCATTATTCCTGGTACTATAGGCCAATTGATAATCCCTCCTGGGATTATTAGGCTGGAAGGATTGTATTGGTGGGTTATATTAAAAATATACTGTCTTGTAACCAGACTCCTGATCTGAACCTCGTGGCTTGGGTTTGGCATTTGGATCTTACATTACAGTGCAGCAAAGTCAGTGAGGTAAGGTAGGATGACATCCTAAATAAGGATTCAAAATAAAGTGGGATGGTCACCTGAGGAGTGGGTCTGGGACAGCAGAGAGAACCCTTCCGGCATCTGTCTCACAGCTTATTCTTTTCTTTTACAGTGCCCTACACACGAGGATATCCTCTACGACCCCTAGAGTGACCAACAGCTATGTCCAAGGCACCTTAGACRTCCCACTTCTCACCAAAACTGTGGGCCAGTGCCTGGATGAGACAGTCCAGCGGTTTCCCGACCGTGATGCCTTGGTGTTCTCCCGGGACGGGGTTCGGAAAACGTTTGCTCAGCTCAAAGAGGAAGTGAGTGCCAAGTTTGTCTGTCAGACAATGCATGCCAATAGGTAATAGCAGTAACAGGCATAACTGAGAAGTCCGACATGACTTCATCAGTCAGCTGAGCAAACACTTAAGCTTGTCCTATCCGGATCTTCATCCTGGTTCTGAGCGCCTCGAGTAAACGTCTAATGAGTGTGTGCTATGCTTGTCTTCCTTAYGAGTCGTGAGGTCAGAGGGAGAAGACAGAGTATATGCAACATGCTTGCTGCATATCACAGGTTGAACTCTCATACTTAATAAATCAGATAGTGGTGATAATTTTATGAGAGTGGAGTCATGATGTTTTTTCAGCTGGGGTCAGCTCTAGCTCTTGTATTAGTCAAGACTTTGACTTGAGAAAACCTGAGCATGTAAAAGTTTCTAGTTCTGGTGCAAGTGAAACTGTAAGCAAAGTCAGGGATTTGATCTCAATACACAGCGTGTGGGTATATCTGTGCGTATGTCTGTATGTGTTCGTGTACATACAAATGCATGTTTATATGCATTCTGAATGGAGGGACAAATTTGCAAAGATAACCAGATGGAAAGTTTCTATTAAATACATAATATGATCTTGAATAGGAAGAATTGGTTTGTGTTTTTTGTTTTTGTTTTTAGATTTACTAGCCTTTTGTTTAAATCCATGCAGATAGATAAAATTAGCAAAGTTCACCGTAATTTAGAAAAGTAAACTATAACTCAAAACTAAACTGGAGAATAGCTATTCCTTGAATTCATACCTCCTACAAGGTAGATTTCATAATGATAATTTCATAAATTCATTTGAAAACATCATGAGAAAATATAAGAACTATCCTGAATACCTCGGAATGTTTATATACGTGCACACACACCTGAAACATACTTGCCATCTTGCAGAATAAAGTAGTGATATTAATGTAGTGGCTGAATTCAAATTCATGGGGATAGGAACTCAAATCCAGACTGGTCAAAAGTCTCTTGGTACTATTCCCTTCATCTGAGTTGTTTTAGAAGTAAGCAATATTTGCAGAATGGAGGCAGATCCATCTTTGTGCACGGGCCCAGCACACAAATAAAGCTTAGTCCTGTTTCAAGTTTAACAAGAAGCTAGACATTAAATAGCCTTTGACTGGGCAAGAATTAATTTGCAAATACTTGTAGATATTTGCCTATTGTGGATTCCTTCCTGCTTTTCTTTATTGTTCCAAGTTTGCTACTTTTATGCTTTCAGTCAGCTTGCTGAATAGGGGCTGATCTGTCCTCTGTCTCTCAGAAGCACTGCAGCAATAAGCTGACAGACTGTGCTGTAGAGGTACATTCTGTCTGATTTCAGTTGTTAAGATTATGCTTTTCTCCCAGAAAGTATTGCTGGAAATGTATATCCCCTGATGGAGACTGTCTGTGATCTTCCTACCAAGCCCCAGGCATTTGTCTTGTATTTTACAGGTAGACCAAGCAGCAGCTGGACTTCTGGCTCTTGGCCTGAAGAAAGGAGACCGGTTAGGAATGTGGGGTCCCAATAAATACGAGTGGGCTCTCATGCAGTTTGCAACTGCTCAGGCAGGAATCATCCTGGTAAGGAACTTGCTGTGTCTGAGTGTCTGGGTCTTTAGCTGTGGCCTGGGAAAGGAGATGTAAACAAAGATATAAATGGAGATCTCGGAGAATAAAATTTGTTTGACTCTTTTTCCACCATAATGTTACTGAGGTCAGTATTTAAACAAGACCTGTGTAGCCCTCTCAGTCTTTATCCTGCAGTACCTAGGAAGGCAGACTGCAGAGCTAAGACGAAGGAGCAGCAAGAAATGAATTGCTGTGAAATGTCTTTCAGCCACTGATGATAGATGGAAACATCCTAGCCTACAGGCTAGGGTCATTTTTGTGTAACATGCTGCTGTCCTAAACAGTTGTTATCAGTTATTTAGCTCCCTCCTCAATATGATCCCAATTGCTTCATGATGCAAAATGCTCTTTTAATAACCTGTTCCARGCTGCATATTCCAGAAAGCCATTTTTCCTGTGATAGTATCGCCTAGCAATTCACTGAAATGTATCTTGTTTAGACAGTGTCCTGTGGGAAGGACTGTGCTGTACCTTCCAGGATATTTTCTTCATCATTTTTCATCCCAGTGTCTGATAAGGGACAGTGACAGAGTGGATGAGCATGGCTCAATATAAACCTGATAGTTTAACTCAGCTCCTGTGGCCAAAACTGCTTCTGCTGAGAGCTGTGCTGGAGGAAGCTGGTATTTTGCTTGTTGTCCATTAGGAAACCTAGCTTGCCCTTGAGTTTTGAATGTCTTCAGTTTCATTGATTGAATGTCTGCCTGGGAAAAAGGAGGCCTGGTTTCTGTTCCCATGTTCCCACCTCTCTTGTGGCTCTCTGTCTCATGCAAATCTCTTCCCTTTTTTGCTTTTTTTTTTTTTTTTTTTTTTTACTATTGTGCAAACATGGGAGTTAGAGAACTTTCCTTACGGTGCTCTCCTTAGTTCTGCATGTCAGACAGTGAGAGAGGTTTTGAATACAGCTCGTCCCCGGGAGAACTTTTCACCTGGAATGTGTGTTAGGAGAGAGAGTTTTCAAGGCAGCATCAACTCTGATTAACCCTCTTGTTTCTCTCTATTTAGGTATCTGTGAATCCAGCGTATCAGGCCCGTGAGCTGGAGTTTGTGATCAGGAAGGTTTGTATGGCAGTCTGTTTATGCTACTTGATTTCTTGTGAGAACCCTTAAAAGCAGCAGTCTGCTAAAGGCAGAGGATAGTTGGGGCGTGATACAGAGAGATGAACTTCTGCTTGAACACTTGGGTGCATCACAGAGGTGGGGAGAGATGGCTGGAGAGCAAGGACTGGTGGTGACCATGTAACAGGAACACCACCACACAGTGACCGTGTGTGTGAAACTACAGTTAAATGGTCACTAGTTGCTGTTTCCAGTGGCTGCCACTCCACCATTTGACAGAGAGGTTTCTCCATCCTTCACATTCCTCTCTCTCTCTCCCCCTCTCTCTGCCAAACATCATTTACTGCCAATATTATGCCAATAATAATAATAATCATACATGCCGGTAATCATTTACTAGGGAAAGAGGAAAACCACAGGAGCTAAATATCTAACGCAGGGACCTTTCTACCCAAGAAGCTGCCGGTCAGGATAGCAGAGGCTATGTAGTAACACAGTATGACTGCAATCTCTTGGGGCAGCATCTATTTTAGATCAGTTCTAACTTGTCCACACCCATACCCTGACTCCAGCTGTGCTTGGTCTGTTCTGGAGCGAGAACACAAGCTGACCCCGAGGGAACCAGGCGGGGCCATCCTGCCTTCCCTGAAGTCTGGAACAGATATCACAGTCTGCGATTTTACTCTTAAAAGTGCAAAGGAGGAAGGCTCACAAAGTACCGGCCTACTGGCAGCTAGATTTCTCCTCCCCAGCTATGTCCTAGGTTTTGTTGGCCTGGTATGAGTCTTACATTTTTGTCGCTGTTTGACATCTTGCTGCTGTCTGATTGTCACTGCCTCTGCTACTCTCGTATACCTGCCTGGGTTTCAGAGTTCGGTGGCAATGTGCAGAGCACCAATCAATTTGAACCATTACAGAATTTTTAGCTCCAGTAATGAGGAATTCAGGCTATTAAACATTTAACCCCAGGGTTAATTTTTAGTCAAATTAAGAGGCTAACCTGCACTTGTCTGGCTTGTTCAGCTTTAAATCAAAAGTCAATATTAAAGAGCTGGGACCACATCTGGGTCCTTCAGCACCATCCTTATTTGTGCCTTATTTGAGCTAAACAGAAGTGCAAAGTTTCTAGCAACTAAGAGATTTTTCTCTTGCGTCAGGGCCTCTGGAATTTGGTTGTTGGGCTGCAGTTTGAACTCCCATTTCATCCTTCATTTAATCCTCCTATTGCAGCCTCACCATTGTCCCTCCTGTTTTCATGCATTAAAACCGGACATGCTGTGGTGAACCGCTTTCTCTTCCTGTCATGGTGTCTCCCTGCTTCTCATACAAGGTGGAAATGTAGGCTCAGATGTCACAGAGTCAAAGTGAAGGTGGTAACATCTACCTGCGTCTAGGATAGCTGACAATGGACAGTTTTCATAATGACATTGCACTTCCTGTTTGTATTTGGAATACAAGTCTTTCCCGTCTCTGTTCATGACTTTCATTCTGTACATCACTCTTGAGACAACAGTAGTTTGCTTTTCTTCCAGTGGGACTTGGCTTTTGTTTTCATTTCCACATTTTTATGTCAGATTTTGCTCTGATTTTCTGCTCTAGTGTAAACGTAGAGTGACCCCACCAGAGCTGCTGCTTACTGATGGAGTACAAGCTAAGAACAGAATGTGCTTCAGCTTCTTTGGGAATTACACGTAGCTCACCCTCCCTGGTTCTCTAGTGTTCTCGAATTCCCTTGTACCTTTGGCACTGGGATCTCTTTTTTTCCCTCATCCCTCCCTAATTCTTTTTCTCAGATGATCATATTTGCCTATCACACAACTAAAACCCTGCAGACTTCAGGGCTTTGCCTGTTGGAACCTGTCAGCCTGGCCAGTCCCTTTTCTGCCACAGCAGCTTGCCTTCCTCCACTGTATACAGCAGTAAATACTGAATATTCATTCTTCCTCCATTTCTGCTGTTGTATTTCCAGGGCTTTGTAAAAGCAAACTGATCGTGACTTTTGTATTACAGGTCCTTTGAAGAAGGGTCTACTGCCAATCAGGTTGACACAATATAGAAAATGCCTGGCTAGAGAACCTTTTCTCATGTAGCATCTGCCTTGCAAACTCCTCTCCTCACGTAGCATCTGTTTTGCAAAGCTAGTTAAATAAGAATTGTAGTTTGAGGTGACTAACAGTGAAAAGTTACAAAGCCCCAAATAGCCCAGAACAGACATGGTCCCCTGGGTTCCTGGCATACTGTTCCAGAAAACAGAGCAAATGTTTGTCTTCCCTTCTGACAAACCCCAGAGAGTACTTAAAAATAATTTATTGTTGCAGCCTTGGACTCCTTATTTCATGGACTCTGGGAAAATAAAGAAAACATACGAGTAAATCATTTCTGTAAATAGTTAATGTGACAAGAATGCACTTTTAGAAGATGAAAGCAATTTGCAAATCTGGATCAAATTCAGCCTATCGGCTCTGCTGAAAAGTATAAAGAAATCCTTGGAAAAATTAACATGCTTTGTTTCAGTATTATGTAAATGAAAAGTTGAATGAAAAATGTTTTACTTTTCAGAATTGCAACACTTTTAAAAGAGGTGGAAAAAGCTTAGGAAATTGTACTACAGAAGGCTTGGTTTGTCATGAGAGGCAGTCTTTAGGTTATTATGCTGAGGTTCCTCAAACATTCTCATTTCAGATTAACTCAAATTAAAACTTTTTCATATTTTTTTACTGGCCTTTGTGTTAGTGGTGAGGATCTTTGAACTGCTGTGCACCATGGCTCCTGCAAGACAGGTGTTAAAAAGCTTAGCCGGGAGAGAGGTCATTGTATCAGGTGTTCACAGAAACAGGTCATGGAGAAAATTCCCCTGAAGCGTTAGTGGCTAACCCTTGGTGTGTGGGGTCACAGGGCTGCACGCATTCCTGTGTCAGCAGTGACGTGACTGCCAATGCCGGAGAATCCTGAGCATCAACCCAGTGTGACTTCTGATGAATTTCTGTCTCCCTTCACAGGTTGGCTGTAAGGCACTGGTGTTTCCCACTCAATTTAAAACACAGAAATACTATGATATCCTAAAGCAGGCATGTCCTGAGCTAGAGAAATCCAGTCCGGGGGGAATAAAGAGCAAAAGGTGAGTTAGGAACATCTGGTTATCTTTTCACTGATCTCACGGCTGGGTCCTGCCTCACGTCCCCTCAGCTGCATATCTCAGGCTAGTCGATTCTAGTGAAGGAGGGACCCACACAGATACCTCTGTATGTAGGATTTTATTCCCTGACGAGGGAAGCTTGCAGTCACTTTGTGGACCTTAGACAGGGCCAAGAAGGATGCAGGTAACATCTCCTCAAACCCATGATCTACTGCAGATACTTTATCAGGCAGTGCTAATGCAGTTCCTAGAGCTCCTAGTAAATCCAGCTCCTCCTGCTACTGCAGCAGAGTGCCAGCTGAGCACCTGGAGACACCCCAAGCTGCTGCCTGATAACATCTGGGCATCACTGCTCTTTCCCTGCTTGGGATTCAGCCATCACCCCCTTCAACTAAAGGGGCCTTCATGGATGTTCAGCTCAGCTGAACATTTTGGATAAAAGCACACAATTCCTCTGCTGTAACGTGGATTCCAGATTTGGAAACAGAGGTAAGACGAATCCTTGGATGTGTGTGCCCTGTGTAAACTGTCATAATCTACTTTTTCTTGTGCTTAGGTAGTTGGGTCTCATCTGAGGAGAACAGGTTTGCTGTCCTGGAGGTTTGCCCTGACCAGTGCACAGCTATCCAGGCAAGTTCTCTGCTTGCACTGTTATTGCTGATGGTATTTTTCTTCCTACCAGGCTACCTGACTTATCCATTGTCATTATGGTGGACTCCAAGCTGCCTGGCACCTTCCACATGAGCGAGGTGATGCAGGCTGGGGACAGCAGCCATATCAAGCAGCTAAGAGCCCTGCAGCAGACCCTGTCCTGCAATGAGCCCATCAACATCCAGTTCACTTCAGTAGGTGCTCCTGCCTGCTCCGGGCCTTGGGGTTGGGTCCCTCACAGTGGGTGCAGGGAAGGACAGCAGTGCAGAGCATCCCTTTCCCTTTGCCTTCTGCCTTCTGAGACCAAATCCTGGTTCTATCCTCTTTCAGCCTTCCGGTATAGGATGGAGAAAGTGTTTTAGGATTTCTCCCTTACTTTTTCCCTTCTTTCTGCTCAGCCCTTTGTCAAGGGCTGATGAAGATGAGAGGCTGTTATGTGGAGGGGAGGGAAAAAAAAAAAAAAAAGACTAAGACTCCCAGGTCTGAAGGGAGAATTAAGCACAAGATTGCACCAAAATCTTTGCCTGGGAAATTGTGCCAAAGAACCGTGTACCTCATCCTCTGAAAGGATGGCGTTATCCCAGAATGGCCTGTGTCTTGCAGGGGACAACAGGAAGCCCTAAAGGAGCCACCCTCTCTCATAGAAACATTGTGAATAATGCCAATCTGATCGGCCTGAGACTGGGGATCTCGGAGCAGGTGGGTCTTTCGGTGAGAACCCGGGGCTGGGGTAGTCTCTCTAGTGCCTCAGTGAGACCAAATATTTGGAGAAAGCTGATGCTTGCTCAGTGGAAAGGCAGGATGTTTTGCTGCAAATGGTATGGAGGGATACTGAGTGCATTAAAGAGGAGCTGTGTGAATGTAGAGAAACAGGAACTCTCAGGAGGCTGAGGTTGGTTGGTTGGGTTYTTTTGTACCAAACAGCTCGAGCCTTGCAAGTAGCAAATTTCTCCAGATCAACACTTCCATAGCCTACAGATGGCAGGACCTCTAGTCCAAAAGTTTCTCTGTGTCTTCCATCATAATGTTTTTATTTTTACTGAAACTGAAGTGTTTTGAATAAAAAAAATAAAAACCTCATTTATGATACCTTTTTATGGGAAAAAGATTGTGGATCACTTTCCATTTTGGTGAATATTCATTTCAGACAGTTATGGGACTCTAAAGGTTAGCTTTGAATTCTATTGAATGAAGTTTTAAAATTTATTTTGCATAACTTCATTTCATGTCATGTACGCAGTCTTGTTAATCTTATCAGGATATATATGACCTAGTTGCTGAAGTTTTCTGTTTTTAGTTCCTTTTAAAAATCATTAGGAGCAAATATTTTCTTTTGAAGTTCCAGAGTAGTTTATTATAACACAACTGCCTTGATCCAGAAAAAAACATGGGTTGTTTCAATCAGTCTTCAGAGCCTTTAGTGTTTTATTTTTTTTAAAACAAAGTAATATTAATAGCATGTGTCAGGTCCTGCATGGTATATATTTCATACCTGTTGTAGCATTGCTGCTCTTCTCTTCTGGCATGTCATGAAATAATGTGGAAGTAAAATCAGACTGAAAAGTCCAACATGGAAATGAAATTGCAGAATTCCAGAATGAAATTTTGACATGAAAAATTTCCTAAGCTGGTTTTTACTAAATGCAAGAATTGCCAGCAGTAGTGTTTCCACCTAATGGGAACAAAGACGAATGTCAAATTTCCAGCAGGTTTTAAATGAAACAGGGAAACTGCTCTGTTCAGATCTGTGTGCTCCAGCTGTGAGGTGTACTARCCATGGACTGGAAGATCTCATCTCCTCACTATTGTCTTTGTTTGGCTTGATCCCAGGACTATCGTGTTGGCCTCCCTGCACCCCTCTATCATTGTCTGGGGTCTGTAGGAGGCTGCATGGTGACGGCTCTGCATGGCTCCTCCACCATCTTCTCATCTCCAAGTTTTGAGGGAAAGGCTGCACTGGAGGCAGTGTCGAGAGAGAAGTGAGCATTTTTGTGTCTTCTTGCTGTAGAAGAATTCAACATCACGTGGTGGTGCTTTCTTACCTTGTCTCAGCTGGCAGGCCATTGCTCACATCCTCTTCCTTCCCACTATGGCAGAGGCATGTTGTCTGGGATATATTTGCAAAGGCACTTTAGGAGCCTAAGTCACTTCTCTGAGTCCTGTCTTCTCCAACTATGCTTAGGAGTTTGTTATACTTCTCTTTTCCCAAGAATAAAGGGATCCTTCTGGTCCCTGCTAAAGGTAGGGACTTGCCTGGGATGCATAGCGTCTTCTTAGTCTTCCTGTTATGGCTGGTGTYTTTTACATCTAGCCGCCTGCCCTCTTCCTCTAAATCTAGTTCTGATGCTGAAGTAGCTGCRTTTCCAGGTTGCTCTCCACATGTAGCTTGTAAAACAAAGGTGCTACAGTTGTGTATGCACACACGCACGCATATAGTGATGAGCAACACCTCTGTTACCCCTGCCTCTGTGCCCCTGCCTYGGTGGCACCAAGTACAGTGAGAAGCAGGGTATTAAGTCGTTACTGAACCAGGTTCTAACTCTTCAGCTTTGCCTTTTCTCTTCCCTTCTTTAAGATGCTCCTTTTTGCATGGCACTCCAACCATGTTTATAGACATGCTCTCCCAGCCAGACTTTGACTCCTACGACCTGTCATCCCTCCGGGGAGGTAAGTCTGACAAMCCAAAGAGAAAATGGCAAAACCCTGAGCAATTGGATATTACTGGCTCCCCGCTGGGAGGGAGGTCAGCAGTGGGTTGTTCATTCATTAAGCTTTGTGAGCAAATCCCTCTTCCGGAGGGAAGAGTTATGTTGCATGAACTTTGTGTTTCTCTATTAATTTGATGCCACATTTCCTTTCCTTGGGGTTTTTTGATTAATTCCATATTTTTAACACTCTTCTCTGTCTTRAGGCAGTCTGGAGAAGGACCCTTCTGTTTTATTTGCTAGAGGGTGCTGGGAAGCCTGCTTTTGCTCGACTCCTATACCACCAGCAACCACCATGTGGCAGCAGGCACCTTGTGTGCTTTAGGGAATGCACACAGCCTAAAGCAGAGCTGTGCTGTGATGGGCAGCAGAGTGCCCTGACCTAAAGTGTCCTGCCTGTTTTTAAAATCATTCATATAAGTGATTGAAAACGTGTGATAAAGTGTGCTGGAGCTTTCTCTCTTATCTTGGACAGCCTCAGATATAGCTGAGCACAACAGCTGAAGCAGGGAGACCCCTTGCCCTTTTGAGGCATCAGCAGCACTGAGAAAGATGGTGCTGGAACACAAAGAAGCACCTAGACAGATTATCTGATCATCTCTGTTATGTGAGAAATGATCCTGTCTTCTCTCATTCCTCAGAAAAGCCTGTTTAGCACTCTGCTGTCTTCCTCTGTCATCCTAGGTCATATTTGAACAGGGGAAAATGTGKTCTGGCCTTTCCCTAAAGGACTGGTCTCCTCAAGGTAGAGGGAAAGCTTTTTATTTCTGTGGTGGTGATGGTCTGTGGGAGTGTTTTTGTCCTGCTAAGAGTCTGTGCCTGTTTCTGCTCTGAATCTTTCCTTTTCTGGAACTGCAGCTTGGACTGGGTTTGTGCTATAGAGTTTATTTTCCTGACGAGTGAACTCTGCCAACCCTTAATTCATACAGGCAAACTGGCCTTACTGCTGCAGTGTTTGCTTCTAGAATAACTAGGACCTGTATCCATAAAAATAGAAAGTATTTTGACAGGAACCGGTGTATCCCAAAGGTCTTGCCAGCATTTAGATCTGGGAGTGCAGAACCTCCTGAAGGAGTGCTTCTGTGGATAGATGGTCTCCAAGACAGTCATCTTTCCCTCTTTCTTCCAGGAATCATTGCAGGTTCCCCTGTTCCTCCCGAGATCATGAAGATGATTATGACGAAGATGCACATGCCAGAGCTTGTGGTGAGTCACAGTTGCTGTGACTAGAGCTACCTGTGTTGTTTGTCATGCTGAGACCCTGCATGTGTGCACTTCTGCACCACAGTGGTGCCAAACATTTCCTGAGCTGCAATGATCAGGGATGGTGGGAACATGGGCTTGAGGCTGGGCTGAGCAGGTGAAGATGGAGTAAAGCTGGAAGGACGAAGTGGGATTGCTTGGTAGCTGGTGGGGTGTCTGGAGAGGAAGCCTTATAAGAAGGGAAGATGCTGCATTCAGTGTTGTAAGCTGAGCTTCTGCTGATGTATTTCAAAGTTTGTAAACCCTTCTGTTTCCTCATTGTACATGCTGCAAGGATGAATTATTATGGAAGAGGCATTTCTGATCTGTATTGGTGTGGGTGGATGCACACGCTCGTTTTGCTGCGGAACTGGCAGGTTTCTTTCACCATCTTGGATTGCACGCAGATGTTAAACCTTGTGCACGTTACGCATCTGAGACCCTGAGCATGAGAACAGTAAAAGCATCACCAACCCTTGCGTTGTCATAGCTGCAGTGTGTGCCAGAGCCGGAGTGCTTGTACTCCATGGCATGTCTGTGCACCCTCAACCCTGGGCATGTCCTGCATGTGGCGGGGGGACAGGACATCAGTGAGCAGGTCCCTGGGACTCTGGGTGACACGTTTTGTAGGGAGGTGCAGAAGAGCTGGAGTGTGTCACAGATGCCTGCTCATTTGATGTCTGACAAACAGATTTTACTCTTAAGGAGCGTGTGAGTGTGTGCCTGTGCGAGTGTGTGCCTGTGCATGAATGAGCAAGCCAAAAAGGGCTTTTTTGTTTCGCTTTAAAGGAAATAACTTCTGCCTCAGTGCCATGCTGTTTGTGAATGCTGAGGAAGCAGACTGTTGTGATGGATAAACACATGGCGCTAGGAGTCAGATTACGCCTGTTATTGTTGGCAGATCTGGACCTTGCCAGTACCAGGAGTTTTCCAAGGATGACTGTGTGCTCTGGAATGGACTGGGGCAGTCCAGGGCATCTGTGCTGGAGCAGTCTCAGGGACAGCCAGGGGTTTTTCCTAGACATGAAGCACTTGATGCTGATTTCAAAACACCAGGGACAGCCCTGGTACCATTCCCTGGACTCAGTCAGATGACAGCCACCTATTTTTATAGTAGGCCTAAGTTTGGCCTCACAAAATATTTTCAGACATTACTACAGTGGCCAGGATTCATTAGGTGTCTCACATGTTCCTGCTTTGCAGAAGGCAAAATAACAACTCTCCTCTCCCAAGCAATCACCCTGCCTGTAGGATAAAGGAGAATAAGTCTATATTTGTACCACCACTCTCACGTTACTTCTGATCCACCAGCCATCAGACAGAGTCATGGAGACTTGTTGAATTCATCTTTGCAGCAAGAGCTTTATACAGAAGATGTACATAAGAAAATATACAATTTGATTTCTATATAGGAGACAGAGGAGTTTTCATCCTCTTAAAGGTCATTTACACTCAGTTACAGAGGAATAAATATATATATATTTATATAACTCTTTAGGATAAAAAACGCAGTTAAGTTGCAACTGTGGTATTGTAATAGCCATGACAATAAACCACAGTCATCCTGGTGTGTCCTGCTAGATCCTCTGGAGTATGGGCAGAGAGAGGAGGAGGGGTGCACAAGCAAGGCCACATGGTGCACACCTTCTCCTCTTGGACATCTATGCATCTTGGTGGACCCACATCGAGTGGGAAGGGAATCCAATCTTCAGATCGCTTCTGTTTCAGGGTTTCCCAGTACTGCTTCACTTAAAGATTTCTGGCTGACCGAGAGAGATTGCTCCCTTTTGGAACAAAAGGGCAGCTCTCTCTCAGGGCCACTGTTTCTTGGACATTGCTTCGCCTATCATCCTCAGCCCTGACCTGCAGGGATCCCCTCCGTGGGTAGGCAGAGGAGTCTCTTTGCATGGGTTGAGACTGGTTTTCCTGATCGAGCAGCTGGGGTTGAGCTGTGGGGGAATGCTCTTACCTTCCTACTTGCTTCCACTCCGTTGGAAGGGGAGAGAGAGACAAACGGGCTGATCAGGGATGCGGGTTAGGTTGCCTCTGGGAAAGATGACTGTGTTTTACCGGCATTCTCTAGGTTAGCTTGTCTTAGTATGGTCATGCATAGTTTAGTTTTAAAAAATGCCTCTTTTAAAATATATAGATGTCGAAAAAGATTGAAAAGGTGGATTCCATCCTGCAATCAGCAGAGAAGCGGGGATTCGGAGGAGGCTGGAGGTGTTTGGATATATCAGAAATGTATCCTGACATGTAGGAGAAGCTTAGGGAAGGACTCAGAAGAAGTCAGTAGTTTTCTGATGGTTGAAGTGACCGGTCACCAGGACAGGCCATACTGGGACCTGCTAGGAAAAAAGATCACATTTAACATGTTTAAGGTTTGTTGGAGTTTTTTTTACCCCCAAGGAGATAGTAGACACTTTTTTTTAACTCTGGGTGAATGAATGAAGCCCAGGATTGAAAGTGAAGAGTTAGGGAGTCATTAAGAGTTCCCATTGTAAAGGAGATGGGTAAGTTCTGTCTCTGACCTCTTCTGCCATCTTGCTGTGTGACTCTTGCGTGTCTTATGCAAAGTGTTCACAATCAGTTACCTAAAGGAAGGAACCCAAGAGCTACATTTTCCAGAGCAGTGAATTGTTTTGGTGCCCAGGTTCTAAAACTCCAGAGCGGGTAGATTTCAGAAACTGCCAAACAGCCTTTCACCTAAAAGGTGGTCCCTGTACGGTGACCCAAGTCACTGGTTGTCCCTGAAATACATATCCCAATAACTGACATCTGAGAAAACTGCCTGGCTCTGAGATGCCTGAGTGAAGTTAGAGAGGCCAGAGGTACTTCATATTCCTTAGAATCGTGTCACTGCACTGGAGTGGGTTTCCATGCCTGCATTTTGGTACTCACACCTGAAGGTACTTAGCTTTGCCTTCTGTAAAATGAATAGTTTACTGTTTCATTAAAATTTGTAAACTTATTTGAGAGTGTTGCATGGAAGGTGCTATAGGAAAGCCAGGGTTTTTTTGTTGTTGTTTTTACTCTCATAATGGAGGAGTGAACTGGGATTGAGTTTAGGCAGGGACAGAAGAAAGTTAAGAAGGGCCAGGGCTGTAAATAAAATATATTTAAGTATTGTGGTTTAGAAGATTGAAGTTTTTCCATCGTTAGTGCGGAACTTTACCCGCCCTGTATGTAATGACTGGTATTTCCATTTCTAATCCATAAAACCTCTGGCACTACAAGAGAAATAACCACTTTAGGAAGACGCACAGCAGCTGGCATCATCCCTGACATTTTGGGCATAAATTTACTTTCTCCATCCTGTTATGCATATTCTTAATGAATTGGGGAGCAAATGGCCATAAATGGACTTCAGGCTTCTGTCTAGTCCTTTCTATTAGGAAATTGCATAGTGACAACTCTTGTTCATACAGTGCAAATGCAGGGTCATTGCACTTTGCCTTACCAATAAGCAAAGGTCCCTTTCCCAAGAGCMTACAAGCTTAGAGGCTCATCCCAAGCTCTCTGGAATACATGCAAGCTTCAGATCTAGTTCTGGGATGGGAAAAAGCAAAATGCTTGGAGTAGAGTGAAGGCAGTTGTGGGCTTCTTGCTATTCAGTGTTCTGGATTTAATACTCCTAGTAGCTTTCAGTTGTTGAAGGTGTTTGTGTGGTATTCTTGCACAGCTGGTGTCTGGACTGAGAGATGTCAGCAAGCTCATCGCTCAGAGGAGAGTCAGCCCTTTCTCCTGAATTGCCTTCTGGCCCAGAACACCTTATTCAAATAGTATTTGCTGTCTCAAACCTCCCTCTTCTGGGACACTCATTTCAAGGCACCAGCCCTTGTTTTTAAATACCTGAGCGTCTTGGATGGGAACTTGTAGTTGTTGACAGGTAGGTGCTGGACTGAGAACGGCTCCTTATGGAAGACATCTATTTTCATATGGAAGGTACGGCCTGCAGCCAGATTTCCCTGCTGTGTCCTGCCCTGGATTTCAGGCCAGACCTGGGAGGACCTTTACAAGGGCCCAAGAGCATCCTAAGCACTGCAGCCTAAGCTCTTCCTGGCCAGGACTGGTGTTGATGCCCCCTTCCCTGGAAACAGAGCTGTGGCCATCAGTTTCTGCAGACGGCCGGCTGTACTCTGGCATGGCAGGTGTCTTTTGGTCATTATGGCCTGCACCAGGTTTAAATGAGGGGCAAAAGACTGAACATCTCCAATTTGTTAGAAAATTGTGTGTGTGATCCCAGCTCAGGATAGGAGTGGGCCAAATCCACCCTTGTTTTGACATCTAATTACAAGTTGCACCCTTACTTGCTGCCCAAGGCTTGTCTTTCATTCTGTGTTTGTTTTATGGGATTGACTTCATCCCTCTTGCTCCAGGCAGATTCTCTGCCTGCAAGCCTGTGGTGTTATCCACCATTGCCAAGGAGACGGAGCAGCTCTGAGTGAAGGCCTCAGCAGGTAAACGGATGGACTGTTTTGAGCCAAACCCTAGTGTCACTGAAGTCCGAGACAAAAGTCCCGCTAACTTAGGTGACATCAGGGTTTGCTATAGGTGTGTGTAAAAAGTGACTGAAAGCTATTGCTAGGAAGCGGTTCTGTGAACCATCTTACATGTTTAATGGCGGCTTCCCTTCTTGGACCTCTTGGTGGGGAGCTTGCAGGTGCGGAGTGCAGGGGTGTCTCTGATCGACTGCCCCCGGTACTGCGCTGGTGTGGAGCAGGTCTCCTCAGTGCGGGTGCGGTTGCCTTTCAGCCACCTGGGACACAGGGAGAAAGAAGGTCGAGAGCTTACAAGGGGTGCAAACTACCAGAGACGGCACTCGTGCTGCAAGCAGAGAGAGCAGACTGGAGAGGGAATTGCTGAGCGCGGGTGCAGTTTTCAAGGGTCTCCTCTTGCCCACTCGGCTCAAGGGGGCCTCCCTTGAGTGGSCCCCAAGGGAGACCCTGAGCAAGAAGGAGGGATAGGTGTGAGAGGTCTCTTACTTGCGCAGATGTGCTAGCTGGCAGTTGCAGTGCCAGGCRTTTTTGGAGAGCGTCAGAGTCTCCATTTTGTCGAAGGGGAAGTTGCGGGGCAGCTGGCTGAGCCGGTTGTTCTCGAGGTGAGCAGTCTTCAGTGCAGTCACACCAGCAAATGCGTTGTCTGCAAACTAAAGCACGAAGGTTTATGGCTGAGCAACACTGAATTAGGGAAGGGGAGATGTTTTCCCAGGTTAAAAACTTTGGTTCCTCTGCTCAAGACTTTTAGTGACATAAATGTGGAGAGAGCAAGAGAGAATGAAAGGGGAAGGGGAAGTCCTGGTCCCTGGAAGCTCTGAGACAGTGATGGAGATCAGACAGGTGGATTCTTGGGTGGCGGAGTCTCTTATCTGAGGAGATCTACATACCAAAACCATGCAGGATTGTTCTTTGCAACGACATCCCTAAATAAAGTGAAGTCTGGCAGCCCTCTTTGTTTGTGAACCATACTTCTCCTTTCTAAATGAGGATATTTTATAGGTATAATCCTTTCCAGGGCTGGAGCTCCTCCCAGTGCCTGTTGCTTTCTCTCTCCTGGAACTGTTGAAGGAGGGAATGTTTGTGGCGTCTGAAGGGCCTGTAGATTTTGGCAATGCCCAGTGGGCTCTGAGCGGAAAGTTACGCTTGGCGTCAGAGTGAGGTAGAAATAGCAAGGCAGGTTTCCAGCGCCTCAACCTCTCCATTCTCCCTCTTTCCTTCCCTGTGATTTTTGGGTTGTATGCTGCAAGATCTGTTTTTTCACAGTTAATGGGTAGGTTTTAAGGGAGAGCCTCTCCTGCTTCACGCACTCAGAACAGAACCTTTGTGCACCAAAGAAAGAAAATTGGCTGTAAGCCCTACTTTGTAGCCCTCTGCTCTCTTCCTTAGGCCTCATATCTAGYATTTCTCGGTCAATAGTTGCTTAGGTTGGAAAGTCTCCTCTTGAAAGCATCAACACAAACTTCCTTGGATGTGATGAATTAGAGAGAGGGTTGTTGACAAAACACAAGCTTCTCTTGGCCATGGCAAACCATTCCTCCCCCTTCTCAAAGCGGGGGAAAGCTTTCTCAACATTGTAGAGAGGAGATTCACTAGATCTACCAGAAAACCCTCTGAGTAAGAACCTGCATTTTCATTTCTGGCCAGAAGCTCACACATTCAATCACACTTCAGACATGACCATCAGGGTGTGTTCAGGCTCTTTTTAAGCTAAAAAGCTTGACAGAGGAAATGTACTATTTTAAGCTGTGAACTTCTGTGATCTTCCAAATTAAGCAATGTTGGATAGGATTATAGCTTTTTTAAGAGACTCCCAGAGTACTCTACAGTTACTGTTGGAAAGGGAGCAGTGCTGTCCTCTGTGGTCCAAATCTAAGCTGACCTTGGTAGGTTTTACTGTGCTGATAGTGGAGCTGCCTCTTAAATGAGATATRAGTCTTGTCTTATCCTTGGCTGCCTACATTGTCCAGGGAGACCCTGCCACTTCTTACAAGGGTGTTAGCCTGAACACCCTGGCCACGTTCTGGTTTGGATAGTGGCATACTGTCTCAGCTTCTTCTACCTCCCCCATCTCATGAGAAGAGTTGGTATCTGCTGGTAACAGCTGCAGTGCTTCTTCCCAGAGTATGTATTTATAAAGAATGTGGGGAATTTCCCAAGTGAAAATCACTATTTAAATGGAGGATTACTGTTGTTCTTTGCTTTCTCTGGCAAAGCCTGAATTTCTTTTGCAGCAGATGTGTAGTGAGGGATGTACTTGCAACTTCCAAGGACTTAATTTCCTTGTTTCCTGTTGATTTACACAGTGGGTCTTGCTCCATGAGAGGTACTCCTATAGGTGACTAGTACAAGTCTGTGATGCTAACAGGGAAGATTGTGCATGAGGGAAACTATGTAGTTCTGGAGTTGCAGAATGGCCTAAGAACTCTTCTTGTTCTGCATGAGTGTGATTTAAACTGGGATAGCTTCATGTGGAATAGTTCTGTACTTGATCAGCTCTAAAATCTTGCAGCCATATAGGGAACAGCTAAGGACCAGATTTTTATGAAGGAAAAATAGCTGCAGTCAAGATATCAGCAGCATTTAGAGTATTCAATAGTGATTTCCTAGGTCRTACGGCTTCTATGATTATGTGTCTTCTAGCAGTGCAAAGTTCACTTATTGGTCATTTGGATACGAGACCTTCTGAAGATTTGAAGAGAAAACTGAGCTGGTATGGGAGCTTTTTTTTTCTGTGGGAGAAAAAAAAAAAAGTAAGCCCTAAAGCTGTAAAGGCCACCTCTGTCAGAGTTGATCCAGTAAACTGGTGTCTTACTGAGCTATAGGGGAGGAAAGGAGGTTCCCAGCTGCAGAAGAGCCTTTAAAGGCCCCATCTATAGGTAGTCACCATAGAGAAGGCAGCCTTTTTTTCTGGCTAGAATTGTTAACACTAGCTTTTTGACCAATCCTTATAAATCTCTATGCAAACCCCTGCAGTTTTGTTGGGGTATTAGGATCCTTTCCACTGTCTCATACAGAGAAACACTTAACTGGCTGCCTTTTAATGTTGTGTTGAGTTCCTCAAACTCTGATGATCCTGGAGTTTATTTCGGATTAGAAGATTAGGAAAGAAGAAAGGTATTTTGCTTGACTGGGCAGAAGCTGCATACACCATCAAAAAGAATCGTGTACATCTAGCTAGAAGTCTTGATGTACAGAATAAGGATTGATAGATACTAATGCAGTACCTCAAACTCTGTTCTTATATGAATGTGGGAGATCTTCTAGTTGACCAGATCATTCCTACCTAAGACTGGATTCAGAGATGTCAAGTTTTTGAGGTGCTTCTTTAATGGAATTAAGGACACTTCTCTGGAGCATCCCAGCATCACAGATTAGTCAAATTTCTTCAACACAAGATGTGGGACTCTGATGCCTCTACATCTTGTACCACATTTAAACTGTAAACTTCTGACGTGTGTGTGATGTGAGTGCCTAAAAGCTGAGTCTCACAAAAGTGATGTGATATCATGTCTAAGTATCCAATGTATAAAGGTCTTCCTTAGGGAGGTCAGCACGTAGTTTATAAATATTGAATTTGGCTATTCCAATCCTGAAGAGGATATTGCTGAGAATGGACAAGGGCTCAAGTATTGACTGGATTGTACCAGACTGTTTTAGATAGTATCATTCTACACCTGGGCTGCGGAGCCGTAATTCTGGTTTCTGAGCCTGGCATTTTGGGATGCTGCGTTCCCCTCGAAAATGCCATGCTCTGTTACTGGCATTTTTCAACAGGTCTGTCCTTTTCTTTACAGGTGCTCTGCTTATCCCTGTGAGGTCTTCTGAGTTGCTCTTTGTTGCTAAGAAATTCCCTTTTCATCACATCTTCCTGGCCCATGGTGGATTTTGCTTTGCTGTGAAGTGCTATCCTGCCTTACCTGGATGTGCTTCGTCTCTGCACTTTTAGCAAAGGATCATCCCAGGGAGAACTGTTCTACTTCACCTGTGAAAGCACCCTCCTTTTCCAGCCCCGTAGGGTACATGTAGGACATGAGGCTGCCATAAGATGTTGCCCTTCTTGTACTGCACTTGTTTCTGTGCTTGCACTGCTGCCTAGTATTTCAGGGGTCCTACTTCAAGTGGCTCTCTGAGCRTGATGTTCCTGCCTGTGGATCATGCTTTCTCCCAGAAAAAGAAGGGGGTTGTTTTGCCAGGATACCTGAATGTCCCTCCTCCTCTCTGGTAGGAACAGGGCCCCTTTGTAAGATGCTGCAAGAGTTCCTCTTGAGAGAGCATCAATAAACAAACCTTTCTTTATAATGTGTAAAGTTGGAAGGCATGGGGGAGGTGAAGGTTCATATGCCTACCTGTCTGAAAGGCATGAGTAAGAAACTGCTGCTATTCATAGTCCCTCCAGAGGAATCTCTTCCTCCTAACTAGCAACAGGTACCAAGGCTGAATTAAGGAGGAAGAACAGTTCAGCTCTGCAAGGTGGCAGTGCCCTTCGACGCCTTATGTACAAAGCAGATGCTTGCCTCTCATCCCATGTCATGTGCGTGGGATGCTGGAAGGTTGCTAATTGTCCTGGAGCACCCCAAATACCTTTTTCAATGACTGGTGTAACCTCAGCTTGGGAGGGAACCTGGTGCTTTCCAAGGAGTTTGATCAGCCCCAGATAATTTGGTTTTGCATAAAGCAACCCAGCTGAAGGGTGGAGTACCTCTCTCTCTCATCCCTCACTTGGACCCTGTCAGAGGTTATCAGCTGGCTAGTGAGGCCAACCGGCAGGCCTGGATCCCCTCTTCTCCTCTTGGGGAGGAACAGTGAACTGAGGGCTCTGTAAAGGAGAAGAAAATCAAGCCCTGTGTTACTTATCTGAAACAAAGGGAAAGGACTCACCTTTTGCAGTTTCATGTTGTCCAGGTTGAGTGTCTGCAGGTAACGCCCAAAGGACTGGAAGGCATTGTCAGGGATGACCTCAATCGGGTTATGAGAAAGCTTCAGTTCCTCCAGCACTCTCAGCTTACTCATTGCATTCACAGGGTAGCTGCTCAGCTGGTTCTTGTCCAGGTGGAGGACAGCGAGGTTTTCTACATCTTCCAGCGCCCCAGGCAGGAGGTTGGTGAGGGAGTTGTCGGAGAGGAAGAGCCAGCGCAGGTCTTTAGCACCACTGAAGACCCCTGGTTTCAGCTCCTGGATTTTATTGCTGCCTAAGTGCAGGATGAAAAGGTTGACCAGAGGGGAGAGGAGCCCTTTGGGCAAGTCTGGGATCTTGTTCTGGTCCAGGTACAGGTAGGTGAGCTCAGACAGGTCATCAAAGGCTCCTGGCTTTATGACACTGATCTGGTTGTCAGTGAGATAGAGGTAGACCAGGTTCTTGAGCCCCCGGAAGGCTCCAGTTGAGATCTCCTTGATACGCGAGCTCTGGAGGTGAAGGGACACCAGCTTTTTCAACTCCCGGAAGCCATTGGTTGGCAGGACGGGGAAGTTGTTCTTCTGCAGGTTGAGAAGCCGCGTTTGCTCAGGCACCTTGGGGATCTTCCGCAGCCCAGCATTGTCGCAGATGACATGCTGCAGGTCTCCGCCGTGACAGTGGCAGCTTGGGGGACATGCCTGCAGGATAGAGGCAAGGCATGCCAGTAGGCTGAGGATACTGAGGAAGAAACCTGACCGATGCATGGTCAGATCTGGAATTAGTGTGGCAGGAAGAGAAGAAGCAGGAGGAGGAGGGAGATGGTTGGGAGAGAGAGAGTGACTGGGTTTGCAGCATGCTGAACACAGCCCTATTTATAATGTTATTAAAAAACAAAATCCCTTCCCACAAACCGCAGGCAGCAGCCAGTTGGAAGCAACTGACTTTGGGAACTTACTGTGAGCTTAACCCCTTGGCACCAGGCAGTGGAGTGTCCTCGGTCCTGCCTGGCCCTGCTGCAGAAGTGGCTGTGCAAGGGTACTTTTCCTCTCTACAGCAAGGATGTAAATGGTCAGGAAGAAGAAATGCAAACTTGCTCTTTGGGGAATCTCTTCAATGCCTGCTGAGCAGAGTGTGCCCAGATTTATYAGTGAGGATGGAAGAGCCTGTTCCTCTTGAATGGCAGCCTTGGGATGGCATAGCAGGGACCACTGCTGCACTTCCCAGCTACCTTGTGCCGAAGCTTTTGGCAGGCTCCTGGGCTGTACGTTACCCTAGGTTTGGGAGAAGCATCTCTTCCTGTTTTCAGAGGAACGGTTCCTGGGGGCTCTGTCTCTTGCTGGCTTTGAAGGAGTTTGCCTGAGCAGGGACTGGGGAGGATGGGAGCAATATGGGGTCATGCCAATGGTTGCCAGCACCGTAGCTGTTCTTGCAATGCAAAATCATAGCTGAAGTTTTCCAGATCTGGATTGTACCTAGGAGTTGACCAAGAAAATGCAAAGATATTCTTAATTTTTATTGTGCCTTTCCTATGAACAGTAGATGGTGAGACATCTGGAGCTGGCCACAGGCTGGGGACCTGTGGGTGGGGAGAGTTCCTAGGCCGAAGAGGAGAGACTGTATGCAAGGCCCGTCTGTGTGAGGGAGCTCTTCTCAGCCCATGGCGCTACGGAGCAGTGGCCGCTGCCTTGGACGGTGGCATGGGCAATGGCAGAGCCTGCAGGGATGCGATGGGGCACAGGCTGGTGGATGCACGGCTGGGGGAAGAGCAGCCRGGAGGACAGTGGTGCACTGCTTCATGCCTGGCTCAGATGTGGTGGCTGGTAATGCCTGTGGCTCCCGGGGTGAGGCTGGGGACGGGGAAAGGCATGGGCGTTGGTAGCAAAGCAATGAAATCGCTGTCAGAGAGGGGACTGGGGCCTGCGCTGGTGCCTGTCTCAGAGCAGCAGTTGCCGGAGTCATTATGCAGAGGCGAGTTAACCGCGGGGGTGTCCCTTGCTCTCCCGATAGCAATGGATAAAGCAAAGCAGTTAATAGCCTGGGTGCCCACTTTTGTGAGCGTGAAGGGAGCGATCCAGGAGGAGTTGTGGGGTGGGGTTTGGAAGTGGAACATTTTGAACTGGTTTCCAGCCAGTTCCTGGCTGCAGCAACAGCTGAGAGCCGAGCACATAACTGTGAGCTTGTTGAATTTTCTGCTCCTGAGGCTGGCTACAAAGCCCCAGTGGAGCTTTTGCAGAGGCGAGACAGTCTCAAGAAAGGGAGGAAATCCAAGGGCTGACTTAGGACACAGACTGACTTATTCACAGAGATTTCTGGGTTTTTCCATTGTTGCAAGGAGGAATTAGCCAGCGCCACTGAGCATGCTCCAGACGGTGTTATGCAAACTGCCTGGCAGCCCATGCGCCTCGGCAGATGTCGGTTTGAATGGTCTCCTTATTGCATGACTAATTTGGGGGAGAGAGGGCTTCTGGGGTGTGAATTTAGGTTCTGATGAGCCTGTGGGGCAGATGGGATTGGCTGAATGATGGTGTAATGTGGGACCTTGGTGCAAACCAGGCCATGTCAGTCCTCCAATATTTGTCAGTCCTGACATGCAACGCCCTGCTAGTGAACAGCTGGGGCTTCGCCGCTCACTTCAGCATGAAGTGATCCTCCCTGCCTTGTCTCCTGAGACGTACTGTTACTGTAGGACCTACAGGCTCCTCCTGTAGGGACCTGCTGCAGCGCTTACTACTGTCGTTACTGTAGTCTTCAAAACTCTTTGGTCAAAATAATGCTGCCAGATATTTTTGCTTATGCCTGACCAATAGATTCAGCAGCCACCCCAATGGTCAGGTGTGGTGGCTCCCAAACCTCCCTGTTTTCCTTCTTTGTCACTCCAGGCTGATCAGGACTCAGTGCCCTGTCAGTGTAGATTGTTAGTAAGACTCAGACCAGCAGCTGGGTGAATGACGGGAAAAGAAAAAACAAAATCATCCCCCCAAATCATCTTTTTCTTTCCACTGACTGATTTTTCTTGAGCAGGTTTGACTGCCTTAGTCTCGCTCAAAATCATCTGTTGAGCAATTCCTGAAAGTTATCTGAGAGCCGTACTTGTGCAGGAGGAATGCATTGGTAAGATTTAAAAGTCAGCCTGTTTTTGTTGGACACTGAATCTAGGTAGCATATCTGTGCTCCCTCRCTGAGTGCGCTTGATGCTTGATACTCTGATACTTGCTTTTGCCATCCCCATATAAAAAGTATTGGCTAACAGCTTACTATTTCTGCAGAGATTTCTTCCAGTGTGAGTCAGAGTGGAGCAAAAAGGTAGTGAGGGCCTTGCAGACTCCATCCATAAATAGATCTAATAGACCGCATGTGTTTCTGGAACAAGACCCCTTTTGGAGTTAAACTGTACAAACTTCAAACCATCCTCTCTCCTTTCATTCTCTAAGGATGTGCTTCCCTTTCCTCCACCCTTTATATGATCGCTGGCTGAGATTGCAGGTTTTGGGGGACGGGGACCATCCCTCTGCATGGATATGGTGTGGCCGGAGTAGTCAGGCTCTGAACTCGGGTAAGGCCTGTACTTTTTGGGTGAAGATGCTGTGATTTAGTTGCTACAACGCTCTGCTAGTGCAAGGTGGGAAGATGTGTTTCTGCCCTGGAGGGCTCCCAGCCAGCCTGTTCGGTGCAGCACAGGTTAAGTGGATGCTGTGTCATTTTTGGTCCTGCTGTGCGATGGCAGCAGGGCAGTGCTCCTGAGCTACTGAGTGTCTGCTTTTCAGCTCCGTTCCTCCAGGCACAAATGTTTAATAAAAGGAAGTTCTTTCTCCTAATGTTTTTGATTTCTATGCCTCGGTGAGCACATTCCTGTGGCAGGAGCCAGTTGGCACCTTCCACAACTGGCACCTCGCCTGGCTCTGGGAGAGGCCCCTGGGCTCCCAGCTGTTTGTGTTTTGAGCCACTCGCTGGCAGGGTCTGGCATTCCCTCCCCGGGTTTCGCAGGCCTTGACTGGGGATGAGTAAGGCTGGCCAGCAAACGCGCAGCGATCCTCAAAAGTTCCCAGCGTGCCTGGTCCCTGCTCATGTCTCGTGGGTGGCTTGCAGTCCGGTGGTGACAATGGGAGCAGTGTCGGTGTTCCCTCTGCCGGGGCAGGAGACCACAGCGAGCTGAGCCCCGGCCAGCCCGTCGCCTCGCACACCCCCCGGGAGCAGAGCTGCTGGGACATCTCAGAAGAGGCAGGATTATCCTACGATCCTCTCTTTCTTAATTGATTAACAGTTCTGCAAACATTCACGGTGCCTAGTAATTTGCAAATGCTTGGCTCCCCTCCTCTCCTTCTCGGAGGCCCTTGTGGGCTAAGCAAATAAATACACTGTTTTTAAAAAAAACAGTATGAATATAGATTTGGGGTGTTGCTTTGGTGCTGCAGGTCAGAGCTGTTTTGATACAACACTGGAGATGGTCTTTTCCATGTTTCATCTTTATTTTTGTTAGTATTAGCARTTCTGTTGCATGAAGACAGCAGCACATGAAATATTCCATGTTTGAAATATTCCATTGTCCACTCAAGCCTAATTTTGTAATTTTGCGGGGAATCGAGATCTGGTCTGTAGGTCAGCGCACACTGGCAGTGACCTCACTGAAGCCAGCGGAGCAACGCTAGTGTAGCTGGCCTTGGGGACCAGGCCTTTTTGTTGCCTGGCGGAGAGGGCTCAGACCAGCTTGGGGAGGTGCCCTGGGCGCCCATGGCATCCCGCTCGGGACGAGCCCTTGCAGAACGGAGGTTCTGCCGCTCCCTGGCACCGGGTGGTGGGGAGGGAGCAGGACAGGGAGAGGCGCAAGCGAGGCCACGTGGCCCTGAGTGTCCCAGGAGGGCTGTTTGTGGTGCAGAGAACCCTCCAGACAGTGTTTGGGGGGCCCTGGTGAGCAACAGGGAGCCCCAGAGGGAGTCCAGGGTCCCCCTTCTTCCAGACAGTACCTGAGAAATCCCTGGCCTTCAGCAACCTGCGAGCATCCCAGCAGTTGTGTTTGGGGCTCTGAGCTCAGACGCGGCTTACCGTTTCTTTTTCACATGCTTGAAGGGTGCCTTGCACTGAGCAGCGAGGGCGCAGGCTGTCTGCAGCGCGTGGCGAGGTGGTGGTGGGTGCACCTCCTTCCTTTCGACTGCTTTCTTCCAGGGCAGCATGGCCTGGGCCCAGTGACATGGTGCCACTTTGGCTCCCCGTTGATGTCTGCCCGCTCTGCTCCCACCCCCTTTCTGATCCCTGGGAGACTTCTGACTTTCCCAAATGCCCCCAGCCATGAGTCCTCTCTCTTCCCAAAATGGAAAATCAGCCCCACTYGGTGACAGCTTCCCTACTTATCCTTAGCCAAAGTGAGACCTACCCATCCCATCTCATTGCTGGGTAGGATCTGATGAGGAGGTGGTTTCACTAGCTGCACAAGCTATGGGAACATGCTATGAAAACATTTAAAATGGTAGTTTATCATACAGCATGGAAACATCAAGATACTGGACTTTTAGACATGTCTGCAGTGGGGGCTGAGCTCTCCAAGTCTGTGGGAATACTACCTTTGTGCCTAGGGTTTTGCCGGGTTTCCTTCTCCAGCAGCTTGGAGCTTTCAGATGCCCCAAACCAGTATTTTTCCACCTTTCCAAAGCACTCTGTCGCTGCAAATTCCCTCTCTCTTTTTGCTTTTTATTCTACTTCTCCCAAACATATTGCCACCCCAGTACCAGGGAGAATAATTGCAGAGCAAAAAACATTTATCAAGCTGCTGATAAAATAGCAAGTAACTGCACATGCCTTTGCTGGTTGCCACTGGGCAGCATTTCTGAAATGTTGGCAGGGCTGGGCAAATACTTGCGAGCCTCAAGACAGCTACTCAGCCTGGAAAGAAGAGAGGCAGCTTTAATTCCGGGCCATGAGGAGCAGTTTGTCCTGGCTGTACAGTAACAGGAGGCCAGTTTTCAGCAGCAGTCTTCTGGACTGGGCRGGCTGGGTTGCCATTTTCGCAGCAGCCTCCTCCCGAGGCAAAGCCATTGCGTGTTACAACACAAAGACAGTGCTTTGGGCACCTGATATTTTTGGGAACATTTTAAGCCCCATCCAAACTGGGACTGTCTGGCAGCTCTCCGCATGGGGAGAAATGCCAGCAGGGTGGCCGCCCTTGGAGGTTTGTCCTACAAAACCTGCTTGTTTGTGTCCTGATGTTTTGACACAAAGATGGTACTGTTGCTGTAGAAGGAAATGAAATCGCAGYGTGACATAGGGCTAGTGTGATCAGAAGTTGTTTTTGCAGCAGTAAAGATGACCTGAGGGTTCAGGAATATTCCAATACAATTTGGGCTAGCAGAACAGCTCCAAAGCAACAAGACACATCCCCAGAGGACAGGAAAACTTGGGGTGATCTTTGTAGTGAATGATTGAATGAGGAAGGATCATTGCTGAGCTAAGAACAGTTTGGAGCTGGCTGCCAAGGGAAGGGCTGGAATTGACTTCAGTGGAGATATTTGAGGCAGACAAAACACTCAGCATGGGCTTAGAGATAATTAAATCCATCCGACATGTTACAGTGAGAGGGGTTCAAAGAGCCAGCTAGAGGTCCCTTAGCACATCTCTTGGGTTGCTTGTCTGCTTTCTGTTGTTCATTACACCCTCTTTGAAGTCTGAAAATCCCTATTATTTCACGGTCAATTTGCGTCTCTTCTCCGAGGCCAGTATTGTCTTCAGTGAAGCTCAGTTTCTCTACATTTTAGTTTGGTGGTTCAAATCCTGGCATCATTCTCCAGTGCAACAGAACCAGAGGGGGGTGAAGAGGGGCGTCCCTGCCCACCATTTGCGGCTGGTGGGTTTTCCTCTAAGGATCTCATGCCCTTCTGTGGACCTGATCTTCCACTCCAACTCTACCCCATGTAACCCTACATGGCGTAATGTAGTTCTAAAGTCAGCCTTTTCATTGCAACYTCCTAATAGCAGTTGAATGCAGAGAGAAATTAATGTTTTTATTGCCATTGAACAGTTGGGAAAACAGGAACACAGAGCTGATGTGACTTGTTCCAAGTGATGCAGTAAATAAGTGGCRCAGGTGGGGAAGAACCCAGGGTCTTCAGAGTCCCAGTTCTACCCACCAGATCAGGCTGCTTCCCAAATGTTTACCGAGGAGGCTGGAGTCTCATTGTTTTTACTTTATTTTTAATTTTTAGACRCTGCCTTCTTCAAGCTGTTTTGCCTGTTCCACAGTGGCCAGTGTTTAAACAGCATTAGCAGGAAATGTTTTTAAAATGTGCTTTAAAAAACACACAGTTCTATTAAGATGTTCTTTTTATTTCCAGCTTAGACAGAGGCTTAGGATTCACAAAGAATGAAAYTCTTGTCACCAGGAATAAGTTAGGAAGCAGTTTGTTTTGGAGCTATCCTTGTCATCCCTGATGGCAGGACTGATCAACTTGCTGGGCATTGGTAGGTCATTTGTGGCCCTCATAGTGAAAGAGGACTTACAGTCAGTTATATTCTGTACTCTCCATAGCTCCTCTCAAAGCCAAGAGTCCTAGCTGGACTCCTTGCCTCTTAAAATCTTTGCCTTGACACTAGATATGGCTCCAGTGGAAATTATGGATCTGATGCAGAAATTACTGGGTGAGGCTCTTTGGACTGAATTATACAGGATGACAAGACTAGATGATCGAAAATGTCCCTTTGGGTCTTGAAAACTATGAATCTTCATGGATATCTCCAACCTTAAATTGGTGCATGGGGTTTTGTGCAAGCATTGTTTCATCCCGTGCTGACTTGAGCTGTGGCTGGGCTGGAAAGCAGGAGCTATTACAGAAAACGCCACGTGTCAGATGAGGGAAAAGAAAGGACAGCATAACTGACACGATGCTTGCCTTAGCCACTGCCTAGATCCAAAGCACGCAAGTGAGGAAAATAATATCTAAAGAGAGAAGAAATCCTATGCTGGAAAARTCAGGAGCAACATCCTAGTTGCTGGCTGTAGGGAGGACGGCTGGCCCCAGGCAGCCGAGGAGGGGCAGGCAGAGCTCGGGCAGCAGTCCCCACGGGAGGCTAAAGGTGAGAGGTTCGGACCTCGTTGCTCTTTGGGCTGAGCTGGGAAGCACTGGTTTCGCTGAGGTTGTTCAAACTATGCCGCTCGCAGTGCTTCGACGTGGTGCTTCTGGCAACCCTGGCCATGCCATCTCTGTTACTGAGGGTGTTTATGGGACATCTAGTGCTCGGGGTATGCAGCTGAGCTTGTGGTGCACGGCATGTTACCAGGTGTCTGGGGGAGACTGGTGCGCCACAGCACCCACAGCAACATCCTGCAGCGGAGCTGCGTGCTGCTGCGTCCAATTAAACTGCTAGAGCAATTTGGAGAGACAGAAAGGATTGACTCAGGATTTGGCCAGGATCCTGGGACTGATACTCCAGTTCCTCCACCAGAATAAAACAAAAAAACACATGCATTGGGATTTTTTAAATATGTGTTTAAGACCTTGGATTTGTGTCTCATCAGTCATTTGATCCAGCCACAGGACTCTTATTAGCAGGTGGGAAAGAAATCCTTTCTGAGCATTAAACACTGTAGGTTTCCTCCCCGACTGCTAAGCTATCATTATGTCTGGCTGGAGAAGCCTGTTTACAGTCGCTACTTTGGGTTGCCAGGCTACTAGTAGCATAGTTTTTCACCAGATGGTCCCTGCAGCACCCTGGAGACAATCTCCTCCAGATCCCTGGCTAGGAAGAGGCTCCCCCAAATCACCCGTTCAGATTCAGGCTGACCCCAGTGTAGTCAAACAAGAGCACCAAAAGTTACAACAGACCCTGTGCCCAACATGAGATCCTTCTGCTGCTCCAGGTTGCTGTAAGCTCTGAGCCCTCCCACCAGTCCCCAGGCCTGCTCAGGATGCCTCAGCATGGTCCTTTGCAAAGTTTGCTTCTAAAGGCAGAAGCCGGATCTGTGTGCCAAGGCTGTAGGAAGATGGTCAACCTCTGTCTGATTTGACGGTTCAGAGAGACTCATGTATCTGTCTTTGAAGATGCAGAGGAGAAAGGAGCAAATACTTCCTGCTTCGGTCCCTTCCCAGCCATGCTCCCCCAGCAAAGCAGCCACTAGTGACAACACGCGGTGTACTGAGAGGACTGCAGAGATCAGAAAAGCACTCTGGCATGTCCCAGTACTGGAATGCAGCTCCCAGGAATGGGAGAYGAAGCAGCTGTTGCAGGAACAGCACTGTGAACCGCAGCCCAGAGCTTCCCAGAGCACCTCATTCCTGGCTCCTGGTGTCTCTGACTTGGTGAACTCGGCAGACCACTGAGTTGGGCTTAAAGAGCTGGAATTTTCCTCCGAGGAGAAGTGACCTTCAGCTGAAGTAACGCAGAGCCTGCTGTTGGGATTAGCAGTGAAAGAGTTTTAGCAGTGAGAAGCCTTTGTCCTGCTGTGATGCTTTTGGTTCGTAAAAGTAGCTGCACTGAGCACTGTGCAGCCTCGTGATGCCTTTACAAGGGTTACAGGAGCTGATGTCTGCACAAAGGGAATTGGAGCAAACAGCCCTGTGGTGGGGGACTTGTCTCCCACAGGAGCCCGCTMCTGGCTCCAGGATTTTTTCCAAGGTTGATGTCCAATGTACCCCAAGCTATAGAAGATGCAAGGTGAACTGAGCACAGCTTGAGTAGATGGCTGCAAGGGCACAAAGGCAGAACCAATATCTGGCAGAGATGGTAGGGAGTAAACAGGAGAGGGCTCGGGGAGATGTGCAGAGGTAAAAAAAGAGTAGGGCAAACCCTGGGGTTSTCTAGGAAAAGCAGGTGGGTTATCAAGAGTAAATGACACCCAAAGTGCCTTGGATGGTGGGAGGTCGGAGAGCAAAGCTGTRCCATTCAGGCGCTTGAGCCTCCTGTCTGCTTGACAAGTTTTTCATGCTGGTAGGAGTATCTGGAAATCCCCTTTAGAGGGCCAAGAGAGCAAAGTGTTTGCCTGTGATGTGAATGACTTGTGGAAACATCCTCCTTCCACCCCAGTTCTCACTTGTGCTCATCGCTAGCTTCATCTTTCCCAGACCTAGATCTGTGCTGTCTCCTTTCCCCTTGAGGAATGTTTCTCTTCTTGTATTTGCAGGTTGCCTATGGGACCACAGAAAACAGCCCTGTCACCTTCATGGGATTCCCCAATGACAGCTTTGCCAGAAGAACTGAGACTGTGGGATGCATCTTCCCCCACACAGAGGTGAACGTGACCCTCCCACCTGCTCCACATTCTCTGYTCACAGCAGACCTCAGCTCATCCTCCCTTTCTGCTGCTGGAGCTGGTCTGTGTCATAACGCTTGGCTTAGCTTCCTGAAGGCCCTGGCTCTCTTCCATTGCAGGCAAAGATTGAGGATTCAGCAACAGGGGAGTCTGTACCTCTAAACACTCCTGGGGAACTTCAGATCCGCGGCTAYTGCGTCATGCTGGGGTACTGGGATGACCCTGCCAAAACAAGTGAAGTGGTCTCTGATGATAGGTGGTACAAGACTGGGTGAGTCTGGAAACATCCCTTCTCTTCTAAGCCTGTCCTGTAGGGTGTCAATGGATGGGGACATATACGTACATGAGTGGTTTGGCAGTGATTTCCGAAGTAGGGAAAATAGAACAAATTTAGCTCTCTGATCCATCCGTCCATCTCCATGAACTTCAGAACAGCCTTTAGCACATAGCCCTCAGTGTGAACTGCCTCTGGAGATGGGGATATTTGCTTCACTGTTGGTGCAATTGTGCCCTTCCTCTGAGAGGGGAAGGACTGCGGGGATATATGCTGGAGATAGGGTCGACCATGGAAGGAATCCTCTTCCCCAAACCAGATGTTTTGCTGCTGATGACAGTGTCTGGCTGTAACAGAAACTCTCTGATCTCCACAGGAGTTTTCTTTTCAGGGTTCAGAAAGCACAGTACATCCATGGGCAGGGGACATCTCAGCTTTCCCCTCCAGATGCTCTGACCTGGCCTTCAGATCAGACTGGCTGGGTGGATCAGTCATTCTTCCACCTAGCTGGGATAGGAGCAGGATTGTGGTGTTGTTGCAGGGACCTTGCGAGTTTGGATGAGCACGGCTACTGCAAAATTATAGGTCGCTGCAAGGACATGATTATTCGGGGAGGAGAGAACATCTACCCAGCGGAAATTGAGCAGTTTCTCCACACTCATCCCAAAGTTGAGGAGGTCCAGGTGAGTGGGAGGGAGGGCGGTGGGCAAGCAGTGATGGTTAATGCAGTGGAAAACCTGTACACAAAGCCACCCGTGATGGCTGCTTGGGACCTGCTTGTCTTCACCTGTTTTCAGCTTCTCCTTTCTTGTAATCTTAGTTGGTAACCAGGAGGGAAAGGCTCATGGCATGGAAAGGGCAAGCAGAGCTCCTGGGTCTGTTCCTATATTTGGCATAGGGCACATAGACATGGGCAAACTCCTGGTGCATCAGCTTCACACCTGCGAAGTGGCAGCCATCACTCTGCTTTGATTTTTTGATTCCCCGTCCACTTTCATAACTCTCTCTAAAATTCTTATCTAGAAAGCACTCTAAAAGGACGGTTTTTACTGATAATTAATTACTGAGCTCTGAAATCAAAAAAGACTCCTCCAATGAGCCCCTGAAGATGAGGAGTTAGACTTAGTTTCATCTGTTCACAAGAAAGAAATGATTTGTGGCATTTAGCAGCTGCTCCCAATCTGCTGGGATTGTTCTCCTCCAGGTTTTGTGCCAGACAAGTCTCCCCATAAATAAACCAGTTATTAAATAAGTGTTGTGCCTGCGCCAGGCTAGCATCTCTCCTTGGAATATTCCCAGTGCAGATGGGTTGCAAACCAGACCTGTTTATGTAGTTTCTAGGGCTTTATGTCACTGCCCTGGATTCAAAAGGACTGACGTGTCTCTAGGATTTTGAGATACCAGTTCAAGGCGGGGAATGACAGTAGAGGACTCTTGAGAAATTGTGCAAGCAAACTTGAGAGAGATCAGGCTTGGGAAGCCTGACTCCCACATCAAATGATCTGATCTCCTGGTAATACAGGGAAAGATCCACTAAGATCTGCCATTAGAAGGGTTATTCTACTTCATCCCTCTCCTGCAATTTCCTCTGGAGATCTCAAAGTATTTTGAATAAGCTTCCCAGGTCGTCTTGTCAGCCGTGAAACCTATTGCCCCATTTTTACAGTTGGAGAAGCAAAGTCACAAAGAAAGATGACGACAGGCCCACGTTATACCTGAGATGACATCATGCCTAGCTGGTCTGACTCAGCCCTCACTCCAGTGACTAATCCACAGTGATTTTGCAGAGAAAAGAAAGATGCTACAGTCTGTGGGAGAGAGCAGCCCTGAATGCCCACACTGCTCTGCCATGTATCTTCTGACAAGCAGTAGGGAGGTCCTCCTGGGAGGAAGGTGTCACGTGGAAAGCTCCCGTGAGATGATGAAGCAGCTCAGACTGCCTTTACAGCAGTGCAGCCCCATCCCAAGCCACAGAGCTCCTACATCCAGCGACGCGGGTCAGGGCCTGTGCCGTGGGCCAGTGCGGGTGCCCTGCAGGCACAGCCAGCGTGTGCGAGGAGACGGGTGTCTCCTAGGGCTCACACGTCCTTCTGTCCCAACCAGGTGGTTGGCGTGAAGGATTCGCGGATGGGAGAAGAGATCTGTGCCTGCATCCGAGTGAGAGTTGGGCAGAAATGCACGGAGGAAGACATTAAAGCGTTCTGCAAAGGGAAGGTAGGTCTTCCACTCGTGTGCCCAGTAATTCAGTACCCTGCCGGACCAGCCCACCCAGCAGCTGCTGTAAATTTGCAGAGGAAATTGCCGTGGTTTAGAGCAGCTTGGGATCCAGCCCTCATAGCCCTGGCTCAGCACCGAGCGGTAGGTACYGCAAGCAGCATATGTGCTGGATGTGCTGTTCCTTGCAGGCTGTGGAGCTGTTGTTTTTCTCTTTCCAGATCTCTCATTTCAAGATCCCCCGGTACGTTGTGTTTGTGAATCAGTATCCGCTCACAGTCTCAGGCAAGGTATGAGACAGGCTGGGGCAGGGCAGGCATGATGGGCAGAATTTGTTTTTGCTGTCTCTTCTCTGATTCTCTCCTCCTTTTCTCTGCWCTTTGTTCCAGATTCAGAAATACAAGTTGAGAGAGCAGATGGAGAAGCATCTTGAGCTCTGAGCTCAGGAAGACAGAACCAAGAGAGGGATAAATTGGACCCACCCCAGCCAGGTTTGCATCTCCTTTTCACCTGTKCCAAGCAGCGGAGAAGGTCTCTCTCTGACACAGTGCTTATGGCACTTTTAGTTATTAAAAGTTATTAGTTATTTAAATCTATTAAAACAAAGAGACTTTGTTTCACCGCTTGGGTTTGTTTCTTTGCCAGAAGAAATACTGGGGTATGAGGAAGGGATGCTTATTTCTAGAATTCTGTCCTGTTACTCTAAGAGCTTATGAAAGTTTTAAAATCTTTTGTCTATTTAACCAGTTTGGCTGCAGCCATTTCAGAGGACTTTGTGGCCCTGAAAAGACACTCCAGAAGAGCACAACTGACATTTTAAGTCATAATAGCCTTGCCTGGCTTCCCAAGATAGGGGAAGTCTTCTCTGCTTGGATTCTCAGGTCTCTTAGGTCATATAAAACAGCCCAGTGAAGTGACACAGCTGATATGAAACTCTTGAAATAAAGAGCAGGAGCTTTACAGCATGAGGCTTTGAATGGGAAATGGCTCCCAGCAGCTGTCTGGAAAAAGGTAGCGCTGTTCCCAGGGCTCTCATAGGCGTTCTGAACCGCAAAAAGAAACTTTTCCAAAATATATTTAGCGTTCTTTATTTTGTTGTTTTGGACAAGATAAGACAGCAAGCATATTACAGGAATACCAAACTTCCTGTCCCATCAGAAGTATAAAGCAGAACATACCTGGGACAGTGTTTTTACGGGAGTTATTTGGTACCTCCCAACCATGAAACACTGCATCGAGAAGGTGAGGAGCAGAGCTCCCCTGCCTGCCCAGCTGCAGTGTCCCACTCCAGCTGGAGAGCGGATAACATTGCTGCTCATGCTGTGTCACGGACTCTCCCGTCTGTCTCCCCTGCTGCTTTCTTGTTCTCAACGCTTCCCAAGCACTGCTAGCAGCTGGGCCTTGACATTCAGGGTGGTGCTTTCTTCAGTAAACGGGGAGAAATGGTGTAAAAGGGAGAGAGACAAAGTGTCAGCAAGGCCGCTGCTGATATCAGGTCTTCCAGCTGGGCCGTGGGCTCTACCCATGGAAGCAGACCAGTTGGGAAAAAGACCCATGGCTCGTGTTTGGATTCTGAAAGAAAAAAACATGAGACTGTTAGCGTCAGACCCTGAAGATTTGGGCCCACCCTGAAGTGCTGTCGCCTTTTCGTAGYGTCTTTCCAGATAGTACCTCCACCTTGCCCAAACTGCTGTTGGGGCTGGTGTCAGCATGTGCACTGGCTTCTTTCTGCCCTGCGGGGCATCACCTTGGGGGTAAGTCTGATGTATGCAAGCAAAACTTGAGTCTACTCACTGCCCTGGTTTTAGGATTCCTTTTAAATCTTCCTTTTTAGAGGAAGAACTGTTGTGCTGGATTACAGTAATTGCAGTCAGTGATCTCCTTGGAGATGCAATGGATCTCTAGTCCTGATGTCTAAGAAAGGACTTTTTACCTTCCTTTGCCTCTCACAGTATGAACCCCTGTGTGGGATAGGATGTCTTTCAGTAAGGGGAGTTTCTCCTCTGGTTCCTATCTGATACCTTTATCCTTTGTACAGTCTTTGCGTTCTCCGGAAGTGCGCTGTGTACTCACTCGMATTTGGAGTCCCTGCAGCTCGCATGTAGGAAGCGAAGGTGAAGTCTGCTCTAGTTTGCATCGGTAGACACACTGCCAATGAACACACCAAGAACTGGGTTACAAACAGCACCCCGAGATACAGACACACCGCTCAGCCCCCGTCTGCGCTGCTGCAGCTCCCAGCCGTGCAGCCCAGCTGAAGACTCGCTCAGGAGGAGTTGCTCTGCGTGTGCTTTTCGGCCAAAACCAAAATCCAGGAGCCCCGCTCCTTAGAGCAGAGCGTTTCTCCCGGAGGTGGTACCGTACYGTCCGCAGTTACAAGCCACAGCAGAACGTCTTTGCCAAAGAAGTGCCCTGCAAGCCGAGGGGCTCGGCGCCGGCGCTCTCCCTCTCCGCAAAACGGTCGGCAGCTGAACCCCTTTCCCCGCGCCATCCCCATGCTGCTGCTCCGCTGCCCTGGCCTCATTCAGCCCTTGCCTACCAGGAGGCCTTTCACGAAGGCTCATGGCCATGTTGGAGGCTTTTTGAGATAGATGTGCTCCAGGAAACTGAAAGCTCTAGCCATCCTTGCCCTCCCATCGTGCGTGGCAAGGTAGCAGCGTCCTGTTGCTAATTCCCTAACCCTGATGCGAAGCAGTAAGCTAAACGCTCTATTACCATCCTATTACCAGGGTCCTGAGCTCTCCTCCCCATCAAGCACTTTGAAGGAGAAGCTTGACTACTGAAACCCCAGTGGGATGTTGTCCTCCCCAGCAGCCCAGCTCTCTGCAAATACTCACAGGGAGTGAAAGGATGAGCATCGCAGCTAGCAGCATAGCCTCAGGGTGCGAGGCCATGTGCAGGCTCCAGGACTACGGTTCCCCAGACCTGCATCTCGCTCTTATAGAGCTCGCTGCAAGCTTGGAAACTACCGGCGGACGGGGTGGGATCTTCCAGGCAGGCAAAGCAAGGAGAGGGTGACGTCAGAGGTGCCTTCTAGTCACCCATGCTCCAGCCTGGAAACAGGAAGCTGCGGCATGGGTTTCTCCCTCCCTTTGTCGTAGATAGTTTTCACTTCTCCATTTATATTAATAGAGCAAATAATAAAAAAAAAAATCTTTGAATGCCAATACCRGCTTTGCAGAACCCTGAGCTGAGCTGAGGCGCGACTGTGGCTCTGTTCTCAGAAACGCCGAGCAGGCAATACCCTGGAAAACCCTCCTCCCGCACCAACCCTTGAGAAAGAGCCAGATTTCCTGGGGGCAGGCGGGAACTGCTATGCCAGTGAGTAACCGTGGGATCCCGGGGCTGCGGGGGCTGCAGTGCCCTTCGCCCCACACCCAGCAGTGCCAGGAGTCACTTTGGGGCAAGGCAGGTGGGGACAGCGGTCAGGAAAGGACGTTGTCCCCAGGATCTAGCATCCTCACAGTGACTTGGGGCATGTCCAGCCCAGCAGAGCCACCGGCATGGCAAAGGGACGACGTTTGGGCTTTTCCCTCACTGCACCCCAGCGCGGGCCCGGCGAACGGAGAGCGCCATGTGTAGGCACGCACAGGAGATGGAGATGGAATCAAATGTAGGAGGCGATCCTGGAAGTGCCCAGTGCAATTGTGATGGGCTGCCAAGTGGGTATTCCCCCGGCACGCTGCTTGTGGACAAGGAGCACGTGCAAAACCTCCTTCCCGGGGCACCAGGAGCAAACAGCACTTTCCTTTCTCGCTCTCCTCTTTTCCTTTCTCTTCCYTTCCCAATTGCCACCCTGTCCCCTAGCACTGCCGTATCTCCCCGGCCCTGCTCGCACCCACCACCCTGCCAAGCACCCAGTTTAGCCCTGACCGCCTTTGGGGACAGTTGGCTCTGCRGTGGTTTCTCCCTCCGGAAGGGGAGCTAATTGCTCCAGCTTGCTGACGCCGGGCGAGGGCTGGGGACGCTCCCCTCGGCCGCGGAGGCTGCCGCTGCGGAGGYGGCTGGGAACCCTCGTTTCCTGCCCCGGACCTGCGGTGCTGCTGCCACGGGCAGAGACGCTCTCAGCGAGAGGTGGAAACGCTTCATACGTTTAGGAGAGCACTTTGGGATGAAAGACACCATATAAATTTAAGTTCTTAATAAGAACAACCTGGAGCAGCTCCAAATTTAGCTTAAAGCAGGAGAGAAGATTCCCCCAGCAAAGGAAACCCAGGATGACACGGCTGCGGTCGTGCCAGGACGTGGTGGCTCCTGTACCAGCATCAGGCCAAAYGCGGTGCTGCATGTGGCCTTCCTCCCCAAACCCACCGGCTTCAGCTAAGCTGCCGAGAAAATGGGATTTTAAAGGGCAGGAGGCTGAGGCTTTGCTGCACCAAGCTCCGCTTTCCAGCCAAAGCCCGGCTCCAGAGGCCAAATCGAGGCGTTCAGCACGTGCAGCCCAGCCCAGCCCCAAAGGACTTGAGCGGCCGCAGCAAATGCCGCTGCGCTGGCGAGAGCTGGGAGCAGCCGTGGGCTGCGTGGTGCGAGGAGCAGTGCCAGGAGCAGGATCCTGCCGCCCTGCACCCCGGGGTGGCCCCGGGGCCAAGCAGCACTGGCTGCTTGCACTGAAAAACACGCCTGGGACCAGCGGGCTCCGGCGCAGCTGCGCTCGCACCCAGTGCATGGGGCCTGCGCACACGAGTGCCTTTGAGCACCACCCCTGCCGCATGCTAGCCGGGGTGTCGCTGCCGGGGGTGCACGAGGGCCACGGGTGCAGGGTGCAAGGAGCCAGTGCAGGGCTGGGTGCACACAGGGGTACAGGGACAGGCACAGGATGCACAGAGGGTGCAGGGCTGGGTGCACGCAG
>NW_020451160.1:1722828-1723974 GCF_003343035.1 Apteryx rowi
GTGCCTTGCGCACGTGGAGGGAGCACACGCGGGGTCCCTGTCTCCTACACTGGTGTTGAGGTTGCACATGGGAGTCCCCGTGCCTTGCACAGGTGGGGGGGGGCACGCGTGGGGTTCCCCGGGCCTTGCACATGTTAGGGGGGTGCACGAGGAGCCCCTGGGCCTTGCGAAAGCCTGGGGAGTGCATGTGGGGCCCCGGGGCCTTGCACACGTGTGGGGGATTTAGGTGGGGCCCCGGGGCCTTGCACACGTGTCGGGGGCACAGGTAGGGGGCCCTGGGGCCTTGCACGTGCAGGGGGTGCAGGTGGGGGCCCTGCCTTGCACACGTGGGGGGAGTGCACATGGGCTTCGCCGGGCCTTGCACATGTTAGAGGGCTGCACGAGGAGCCCCTGAGCATTGCACACGGGTGGGGGKGTGCAGGCGGGGGCCCTGGGGCCATGCACACGGGTGTGGGGCACAGATGGGGACCGAGGGCCATGCACATGCGTGCGGGGGGCGCAGGCGGGGGACCTGCCTCGCCCACACGGTCACCCTGATGCCGGGGCGCCCCGGGGAGCGGGGGCACGTCCGCTGCCCAGGGGGCTCCGCCGCTCCTCCGCCCCGCAGTGGCCCTACTGCCGGAAGCTCTGCACCTACTGCAACTTCAACAAGTACGTGCCGCGGGCCGTGGACGAGGCGGCCGTGCGGGCCTGCCTGGAGCGCGAGGCCCGCACCCTGCTCCGCCTGGGCCAGGTGCAGAGGTGGGTGCGCGCTGCGCCGGCACGGCACGGCACGGCACAGGGGTCCGGCCTCCGCGGCCGCCTGAAGCTCCCCGTCCTCCGCCCGGCAGCGTCACCTCCGTCTTCTTCGGCGGCGGCACCCCCAGCCTGGCCAGCGCCGGCACCGTGGCCGCCGTGCTGGAGGCCATCGCCGGGGCGGCCCRCCTGCCCGCCGACGCCGAGGTCACCCTGGAGGCCAACCCCAGCTCCGCCGGCGCCCGCCGCCTCGCCGCCTTCAAGGCGGCCGGCGTCAACCGCCTCTCGCTGGGCGTGCAGGTGAGAGCGGCCCCGGCACCCCGCGGCCCCGCGCCCGGCACCCCGCTCCCTCCCTCTCCGCCGCTTCCCCGCAGTCGCTGGACGACGCCGAGCTGCGGCTCCTGGGCCGGG
>NW_020451160.1:1724988-1742683 GCF_003343035.1 Apteryx rowi
GAGGAGGTGCTCGTCCTGGGGCTGCGCACCGACGTGGGCATCACGCACCAGGTGAGGACCCCGCGCCGCCCGCGCCTCTGCACACGCCRCGTCTCGTTTATTTATTTATCTTTAAAAAATTTTAAATTTTTAAAATTTTTTATATTTTTTCCGGGCAGCACTGGCAGGAGTTCTCCCCGCACCTGAGCCTCTGGGACGTGTTCGGGGCGCCGGGGGAGGCGAGGGAGCTGGCGGAGCAGGGCTGGCTCGTCCTGGACGGCAGGTGAGCGGGGCAGTGGGGCCGGGATCCCCCGCGCGGCGCTGCCGGCACCGCCGCCGCCACCGCTGGGGGCTGAGCCGTCTCGTCCGCAGCGGCCTGCGGTGCTCCTGGGAAGGGCTGGCCGTGCTGGACTCGCTGCTGCCGGCCCTGCTGTGCCAGCTGCAGCGGCGCTGGGCCTGCGACGCCGCCCCAGCACCCCCGTCCTAGTGGTGACGGCGGGACCCGGCCCCCAAGGAGGCGATGGAGGCGCCAGCTCTCGAGGGCGATCCCCGGGGCCGGCCAGGCGCGGGTGCACGAGCAGCGTTTGCAGGCCTGCAGAGAAGAAAAAGCAAATAAACTGTTTTAGCATTGCAGCGGATGTCGGTGCGTGGCCGCGGTGCATGAATTGGTTTTAACGTTAATTGGTTTTAACATCAGCTCCTCGTCGGAGCGGTGCGGCTCTGCTCTGCCAGCGCCAGACGCATCTCTCCCTATTCCTAATGCGGGCAAAAAGCCCTTTTCAGAGCATCGCCGCCCAGCCGGGGGTCGCGCGGCCGAGATGTGTCAGCTCCTGGGCTCAGCCCGGCCGTTTTGCCCAGCTCTGCAGGACGCTGCTGCCCACGGCTGCCCGCCGCAGTGAACCCTGCCGCACGGGCCTATGTCAGCCAGGGACCTGCCGCAGGTTGCACAGCAGAAGGGATTTTGGGGTATTTTGGAAAGCACCGGGCCATGCACCCACGAGTTTGCAGCATCTTTCCAGGGGCCTCTTTAAGAGGATTTTGGGAACTTGGGTGTGTGCCTGCTCCTGGGGTGGGGGGCTGGCGGTGCTGGGGCAGCCTGCGGCTAGGGCCCCCCGCGACCGCACCGACACTGGGGAGCATGGGGACAGTGTGGCGCTAGCAGAGCTGCTGCCGCTTGCTGCATGCCGCCGGGGATGGGGGTACCGAAACGCTCTCTGATAGGAGTCTGCATTGCAGGTCCTTGCAACACAATGGAGGGAGGGATGAGGCAGCGCAGCAACAGGGACCAGTTGAAGGATCCAAAACCCCAAAATGGCTTAACTCGTCCTTGGGGTTTCCCATTGCTCTGGAAATTCAACGTGGCCAATCCTTTGGGCTGAACCAACAGCAACATGCTGGTGTGTGGGTGGCATAGGAGCTGTGCACTAGGCCCAGGGAAACGAACCTCAGTGAGGGACTGTCCAGGGCATTGCACAGTCCTGCCCCACGCATTGCACAACCGTCCCCTGTGCATTGCACAAGTTTCTGCTGTGCATTGCACAGCCCTGCCTTGTTTATTGCACAGTCTCCCCCGTGCATTGCACGCCCCTGTCCCTTGCATTGCACAGCCCTGCCTCACACATTGCACAGCCTTCCCCTGTGCATTGCATAACCGTTCCCGTGCGTTGCACGGCCCTGCCCCGTGCAGGGTGCTACAGCGCCCAGCGCTCGGCGCTGCAGGCACGGCCCGGCGCCCTTTCGCACTGCGCACGCGCAGGACATAAAGTCCTGGGGCGGGGCTTGCTGTCGGCCGGGCGGCGGGCGCATGCGTGCAGCGGGAGCCCCGCTACCGCCCTCCGGAAGTGGTAGCATAGAGTCCGGGCGGCGACTCTCTAGTCGCGCGGCGGTGTCTCGGTGGTGTCCTGCCGCCGTTGCCATGGCGCCCGGCGGCCTGCGGGATGCTGCCGCCGCCCGGCCGCGGCCCGAGGAAGGAGGCGCGGGGCCTCCGGGCGCTCTCGGCCGCCTCGGCCTCCGACTCGGCCCAGCCGAACAAGAAGGAGCCTCGCGTCAGAACCCCCCCGGGTAGGGGCCGGCCGGGCCCGGGGGCTGCGCCGCGGGGAGGCCCTGGGGCGCCGCGGGCCCGGGTCGGGCCGGGCCGCCGCGGCTGAGGCCCAGCCCCGACCCCGCCGTGGGGTGGCCGCGCCCGGCCCGGGGGCGCCCACCGGGCCGCAGGACTAACTCGGTGGTCCCTGCCGTTCCGAACACATGCACCATATGTATCAAAGACAGTTATAAGTAGCCACTTATCAGCACGGTCGGCATTCTCTTACTTATTTATGTTTTAACTGTAAAGACTACGTGTTGTGTCTCTCAAAAAGGTGGCCCTAGCTGGAAGGATCTACAGGTTTAGAGTTATGGGAGAAACAAAACCGATACAAGATTGCCTCCAGCCCGTTCCCTGAGTTGTGGTTGTCCATGCTGATGGCAATCACTAAATGGTTCTGAAGGTCTTTTCGCTATTTAGGGTATACTGAAGAGCTGGTTGTTTTTTATATGTAACTGGGTTTTGCTTAGTGACCATAATGTAGTACAACTCTGCACTGAAGCTGTGTGCTTGCATTTGCAACCAGAGTAGGAAATTTTGGAATTCATTCTGCTCCACATAGCTGTACTGGTTGCATCTAATTCATTGCCTCTTATCTAGACATAAGACAGCTGAATCCCAGTGACTCACTTTGGTTCTTGTAGCGTCTCAGAATCTGATTTTCTAAGTAAAAGGGATGCTGAATCTGATTGTTCCACGAAACCTTGAAAAAGTAGTTCAGCTGAAAATGACTTGAAGCCAGACTGAAAGAGGAAGATTGGGTTTCCTTGGGAGACTGAGGAAGAGGTCCTTTCACTTGTATTTCAGACAAGAAAAAGGTGAAAACATTTGAAGTGTCCTCTCCAACAATTGCAGAGGAGCCTGAGCCTGTTCCGTGTGTTCTGCAAGGAGATGAAATCCAAGCGCTTGCAATTAAGGTGGAGGACCTGGAGAAAGTATGTATTTTTACTGATAGAAACAGCTACCTTCACTGAAACTTTCCTTTTGTTGTGTGTAACAGAGAATCCTGAACATTCATTTGAACCAAAAAGAACGCTTGGAGTTCATTCCATTTTGTCTGTCCTGCTTTTTATGACTTGTCAGATCATCAAGCTCAGTTCTTAAGCATAAAGGAATACTAAATGATCTTTTAAAAGGGAAGAACAAGTTGCCTGTCCCTTCAAAATTACATTTCCAGTGTTCTTATCTCATGAGAAGCATATGTTGTTTAGTAACTATCACCTGTGTGAGTAGACACATTTGACACCAAGAGATACAGCAGAAAATCCTTGAGAAAGCCATTTAAAACTCTTTTCCCTGCCCCCATTTTACAGCAGTCAGGAGGATTAAGATAGTAACTGAATTGGTATCTATACAGTCCGTAGCACATCTCTTTGAGGAGGAACAAAGTGTACAGATAGGGCTCCCCAGATCATGTGTGAGTCATGTAGTTTCTGTGCTTATCCCCAAAAGATCTGAAGGAATGGAGATGGGTCAGTGTATGCCTAATTACACTGTGATTGTTTATTCTCTGTAGCTCCATCCTCCACGCCTTCCCTGTGATGATGAGAGAATTCCAGTTAGCAGGAAATTCCTTGTTCGAAAACATCAACCCAAAGACACAAAGAAGAAGATGCAACTCCTAGTAGCATATCCTGCTATTCCAGAGGCTTCTGGGGAACCACTGAGTTTTTTTGGTAGGATTAAGCTTCATGTCTTACCTTTGACTTTTGGTTTTGTCAAACCTACCTTTAGCGACCTGAGTCTGGCTTTTTATTTTGTAGGACCAGGACTATTTGGTGATGGCTATGAAGAGCTTCTCCCTCATCACATTTTAGGAAGTCTCCAGGAGTTCAAGAGGGAAGCCTTAGCCAGAGGAAACACTCAGGTTGGTTTGTCAAGTGATGAAAATGCTGCCATGCAACACTTTTCTAGAGGTGGAGTGCAGTGTGTACAGTACCTTTTGATTTAATTCAGCACCTGTCAGGAACAGGTCAGGCCTGAGAGGTGGTTTTCCCAACCTCGTTATGCCACGTGGGGAGCGCTTGCTTCAGAGAAACTGCACCAGCAGGTTTAGAAGCCCTGTGTGCAGAAGGAGGTCATGGAAGAAAGAGTTACAGAAGCTTCCTCTTCCTTTTGTGCTTCTGCTGACAGCGTCAGGCTAGCGTGGGAAGAACTGGTGATGCAGCAACACCATTGCCTGAGTCCAGTTACTCAGACAGACTTCCACTGTCTGTGTGTGCTCATAATGCGCTATTTCTGTTCCCCTTAGAGTGATTAGGTAAAGGTACTGTCAGTCTGAAGAATTCTTTTCTCCTTCCCTCTCCCATTTTTATCGTGGTGGTAGTGTGTGCTTCGGGAGGTTAATCTAACGTTTCCTTTCTCTTCAGATAGCAGAATTTATTGAGGATTCTCCTCAAGATGTTATAGCAGTAGCTTTGAAAGAGAAATGGGGAGGAGAGAAGAAAAAGGTTCATCAGACCCCACCATCACAGCACAAAGCTCTCCGGAATTGGCATCGTCATATGGAAATCAGGAAAAAGCAGGAGAAATATCTGGGAAGTGAGTAAAGCTGAGACCTCGTTGTATGAAATTTTGTGTGGAAATGGGGGAGCTAGATGGCATCACAACAAGTTGTAATGGTCATAGCAGACTGGGGTTGATGCTGTTGCAGTCTACCCCCATGTTCCCAGAGCTCCCTGTGCTGCTAGTGCCTCTAGAGAGTCTTGGAGGCTGCGGGGACGTGAGCTGGTGGCTCTGGCTGCGGGTAGGACAGTAGATTTGGTGAGGGTGGTTCTAGGGAGGTTACAAGGGAACAATAGTAATGGCAAGGGGTGCCTCCAGGAGAGGGGCAGCGCTGATGATTTGGCTTTCCTTTTTTTTAGAAATTCTGCAGAAGCCAGAGAATGAGTTGTTGATGAACATCTCAGATGATTACAGGCAAATCCAGGAAGAACGTGAGCTCATTGACCGTAGTCTCCCTGCCCTGCTTCCTGGGAAGGTGAGAGCCTCGCTTCCCCTGGGTCCTGCTTACGTTGCCCTTGTGAAATGGCTAAGCTATTAGTGCTGTGAATAACATCTCTGAAGAGCTGTCATTAGATATTTATCAAAGTCACTCTAAGTCTTTCAGCCTAGAATGTAAGTAAAGCTTTCAATGATTTTAAAAATAAAAACATTAACTGTGCTGTATCTATTAGTCGAGGAAAGCAATGCTGTGTTTTGGCTCCTTACTAATGAACTGCAGTTTGTGGGCAAGTGCCATGTCTTGATTCTTACCATGGGCTGACATGCACCAGAGAGATGGCATGGGGATGTGCTGGAATTACTATTCCAGGGCCAGAAAGATCTGACGGCTTCAGGCTTGAATTTTAGGGATGCTCATTGAGAAAGGTGTGGGGGTAAGTCAGGAGGATTATGGGCATATACTATGGTTAAATTTTTATATTTATAGCACTTTCAGAGGATCTGCATCTATGTGATGCATTATTTTATATCATTAGGCCTTCATTTAGCCAATATTTCCCTTGTACTAGGTAGGAGAAGGTCTTATTTTGTCTTTGACAGCAGCCTAACAGAAATTTTGGCTTATTCTGCAGAAAGTGATTAATTTATGGACTTTTAAAATATCCCTATAAACAGAGTGAGACACTTTCTGCTTTTTAGCATCCAGTCCCTGGGAAACTAACAGGCAGGCTGTGTGTATCTGAAAGCATCAGTAGGAGGCTTGTTTTGCACACTAGGGCTACCGAAGGGGGAGCGAGTTCTGGAGCCAACCTGAGCGTATTGGAGATGAACTCACTGGCCTGATGATGACGCTGCCTCAAAGAGAACGTGGCTACCCGGAGCCAATCACTCGTGTGGGGAAACCTCAGACTGTCCGGATGGAAACAAGTAAGGGAATGTCAGAGTGGTGATACCACAGAAATGGGGTATGAGTGTGGAACAACAGAATGACATAGTGGCTCCTACTAGCACAGAAGCTCGCGTTACCGTTTCCCTTTTGATAGCTGCAGCACAAGGTACTTCCCAGTCATCCTCAGTTGGGCCCCCAGTCACTACAGGGGTAGACTTACTTCATGGAAGACTGTATTACTGTAACTTCTGCAACTTGCCCAGGGTATTGCTACAGTAAAGTTCATAAAAGTTCAGGCTAATGGGGCTGAATCTTTAAAGCACTGTGAGACCAAAGTTATGGCAGAGGATGAAATAAACAGGTGTTTGGGGGTGTAGACAGTGAACTCTTGTATGGGTATTTCCACAGGTTTGAAGTCTCCAAAGAAGGCCCCTTTCCGTCTAACCTGGGATAAGAGTCTTTTCTTGAAACATCGACGGCAAGAGCTAAAATCCATCCTAGAGGAGCTGGATTTTTATGAGCCGGTAAGACTGGAGGAGCAAGCACATTTTATCGCTCTTCTCATGTCACAGGCTATAGAGTAACATAAAATTGACGAGGGACTGGATCTGAAAAAGGATTAAAAATCTAGAACTTAGCCATGCAGTACTTATCTTGGAAGCCCTCACATTCCAGAGGGGAATCACAGCCATGAAAAGGGATGTTTAGCCTCCCAAAGTGATGCATGGAATGGGCTAGGTGCCTCAGAATAGGACCCCAAACCAGCAGTATGCAGCTGCCAAGACCTAGGCAATAAAAAATATACTGAACACTGGTATAGGACTTTGATTTAGTGCCTCAAGCAGAAGGAAGACATCTTTACCCACCTGAAAGACTCTCATCCAAAATCTTCTCTCCTGAAGACAGGTAGCCCCTCCTCTTAAAAAAAAAGAGCAAGCCTCATCTTTTCTTTCTGAAACCTGGTGGTGGGGATGAGAACGATGTGGAGAAGGGAGCTTTTCCATGCTGGCAGCATTTGTAGTGGGGAATGCAGTCATCTATGATTCTCAGAAGACCCAGAATTGATTCCTTCCTCTGTCTCTTAAACATTCATTGTCTACATCTAGAAACAGTTCTAGGAGCAAGACACCTGAACTTCACTTTACTTGTTCTTGATTGAATTGGTATATTAGTCTAATATTCTAACTTTCTTTCTGTATAAAAAGGAAAATTGTGAGTTGGTCATTTTTCTTTATGTCCAGGATTTGGATGGACTGGAGGTGATTGGTAAAGGCCAGCCTTTCACATCTGTCTCAACACAGCCTTTTCCACATTCCACCACCTCTGAAGAGTCTGAGAACCTGTAAGTTGTATTTCATAATAGAAATAAGGAATTTTGGATATGCACCATCAGTCTGTAAGGGTGTCCTTAGCTTTCCTTATCTGGAATGGAGAGGAGTCTCAACTGGGGCCTGATAAAAGGCATGTTTTAACTTTAAAATCACCAGATTTAGGGATAAAGCAGTTTCTTTGTGCCTTGGGGCCTAGCAATTAAAGAGCAAGAATCAGAGAAAAGGTTGTTTTTTTTTTTTTAAGGCTGTTCTTCCAGTCTTTTCTCTGTGTGGCTCCAGAGCTTATTTTAGACAGGATGGAGATTCTGCTCCAAATTATCTCCATCTGGTCGTCTTTTTCCAGCCTTCCACATCCATGCCCCCCCACCGCAGTACAACCCTAGGGCCATTTCTCCTTATTCAGTCATGTGCCCTCAGCCTTCCTGAGGCAGGTATCATTCTTCTTTGTATTGTTCTGGCTGTCCTGTCCTCCTTGATGGTGACAAGTCTCTAACGGGAGTTTGTTTACCTATGGGGAACCCGATCTGCAGGGCTCTGTCCATAAAGAGAGGACTGGGCAGAAGCACTAGTCAGGCGGTTATTTCTTACACAGCAACAGCCCTTTGATTCTTCCCTATATTAAAATGAATTTTTGCTCCACAAAACACTGGCTATTATTTTGTTTAGCAGTGACCCCTTTACAGACTATCCCGATGTGGTTCCAGAATCAGTCCTGGGTCCATCTTTAGATTTCTGTGGCCAGCCTGCTCGTTGGATCAACAGCACCACTTCTTACAGGGTAAACATGCACTTTTTATTGTCTAGTCAAGTTAAACCTGCTTTAGTTCCCAAGTCACAGCTGTACAATGAGTATCACTCCCAGGGCAGAGAATGAGCGATTTATTCTGAGCGTAATAGAGTATCTCTACGTTTGCTCTGGAGGGATCTCAAAGCAGAAGCAGTTGCTGTGTCTGTGGTGTGAAGCTCAGACTCCCAGGCTCTATATAATGACCACTTGCCTGGACCTGCCTTACAGGTTCTCCTACCAAGGTTCAACCCTACATCTGTGATATTACTTCAGGCAAGATAAATCCTGCCAAATAGAGTAGAAATTGTTATCTTTGTCCTTTCCTCTTCCTTGTAGGATGAAATTGGCATTGCTGCCCGGCTCACCTTTGAGATTGTGGCTGGTGAAAGAGCTGAAAGCTCCCTGACAGTGAGCAATGATGGCACAGCTGCCATCTGGTATAGCTGGAGGAGGCTTCCCCAGCAAATTCCCTTCAGAGAAACAAAGAAGGGGATACAGTATTTTTACTTTAATACCAGACCAGGTAGGAGAACTGCTGATCTCTGAGACCTTTGTACATATACCAGAGAGCACATGCATTCAGGAGTTGCTGAGTCTGACTAATGGCAGAGCCAGCCTGCTGGTGCTTCTCCTTAGAAAGCTACCCTGGGCCTTAGAGCTAATGCCAAAAAGGTGTGTGAGGCAGATCCCTTTCATGGGATTTAAAGAAAAGGATTTTGGTCCTACTCTGAATGTAAATGGGTGGAATGTCTAAAAGTGAATCATTTTCTGATTGCAAACTGCATAATCTGCCAGTGAGAGTGCTGAGCTCACTGTAAAAGGAGCGTGCAGTGGAAAAAATACCAGCTCAGTAACATGGCAAGTGGGAGTAAATCTGGAAGGAGCAATAGATGGATGAAGTGTGATAAACAGCAAAGCTATGGGGAAACTGTCAAAAAGAGATGAAAAGACTCATCAGGGTGTTTGGAAAACGATTGGGTTTCTTACAGACTGATACCCTTTCTCTGTTATTGCAGGTATAATTTTGCCTGGAGAAACTAGGAAGTTTTCAGTTTTTTTCAAGTCAGAGAAAGCAGGAATTTTCAGTGAGTCCTGGGAATTTAGGACACATCCTCTGTTATTAGGAGGAGCTCTGCTGCAGGTGTCCCTTTGGGGAATTGCTGTGTATGAAGATAAATTGGCTGACCTCAGAGAGAAACTGGAGGTAACCAAGCATGCAACTGGGTAACTGTGAGCTTTGAACTTACTATGCAAATAGAGGATAAGGGAGGGAGTGGATGACATGGTATTTTTATTGCTATGCAATTAGGACCAAGAGTGAGATGATTTATTTATTTACTGAACATCTGTACATACTTAATCAGGTTTACTTGATAAAGTGGAAGAACAACTCCACAGTCTATTGTAGTGTTGTTAATAAAGATGTGATTGTGTCTCCTAAATTGCTCACATTGGTCCTTTTAAAAAATGAATTTTCCTTTGGTAATGAATTTCATTAGTTACTAGCGGGGATGGGACTGTGTGTCGTACAATACAATATCTGTTAAGGTACAAATTGAAAATTACATCATGCTTTGGAAAGTATAGTTTTGTTGGAGGATTTTTGTGGGATTTCTTTGGAAAGCTATTATAAGTATTGCTTTGTTTAGTGGGGTTTGCAGTTATTCTTGTTGTTGTAACCCTGTATAATGTATATATGTTTTTACTAACATGGGAGTTTGTTCATGCGTTTGTATATGGAATGGGAACTCAGACATGTTGTGCTTGTTGTGGTGCCTCAGACTGACCTGGCTGCTCGAGAGGGTGCTGTTATAGTGGAAGAGAGTCTGAAGGAACTTCTTGACCGGATTCGGACCCCAGAGCGCACCCCATCTCCTGTGGATGCCTACCTCACAGAGGAAGAGTTATTTCACAAGAAGAATCCAGAGGTGAAGTTTCGTATTTGATGGGCTACACAGCTGAAATAGCAGGGAAGGAAGACTTGCAGGGCTGGTGCATCCGTGGGTTTCTGGAGGCTGGCATAGTCAGCCATGGTGGCTTTAAGAATTAAACTTGCGGAGGAAAGGCATAACTCATTTCTCTATTTACCTTCTTCCCTCATGTTTTCAAAGTTGCATTATCAGCATCAAGTGGTAAAAGAACTCCATAAACTGTGGAGACAGCACATGGCTGTTCCTTCAGCCTTTGAGGAGGAAGTGCCCTCAGGCCAGAAGAGCACTGCGGAGGACATGACATATGAGAAGAGTATCTCAGAGGCTCTCCCTGCCCAAAAGAGCTCCACAGAGGAGGTCCTAGGTCAGAAGAACATTCTGGAGGCAATTCCGAGTCAGATGATGAACGTGAAGGAAGAAGAACCAAACCAGTCAGGATGGAACCTTTCCTTCAAGGACTTTAAGGAGGTGATTGCCCCTGTTCCCTCTAGCTCTATGATAAGTTAATGGTGTTTTCATTTTCCTTACAAATAGCCTGACACTCACCAGTGTGAGCCCACCCAAAGGTCTACTTCCAAGTGCTTTGTGTTAGAGATGATTTATTATGTGTCGCAAAAAAGTATTTTGTCTCTGCTGACCACACCCTCAGTGCTCTTGTAAAGAGATTCCCAGGAGAGACTTTGAGGGCTGTTGTGTGAAGAAGAAAAGAGAACCAGACAATGTAATAGATATTTTAAGCTCGTCCCCTGTTAGCTTTCTGTCATCCTAGAACTGAATGTGGGGAGGAGGGAGCAGGCTAATCCTGCAGCCTCCTGTGACTTCTCCAAAGGCTCTTCTCCTTGGAGAGTCCTTCCTATTCATCAGAGTACTAAGGGGGCACTCATGACAGGCTGTGGATAAAATACAGACCTCCCTAGATTAAAGCAAGGGTGGTTTGGACTCTGTCAGCACAGTTGTTCTGCAGTGCTCTCTTGGAAACTTCTCAGCTGCCTTTATAAGTAATCCTTACTTTGAGCCCTTTTAATTCACTAGAATCCTTATTCTCCAGCACAAGGACTAACTGTACCTCTGAAGTTGCAATGGGGCTTCCTGTGGGTAAATCTATCTCTGGGTGATCTGGGGTTGCTTCCCAGATCTTGGATCACATATGCACATTGGCCAAATCCCAGCTGTACAGCAGGCCACACCTGGGTGTGTAAGTGTCCTGCAGGCCCTGGTGTCCAGGCTGGTGTCCAGGAATACAGCCATGGTGTGCTCCAGTGAGTTCAGGGTCTGTATGACTGGGGAACGAGGACTGTGAAATGTTTCATGGACCCTGTGTTTTCTGTTACATCAGGCTATACGGGCAATCCCTGAGGAGGAGCAGCGAGAAGCAGCACTGATCCAGCTCAATAAGGCAGCACTAGAGCTATGTGTTGAACAGAGGCCAACTCAGTCAGATCTTTTGTATCAAACCTGGTGCGTTACCTTTGCAAGATAAACCTTGTACACGCCTTCTATGATCAACAGCCTTAGCCAGCTCCATTGCAAGCTTTGTGATTCAGAGAGCAGATAATTATATGTGGTCTAGAAATCTTCTCTATGCTGTGTTTTTATACATTAATTGTAGCAGCTGTCTAGGTCCCAGATGCCACTTTATTCTGGAGATAAGTCTCAAATATTAAATTCCTGTAATTTTGGGAAGTATACGAGATTATTTGTGGCAAGAATATTCTAGACTATATTTATAAAACCATTGGGTAATTTTCTCTACCATTATGATCAGATTACAGTATTCTTGTACAGTCTGTCTGTTTTTTGCTCAAGCTTTAACACTGTAACCATAACAGTCTCTAGTCCTTTCTGTATGAGGAGGCACGTACATCTTGGTATATATAGAGAGCAGATTGCTGCAGATTCACCAACATGTGTGTGTCATGTTGAAGAGAAGGAGACCTAGTTTCACAGTAATATTTATGGGTGAATATAAGCCCATTGACTTGCAAGACATTGAGACCGTGGAGGTTCTAACCTCAGGAAAGTAATTTAGCCTCCCTTTACACAGCTTTTTAAATGTTGGATGCTATTTTATTGGGTTAGTTGGGCAGAGCAGTAGCTCTTCTTAGCTGTAAGATGCCTTCATTCATGGGCACTGGGTAAAATAAGATGGCCCTGCCTCTCCCTTTCAACCCCACAATGGACTTTTGCTGTGTCGTCCCCCTTCTGATTCTGATACTTTTGTTTCTCAGTCTCCAGTTGTGGCGTGAAACGATTGATGGTCTGGTAAGTCGCTCTGTAATGCTGAGGTGCCTGCTGGGCATGCCTGAAAAGGACGCCTGTGCAGACATCGTTCCAGAAGAAACAGGTAAATGGTAGTTTTAGCGTGGCAACTGGTTTCTATGGACTGTTTGAAATCCAGAAAACTTGGTGAATTTCAGCTGAAATGGCAACTTTAGCAGTTCGCCCCTCAAAGCCTTTATCAGAAATGCATCAGAAGAAATGATATATTGCATGATGCTAACTGTGATCTGTGGTATGGTGTCATAAAAACAAATATGCCTTTTAATTTAGCTAGATTTAGCCCTAGTTCTTGCACAAAACTAAACCAAAAACCCCTATCTCATTGTTAGCTGTTTTACAAGCTTGTTCTGCTATATGCTTTAGACCTGTTCAATCCTTATTTGAACAAAGTACTTTTCAAAGTCATGGTTTTGTCAGTGCATTATGGCTCAAATTAATAAAAATAGGAAAATACGTTGCTAAAATAATGTACTTACATTGCATGGATGTAGTGGGTTTGTCTTTCTAAATATGAAAACGTTGCTTTTGGATTATTGGAATTCTTTCTTTTGTAGTGGAAATACAGCAACCTGTAAAAGGAGACAAGGAAGACAAAATAACCACTAAGAAAGAAGAGAGAAGGTTAGTTGGTGGTAGGGATAAAGAAGACAAAAAAAGAACAAAGACATCAGGGAAAGAGAAAGAGGTATGTGTTAGGATGTATATTGAAAACAACGCCTTGGGTTCTGGGGACAGCGTGATATCTTCCGAGACTGTGTATTCTGAATTTGAGCTCACTTCCTGTCCTTTGAAAGAGGTGCTGTTTCTGAGGGGCATCTTGCTGTACTTTCGTTTTTCTCTTTTTTTTTCCCCATCTCTGAATAGGAACGTCCAAACAGCAGAAAGTTAAAAGATGGGAAAAAGCTAAAATCTTCCAGTGTATCCCAGGAGGTGAAAGAGGTACCACAACCTGTGGAAACTGTAGCTGCAGATGCAGTAGAACCTCATGAGGACCCAGTGGACCCTGTTTTGTTTGGGAAATACCAGGAAAAACTTTATATTGAAGTGAGTCTGGCCAAAGCTTATATCTGTCTTCATTTCTTGTTCTTTGCTCGTAAGCTTATGATGAAGCTAGGTGGAAAAGTAAGCATTTTGTTAACTTCAGAAAACTGGCAAACATATGCCCATGATTCTGTAGCAAGGTAAGTGCGAAATACAAGGTAAGATGTCCTTTATTCCAGCCTGAAATCTGTTAACATAAATCCAGCCACGTGCGAGATTTCTATCTGGGATGTCTTTAACATGCTTGCAGACTCTTGAGGGATCAGCAGAATTAATTGTATCTCAGATAATGTTAAACACACTTCATAGCCAGAAAAGTTATTACTAGAGCTAAGATCTTTAGCAAGCAGCAACTTTTATGTGACTGCGTGTGCCTGTATGTATATGTGCTCCCATGTGAGAAGCCATGTCTCTGTTCTGTCAGTCTTGTCATCAAGATTTCTTGGTGCTTTTTCACTGTAACTATCTTCTGTTAATTTCTGCTGCAGGTTTATGGGCTGCTGGATTCAATGGTGAGCAAAATGGTTATTTTATTTGAGGATCTAAAGAAAAAAGGTGCTCTAAAGCAGGAAAGTGAAGCATTTTCTATCTGGAAATAAATTGTTACTTTTCTTTTTAAAGAAATAAATACCCCTGTTTATGCAGATTAAGTGGAGATTCTTCTTTATGACCTGACAAAGTCATTACAAATACTGGGGTGCCTCTTTTCTGATATGTTGTGATGGGAGACTGTTTCTAGATCATCTATTAATTCTACAGAAGATCACTTGCCAGGAAGAAACCAAGGCGTGACATACTGCAGCCTCAGAAACAATTAAGACTAGAGAATGCTAGTTATTTCTGCTAAGGGAGGAGAATTTAAAAGTACCAGTCAACAAGAGACATGTTTTATTCTTTTTTTCTTTTTTTTTTTCCCCTCCCCTCAATCTTGTTTGGCCAGCAGGTGAGTGAGCAGTGTCCCATGTCTTCTGAGCCCAAGTGCCAAGACAGTAACTTAGAAATTTTTTTTTTCCCAAGTTGGATTTCACTAAAATCCATGGGCTAAATTTGGTTCTGCATGTTTCTTCTTCTTTGAATTGTCAGGCCCATTTTTCCTCTGACTTTGTCTTATAAGAGAGTAGGCTGAGACCTCAGCATCCTTTCTTTTAACTGCTTGTCTAGTCTTCTCTCAGGACTTCTTGAGAGCAGTCTTCTCTAAAGATAACCTGGAATGCCTCAGATTTTGAATCTAGACCTCAAATAGTGAGGCTTTTCTTTTTAAATTTTGCATTTTGTTTTCTCATGTTTATATTGCTAAGAATTTGGCTGATGTGAAAGAACCGGCTTCACATCAGAAACCTGTCTTCCATCCTATACCTGGCCTTGTCTAATCTGGCACAGCACTATTAAGTAGGATCAACTCCAGCCTTCCCTGCAGTGTGGTCCCTACTGCATTCTTCAGCAAAGGGTAAGAACTGGGCCTTTTTGATGATTTCCTAAAGCAGGCTAGTACAGGATTGTGGGCTAATGGCCCAGCTCAATGTATGCATGTCCCATTCTGAGCCACATCTTACTCCCAAGACTAATCACTTTTGAATTAAAAATAATGAAATTGATGCCCTAAGTAATGTGAGCAGGTTAGGCCCTGTGTTAGAGCCACCCTTCCTGTCTCTATCAGCCTGCGTGTGTGTGCGCATGCCTGTTTTTATCGTCTCTTATCTCTCTGGGTTTCCGCGTGCATCATGCCTGGAATGGGAGCTTTTTGTGGAAACACATCAGTTCTTAAAGCTGTGTGCAGCTGGGACTGGCTCAACGCAAGCTTTCAAAGAGAGTGAGCTGGATGTAGGGTCTCTCTTGACTTGGCGCTATATGTCAGTAAAGTGCAGTCTCCCCTTTAAAGCAGCTGGACCACGTTCTCCAGAAAGGCTTTGGCACTAAAAAGCAATGACATTGATGTAGGTTGTTAATTTATGTCTGTGGTGCCTTTGAGATTCTTAGACAGCCGATACATGCTAAGCATTACCGTTACAAATTCTGTACATCACTATACAGTTACACTGGATTCGTGTGCCTCGGCACGGGCTCTCTTACATTAAAACCATACAGACACGTCTCCAAAAACCGCACGTAATGTAAAATAACTGTTCCTTGTGCAGAGTTGTTTTCTTTCGGTGTCTCGTTTTAACTAGTGTGCAGTCTCAGGGGAGAGTGCTTTATATTCCTCCCTTTGTGCTCCCTGCAGCACCGTGGGGAAGCGTGGCTTCTTTCTCTTGCTGGCCAGGTGAGGCCCTTCATAATGTTTCGAGAAGCTTTCTCTTAGCAGGGTGAGGGGAAGCGCTTTGGCTTCTAGGGAAGGAAGGAGCCTCTTGTGGTTTAGTGGGCACAGAACCACGGTGGGAATGTCTCTGCTCAGCGTTACTCTAGTGAATACTTCAGCAGCATTTCGAGAATTAGTAGGAAAAAGGCCTGAAGTTGGGGTGTGTCTCACAGGCTCTGACAATAGCTCCTGCCTCCCTGAAGATCATTATCAGCTTGTGAATGTGCCCAGCTGGAGCAGCCCAAGCTATCCCTCTTCCAGACAGCAGAGAGTCTGCATATAACCGAGACAATGCAATTGTCTCAAAGACAGGAATAGTTTTGTTTGGTGGTCTCACCTTAGACAGCAGAGAGTCCATTTGTGAGCTCATGCATTCAGTTCCACCTACAGAACCAGGCTCCAGTCATACCTCTGCTCATGGGAAAGCTCGTTAATATGAGAACGGATGCATGGGACGTTCATATTAGTCATGTACTACTGGAAGAATGTTATATACTGTTCTTTCCCTTCACAGGGAAGCCTGGTGGCACAGGGAGGGTGGCATAAGAACTGTAAAAGAGAATGAACCCGGATGCTGAGAATAAGCTACCCTTTTTTTTCATAAATATTGCCAGTACCTCCTACAGCCTTGGACAAGGAACTCTTCAGGGAGAGTATGCAAACAAAAGACAGGAAGGGATCTGCTGGGTCAGCAAGTGCTGTCTGGCTACTGTATCTTTGAGCCAGCTTTTTTTTTTTTTTTTTACATTAATGATTTGTACAAGTTAAATGACTGTAAATCCAGTGAAATTAGATTGGCTCCCAAAGAAGACCTTAAAGAAGTTTGTACCCCTCACTTACAGGCCTGGTGTGAGCTGACAGGTGGGCTCTGTCATTGGAGCATAACCCTCAAGAGCTGGTCAGCTCTTCCCTCAGAAGGATACAGGGATACTCCAGTCCCTATAATGCCAAATCCTAGTGATCAAGGGAGAACAATGCTCTTTCTTCTCCCCCAAACTTGGGCATTATTTGTATTGGTGTTAATAATTTGTGTTGTGTTTGCTGAATAACTAAGGTGAGTAACCTTGCTGGCCTTGCGAGTTGCATACCAAAGCCACCACGTGACCAGTGTGAAGACACTGTAACTATCAGAGAGGCCGGGGAAGGGGGATTCCGGGAACAGCCTGCACGCAGAGGCTGACAGCGCTTTCCAGAGGCTTCAAGGGCAGAAAGGGTCTGGCGGAGCAGCCAGGTTGTACTGGGGCTGGAGGAAGTCAGCTTTAGAGCCCTGCTGCTTCACCACCTCCTACAGCTGGTTTTGGACCACCCATCGAACCCCACATTTGCACAGCTCCACTGCTGCTCGTACGATGTCATCCAAGGGAGAGGTTCAATACTTATGAAATGCCAGTGCCTAAAGTGTCACAGGCTGCCTTGGCCGCCTAACACAGGCGCGCAGAGCGCATTGCAAAAAGAGGAAGAGAAAGATCCTGATCTTGGGTAGCAGGAGGCATCCATCGTTGTTCGCCTGAGCGGGGCTGCTCTCCAGGTTGACGTGATGAAAGTGTTCTCCTCCTCAGTCTTGGGTGCAGGCTGCAACTCGCAGCCAGGAGCGGGACTAGATCCATGTTCTCTGTCTTGCTTGCAGGGCCAGAGCGTCTTCTGAAAGTCACGCTAATGCGAGCTGCAAAGCCCCTGGAGGCACRCAGCTTCCCCGCTGCCTTGTCTGTGCTACCCAAGGCAGGACCTTCAGCTCCAGGACGCCTGGCGAGATGAATCTCTGCACCTTGCGTGGTGGGAGCATCAGCAGGAATGCACGATTCCCCTCCAGAATGGCTCAGCAAATGGGAGCTGTTTTCCATTATGGAAAATGTCAGTGATATTAAAAAGAGTATATATGTATATCTATAAAACTTGAAAGCCTGTCACTGATTAAAATGGAAGGCAGAGGCCGGGAGAGAGGAGGTGGCATTGAAACGTTTGAGAGACATGACTGATTTTGTAATGTCATCTGATGCCTCCCTCTCTCCCAGAGCCAGGCTTTAGGAGCTGTTTGGAGCAGGGGAAGGATCTGCTCCAAATATAGATCCTCCAAAAATTTTAATGAACCCAAATTGCAACGGTGGCTTTGGGTACCAGAAAGGGAGCTGCATTAC
>NW_020451160.1:1743416-1754556 GCF_003343035.1 Apteryx rowi
CGGCCCCGGCCCCGGCAGCGCCCCCCGAGCCGCCGGGCCCCGGCCCCCCCCGCCCCGGCCCCGCACCCTGGCACGGGCTGGCTCCCGGGTGGCTTTTCCCTGCCTCTCCCTCCATTTCATGCGCTGCTCCTCCCAGCCCTGCACCTGATTAACGCTTAAGCAAGTCTCTTATTTATTTATTTATTTACTTATTTCCCTCCCTGCCATATTCCCCCTGCCCTTCCTTATCCTTCTGCTCTTTCTCTTTCATTTTTCCTTCTTCTCTTTTCGGAGTCCCCCCCTGCCTTGGTGCCACCCCATCCTCTCCCACTCCCCCTTCCCTGTTGTCTCCTGCCTCCCTCCCCGCCGACGTCCCGCAGTCCCTGCTGCTGTGACCCTGGGCGATGGGGACCTGTGCTCGGACCCGTGTGTCCTTCTCCCACCTGGCAGCCTCCTGCTCAAGGTCACTGCAGTAATTCCATATGAGCTGCCTGGTGCTGCCGCCTTATCTAACCGCACAGCTTCTGTTTCACTGCCTTTATATTCTAGGGGATGCTGTGTTCGATCCAAACCCGTCGCTTTTAACGCTGCTGGCAGCGCTCCAGCCAGGGCCACGCTCCCTCCCTGCTGTCGCCCCCAACCCCTTCGCCCTTTCTTTCCGTTTCCTCCCATGCAGACTTCCCAGGAAGTCTTGTAGTGGATGAAGTCCAGTGTGGATCATGTCTCTGACTGGAACAAGCAGTGCCAGAACCTGGCACGCTGGGCCTGGGGTTTCTCCCGCCAGGAGACCTGTTGCGAGGCGGGAGAGAGCGTTCTGACCGAGATGCTCATCACCTGSAGCTCCCGGGTTGGCGGCGCCCCTGGAAAGCGCGACTTTATCGCCTGCTGGGGCGCTGGCGACGAGCAGAGCCCGGAGCCGAGTCCTGGAGGACTTTGCTGCCTCGCTGCCCTTGGGGCTCGTGGTGCCGAAGGCGTTTCCTCGCCCCAGGGGCCGTGCGYGTGGCCCTCCGCGCAGCCAGCTCTCCCGGCGGGCTCCAAAGGCCGCGCTGGCGGGCCGTGTTGCGAAAGGGAATCGATACAGGGAAGTGTCTCGAGAGAAACTTCCCCAGCCCCGTGAGCGTGGCGGTGCCAGGCTGCCGCCTGACTCACGCGTCCGCCGCGCGCCGGCAGGGTGAAACCTCGCCGGCGGGGCCGCCTGGCCGGAGCAGGAGGTGCCCTGCCGGCAGCGGCGAGGCCGGACCGGTTGCACGGGTTGCGCAGGAGCCGTGAGTGACTCGTGGGCACGTCAGCACGGCCCTGTTCCCAGCCCGGCTCCGGCGGGCGGTCGGAGGTGTCCTGAGCTTGGGAGAGCTCTGCGTCACCGGAGCCTGGGCACGGCGCAGCGGCTGCGTTTCAGGGAGGCGCGAGGCTGGGCAGCGGCGGTGGACGGCGCTAATCGCTCTCCGCACACGCTGCTGCGTGGGCAAGATAGTCCTCTGCCCGCACGCGTTATCGTGGATGGGGAGTTTTGTTGCTGATGCAAAGGCAGCTCGGGAACGGCCCCAGCTTCCCGGCCCCACAGCATGGCCACGTCGAGTTGCGGCACCAGGCAGGTCCTGGCTCAATATGCCAGACTCGAGCCTTTACTTACCCCTCTGCTAAAACAAGGGCATGTTTCAGCAGCTGCTGCCCTTGCCGGGAGCTGGGCGCGCAGCGGGCTCCGGTGGGATTCAGGGCGCAGGGCTTTTAGGGGAGGGGGTGTACTTTCCCCACCCCGAGTCGCTGGCCTGCGCTTTGGAGCTGGCGGGTGGCTTCCAGATTGAGCGACACAGTGCGAAAGCAGCAGCGCGCGGCTCTGTACGCGCGGCCTGTCGAGGAAGCCAGATTACCAAGTTTGCCTGAAAAAAAACTATCTGAGTAGCTGCGAGCACTGGTAAGTCACAGCAGGCTCTGAGTCACGCTGAGGTTTTATTTTTGAGCTGCAGGATCCTCACCAGCACTGAGGAGCCTTGGAGCTCCGGCAGGGCCATGCGTGRCCGTAGCTGGCCCTTCCGGGGGTGCAGCGCAGAGCAGAGAGCCCCCGGCCCACTCCGCGCTGTTGGGAGGGCTGAGGGGGGACCGAAAATGAGCTTTGCTGGGGCTGCGATGCTGAGAAAGCCTAAATCTGGAGGAAGGAGCTGCCGTTCCCAGGTGGTTACTTTTAGAAGCAGAAATGCAAGGAAGAATCTCATCCAAATCTTGTTGCAGAATCCAAGGCCAAATCTCTCAACAGCTCTGGAGTGCTAAATATCAATTTTCTATAGGATTTTATTTCTTTCCCCTTGAGCCTCCTCCCCGTGGAGCACGCGCACCCCACGTGCCTTCGGGTGAGCGTTAGCGGCACGGCAGGGACGCGGCGCCAGCTTGCAGGCTCCATCTCATGCCCTAGTGCTGCACGCCTCTGCCTTGAGAGCTGTCCCCAGTGCGAGCAGAGGGCGTTGGGGACGGGTCTTCGGTTGCTGGGGACGGTGCTGACGTCTCTGTCTGCCGCTTCCTCCGCTGCAGGCGCTGGTGAGGCTGTGGCCGTGAGAGATCCTCTCTTCCCTGCCGTTTCTCCCCGCGGCTGGTGGGCTCGCGGCACCGCGCAGCCATGACGACCTCCGCCTTGCGCCGGCAGGTGAAGAACATCGTACACAACTACTCGGAGGCGGAGATCAAGGTGCGGGAGGCCACCTCCAACGACCCATGGGGCCCCCCCAGCTCCCTGATGTCGGAGATCGCGGACCTCACCTTCAACACGGTGGCCTTCGCCGAGGTCATGGGCATGATCTGGCGGCGGCTGAACGACAGCGGCAAGAACTGGCGCCACGTCTACAAAGCCCTCACGCTCCTGGACTACCTCATCAAAACAGGGTCGGAGAAGGTGACCCACCAGTGCCGGGAGAACCTCTACACCATCCAGACCCTCAAGGACTTCCAGTACGTGGACCGGGACGGCAAGGACCAAGGCATCAACATCCGGGAGAAGGTGAAGCAGGTCATGGCGCTGCTCAAGGACGAGGAGAGGCTGAAGCAGGAGCGGGCGCACGCGCTGCAGACCAAGGAGCGCATGGCCCTTGAAGGCATGGGCAGCGGCAGCCACCAGCTCGCCTACGGCCGACGCGCCTCGCCATACGGCGACGACTACGGGCGGGCACGGGGCTCGCCGTCCTCCTTTAACTGTGAGTACCGTGGGGATGGGCGATGCGGGGTCGCTGGGCATTGGGGAGCCCGAGTGGAGCCCATGCTTGCGGCCGGCAGGAGACCTGCGTCACCTTTCGGTTTAGTGCCTTCAGGTTGGAGAATTTCTCTGGCTGGCTGCTGGTGGCCTTCACAGGGAGCTGGGCTGGCAAAGGGGGTCTTTCCAGTACAAAAGCAGGGATGGGAACCAGTACAGCACCCACCCAGTGCCCATCGCTCCCTTCAGCCTTTTGGGGGATGTCCAGCCTCCCTCGCTCCATTAGCCGCATACCGAACTCTGCCGGTGATGGCAGTGAAGCCTGGCACCATCCTTCTCCGTTGCCGGCACAGATTTGGCTGGGCGAGTGGCAAACCCCACATGCGGCTGCTGCTGGCAGGTGCCTCTGCTTCCAGCTGGAGCCTGGCATGGGGGTGCCAGTGGGGCCCTGGCGCGCTGGGAGCCAACTGGCAGCCCAAAACCCAGGAGCTTGTTCATAATTGCATGCTCTAAGCTTGGGATATTTCCCTTGGGAAACCATGCTCCGGAGCTGCTGGGCAGGGGGTGGCATTCCCAGGGAACGGGGATGTGGGAGGACTRCAGGAAAGACAGATGGAGCCGAGGTGCTCCTCGAAATAACCCGGTCCAAACGCTGCTACTTCAGCCTTCAGCTTTCCCTCYTTTCTCTCCCAGCCTCGTCCTCGTCCCCGCGGTTCTCCTCCGACCTGGAGCAAGCGAGACCCCAGACCACGGGCGAGGAGGAGCTGCAGCTGCAGCTCGCCCTGGCCATGAGCCGCGAGGAGGCTGAGAAGGTAGCGTGGGCTCTCCCAGGGCCGGGGTGGTGGGGCGGCCGGGGATCTGCCCTGCTCTGAGCGCCCGCGGCACCTTGGTCTGTCTCTTGGCCGTGCCGGGCGGCCGTGGCGAGTCAGCCTGTTTGGAGGAGGATTTATTGGGCTGCCCGAGCCCCGTGCATGCACCTGCGACCTTGCCAGGCTGCTCGCGCTGTGCCCTGCATCCGAAATCACGAGCAGGCCGGTGGAAGGAGGCACAGGCTGTCTGTGCTCCCCGTCCTCCTACCAGCGGGGATGACGGCAGGGCTGGCATCGATCCAGGCACGCAGAAAGCTTCAAGATCCCAGAGTGAATCCAGAAAATCCCCCCCAATTCACATGACTTCCCCCCCCCCCGCCCCCAACCCTGGCTGCCCGCTTCCATCGAGGCTTTCTGGTGCAAGCTCCCCCGTTTCTGTTGCCGCCCTGTGCAGGTTTCGGGAGGCGATACCTGCCGCAGCTCCTGTTCGCGCGGTGGGTGCGAGGGCCAGCGGTGTCCCCGGGGCGAGGGGCTGTGTGCCGGCGCGGGGGCTCGTCGAGGCCGCGTGCTGCTGGGCACGCTCCAACTGCAGCTGATCGTGTAAAACTAGGCTATAAGGAGCGCTGGAAAATACTGTAGAAAGTGGCTCACCTCGGCCAGGAGGAGCTGAGTGGAGATGAGCCTGGACAAGAACTAACTGATTTTTGTTTCCAGCATGGTCATTAAGGCAGCAAACGTGCTGCAGACCCTGGGCAGGGAATACCTTCCCTCGGGCCTCTCCCCGCTGTCCTATCTGTTGACCACGTCCCCTTCTCCAGTGGGGACGGCTTATTTACACGAAGGCTGAGATTACTGCCGGCTGGCACGGCCAGTCTGGAGCACACGGATACATGTGCCAGGCAGGACAAAGTCGGAGAGGGACGTGGTCACCAGAAGGGCTGCCTGGCTGGGCGTCCCACCGCGGCACAGGCAGTGTCCTTGGGGCTGGCACCAAGCCCCAGCAGCACTGCGTGCTGGGTTGTGCTGTGTCAGGGAGGGTGCTTCGGAGATGGTGCTTACCGTTGCCCACCTTCCCCTTCCCGATGGCTCTTTTGGAGACTTAGGAGAATGTATATGCCTATATTTGTCCTGGAAATTGAGTATTTATAGCTTCCGCACGCTGCTGTGATGAGTGCTGTGGGAACATGCTCTTGACAGCTTGGCCTATTGCAGTCCATCTGGGCTGTGTTCACATGTGTGTGCACACTCGCATGTGCACGTACATGTGTGCACACCCAACGGCGTCCTTGTGGCCTCCTTGCAGCCCCAGCCGGCCCCACGTGGCGCAGCGATCAGGCTGCTGGCGTGGCGGTGCAGGTCCAACCTCTCCCCGGAGATGCTGCCTCAGCACCTGAGCGTTTCTGTCCTGGAAGAGGGGGGATGGAAAAATTCACATGGTGGGATTTGAGGCTTGGAGTTTCACACTGTCCTCTCCAACATGGGGTGGAGGAGCAGGCTGAAGGGAAGAAGGGGACATCTAATCGATCCGCTTTCTTCTGCCGACTGCTCAAGGTCCTCCTATGTTTGGGTGGTGCACCCAAAAGCCTCCTGAGGGAGATGCTGTCTGCCTAATTTATGGTCATCTTATCCTAGATGAACAGGCAAATGAAAGAGTAGGTGGGTAAGGGAAGGAGCTGGATTGCTAAATGTAGGGGAGCTAGATGGGGAGATGGTTCAAGAGAGTAGGGGCGATGGATGACGCAGGCAGAGGTGCCTGGCTGGGAGTCAGGGCAGCAGAAGCCAAGTGGGAGCTGTCTGAATAACCGGAGACGTGCTGCGCAGGCAGGCAAAGGGCCGCAGGAAAGGCAGCTGTGAGAACGGGGACGTCTGTTAGCAACCCCGCAAGCTGAGGTCAAGCTGAAATTTCACCCGATTTCCTCTGTTGGCAGAAGCCACTTCCTCCAATTTCCAGTACAGACGAAGAAAGGCAATTGCAGCTAGCACTCGCGCTGAGCAAAGAGGAGCACGAGAAGGTACCTGTGCCCTGCAGACCCAGGCGCTCCTCTCTCCTTGCACTCGGGCTTCTCTCTGGGGCTCTGGAGTACGAAACGCTGCGTAGCTCTGCCTGGCTCGGCGGCCCAGCGGCCGGCCCCACCGCTGCCACCGGGAGCACTCTGGCACCCGCTTTGCTTTCGCTGCTCTGGGGCTGATCGCTGAGTGCTCTTGTGGTGGGCTCGTCCTGAGAGGAGCCATCTGCTCGGATGCTGGGACTTTTGGGGACGCGGTGGCAGCTCCGGTGCTGGGTCTGTCTCCAGGAGAAGGTGCCTGCCGCAGGGTTGCTGGTACTCACCGGCACCATCCCTTGTCCCTGCAGGAGGTGAGGGCTTGGCAGGGGGAGAACTCCCTACTGCAGAGAGCCTTGGAGGAGACCACACAGGGTGGGGAGGAAGAGGAGGAAGAAGATAAGATGAAGAAAAGCCAGGTAAAGCCACTGTGGGCCCCGCTGGCCGCAGGGGGACAAGACATCCATCCTGTGGTCGCTGTCCCACATCCAACCTTGGGCTCCAGAGTGGTCCCACAGCTCTGGGCTGGGCTTGCAGGTCTTCCCCGGCCTTCTCTCACATCTTTATTCTCTTTCTCTTTGCAGTCCTCTATTATGGAGCTGGCAGATATATTTGGGCCGGCGCCAGTCCCTCCCAGCCACACGTCTGCCGACCCGTGGGATATGCCAGGTGGGGGCAACTCTTGGGCTCCAGAGCTTGGGACAGTGGCAGACGCCTCTGTCCCTTCCCAATTCCTGGCAGCTCAGCAGTAAGGACCTCCCGCTTCGCCTCCCTCTGCTGCCCTGTCCTTTCCTCCACGTTGAATGCTGGGGTGGTGCTGTTATAAGCAGTCCTGCTCTGTGGGATGCCACTCCGCCGGTCACATCCCCACTGCTCGGCGTCCCTCTGCGACCCGCGATGCTCCCCTCTTCCATGGCTTCCCTTCTTCTTTCAGATCTGAAACCCAAAGCGGAGCCAGCAGCCTCCGCCTGGGCCGGCGCAGCCGACCCCTGGGTCCCGCTCCCGGCCACGGCCGGGGACCCACTCTCCCAGGCGACAGTGTCATCCCACCAAACCTCCGCCGGGCCCTGGGATTTCCCCCCTGGTGCCTCCTCCTCCTCCTCTTCCTCTGATCCTTGGGGAAAGACGCCCTTGCCTTCTAGCTTCTCTTCTGCGGACCCCTGGGTACAGGCATCCCCACCCGCTCAGGCTTCTTCTGGTGCTACGTCGGCTGCCGACCCCTGGGCCACTGTCACTGAGCAACCTCCTAACCCGGGTAAGAGAGGCTTGTGGGTGCTTCGGGTTTGCTTGGGCCCGCTCACGGCTTTGACCATCGCTCCCCTTCTCCTGGACGTCCCAGGTGGCCCCGGCACTCCCACGGTGGCATGTCCCTCCCTTGTGTTCCCCCCATGGCCTGCTTCCCAGACCCCCTGCTCTCCTGTCCTGCAGCAGGACCTTTCTGCTGGCTCCTTGGCACGCTGAAGACTTCATGGGGCCTTTAGGCTTTATCGCTGCACAAAAGAGTCAGGCTGCTTTAATTAACCTGGCATAGTTAACTGAGCGCTCCTGCGGGAGCAGAGTAGCAGCCGCTGCACGGGCAGCGGGGTGACATCCCTGCCACTGACACCGCAGAGCGGCCCCGCTTGTTTTTCTCCACCCGAAACAGTGCCTGGAGAGCCCCCTCAGGCTGGGAGATAGCTGCCACGCTGCAGACAAGGAACTGGTTGTAGGAGAAACCCGTGTTACCGAGCTCGATGGTGCTCTCGCTTCCTCCTTGATATTTCCTCCATCCTCATGCAGATCCCGTTTGCACAGCCCTAAATGCACGGGGCAGTTGCCCTGGATTTTGGTCGCCGGGATGAGAGCAGAACCTGGCCCTGGGGTGTAAGTGCCAGTTCCCTGCTCAGCGTAGTGGTTGTTCGAGCCTTCATCTCGCACGGTTTCCAGCCCAGCAGACCTGTCCCCGCTGCGGCTGGGAAGAGGCCTGGCTGCTGCAGAGGGCCGGCATAAGGGCCGCGGCAGCACCGGCGCGGAGGGACGGGCACTGCAGGCGCCTGCCTCGGTCGGTGGTGCCTGTTTGAGACCAGGCTCCTGGCATGGCTCATCTCAGCCTCCCGTGCTGGTGTGCGTCCCCCCGCCACATGTCCTCCTTCCTGCCTCTTCTTCCGACCCGCCGCTCCCCTGCCCGCGCATCTCCCGCTTCCTCCCCTCCTCGAGTCTCTTCTCTTCCTCCCAGCTTCGGGGGGGGATGCTTTCGACCTGTTTGCAAAGCCGCCGGAGCCAGCCGAGCAGCTGGAGCAGGAGCATTCGCAGCCGCCCTCCTCAGCCAAGTCCAACAGCCCCGTTGGTAAGAGGCGGACGAGCCGGGGGACAGGGCAGGGGCCGATTTGGGCAGGTGGGGACGCTAAGCTGTCCCTGCCCACCGCAGAGGCGGCTGCTCCACGGCTAGCCACGAGTCTGGGCTGCTTGCAGTGCCTTTGCCTGCGTGTGCGTGGCTGTCTGCAAAAACCTTGTCCCCATGGGTGACCGCACGTGCCATGGCCTCCAGGTAGCCCCGTAGCCATGGGGGCAGCACCGGTACCTGCATGGGCCTCGGAGGCCCGGGGCTACGTGGGGCTGGTGTCCACATCCCTAATCCTCCCTGCCACCTCCCACGGTGGGTTCCGGGGACTCGGGCACGCTGGGATGTGCTGCAGTCACAGCCCGGCTGCAGAGAGGCTGTGATCTGCGGGAGACGTCACGTGCAAACGCCGAGGAAAAGCTATCGGCATCCCGCGGAGGGAAAGCGGCTCGGCGCCTGGGGAGGGGACGGGCATGTGGAGCGGGCAGCTGTGTCCATGGGCTGCCGCGGTCGGCACCACGCGCCCCGGGCCCACGCGGCTCCTCTCTCCTCCGCCCCAGAGCTGGACCCCTTCGGCGACCTGTTCCCCAGCACCAAGCAGAACGGGGCGAAGAGCTTCGACCTCGCCAACCTGGCGGACTCCCTGGCCGAATCCTGCAAGGAGAGGAAGGACTGTAAAACCCCCGAGGCTTTTCTCGGCCCCGCCGCCTCCTCCCTCGTGAACCTGGACTCCCTGGTTGCTCCCCCGCAGGCGTCCAAGACGCGCAACCCTTTCCTCTCGGGTAGGTCCCGGCGGCTCGGGGACGGCCCGGGGAGCCGGTGCGGCGCCGCCGCTCCCCGCCGTGGTGCGGGGCACCAGGCCGGACGTCTCTGAAAGCGCCGGCCTCCGCACCGGGGTGGAAGACGGGCGTTCGGGGAGGGAAGGAGGCCTGGGGGCTGCCCTGACGCCCTCCYGCCCTCTCCGCGGCAGGTCTCAGCACGCCGTCCCCCACCAACCCGTTCAGCGTCGCCGAGCAGCCCAAGCCCACGCTCAACCAGATGCGGACCGGCTCGCCCGTGCCCGGCCTGGCCGTGGGCGTCCCCGTCAACTCCATGACCTACAGCGCGTCGCTCCCGCTCCCGCTGAGCAGCGTCCCCTCGGCCGCGGCCCTCCCCGCCTCCGCCAGTGCCTTCCCGCAGGCCGGAGCCAGGCCCTTTCCCGAACTCCCCAGCAACCTGCCGCAGCCTTTATTGCCGCTGAGCGGCCCGGCGCCGCCGCCGCCCTCCCAAGGGGGGCTGAACCCTTTCCTCTGAAGTCTCTGGACCGGTGGCACGTGTAGTCTCTCTTGCCCCTTCCCTGGCTGTTACAGACACCCCGGCGTTTCCTCGTGCAAAGACCTTCAGGGCAACCGGTTCACTAGCTGCAACGGAGGATGCCTCATTTTGCAAAGTCCTATCCCAGCACCTGCCCAGGTCGCGGACAGAGTCAGCATGAATATCCTCGCTTGAAGCGCTAGAGAAGAGCCCGTTCCCGCATGGTGGGTAAAGGACGGCTAGGTCTGCCGGCGGCGCAGGGCGCTCGCGTGGCCGGCCCTCAGAGGCGCAGGGGAGGCGGAGGAGCCTTCCGTAAGGGCTCTGAGTATCTGGGCCCTCCGCTCCGGTGCAGCCGCCAGCCTGGCGCGAAGGGTCTCGAGAGCAGCCTCGTCTCCRCGAACCTCCAGGGTCGGGCCGCGAGGAGGAGGGACCCCGCCGCCATCTGCGCRGCAAGCACGCTCCTTCCGCTACGGCTTGCTGCCGCAGAGCTTGCATGGAGTTAGGGTCCGCCGGCTGCAGCACGGGATGTTCCTGGAGCCGGGGAGCATTTGGAGCTTTTCCCCTTCCGGTCCTTTTCCTTGGAAATCCTCTTCCCCCTCCAGGTTTCCACTTTCTCCTGCCTTTCTGCCCCCCCCACTCGGTTCCCCAGGCTGGTGCGCGCGCTCCCTGGATGCTACTCTGCTTGGGCAGTGCCCCCGTCCCTCTTGCTGCCGCCTGTAGCGTTCACCCCCCGGGCACTGCCCCGGCCCCGTGTCCCCTCTACGCTCGCTGGCCTCGTGCCCGTCCTTAACCCGCCTCGGACCCGCGGGGGGAAGAAGCCACGTTCGCAGGAGGTTTCCGCAGCCGAAGGGTTTCCTGTTTCCCTGGGACCAGCGCCCTTGGCGCAGCCGGCCGGTGTCAAAGCTGCCTCGGCCCCGGGGTCCGAACCCAGCAGCTGCCCGCATGGAGCGGGGCAAGGTGGGGGGCTGCCGCCGCGCCGGGCGGGGGGACGGGGAGGGCGCCGCAGGGTACAGTCGTTAGCGCTTCAATGCGTACGTTCGTTAGCACTTCTCTACAGCAGCGGCAGCACCAGCTCCACGGTAACAGAGACTTTGCGGCTATAACAGAACTTAGGAAATCATGAACTGACTGTAAAACAATAAAATATTCGAACGGGCCTTGGTGTGGAGCGTCCTTGTACCCCAGGGCATCGGCCCCAGGGAAAGCCTTTATTTTTTTCATGGGCGCTGGCCATCCGCCCGGGCTGGTGCCGCTGCGGCCGCGTCCCAGCTGGGGCCGCGCTGCAGGACGGGGAGGCGAAACGCCCCCAGGGCTGGTTCTGCTGCAGAAACCCCCCACGTGCGGCGTTGGCGTTGCTGAGCTGGTCGGGGTCCCCTCAGCCGGCGGGGCCGAGGCGCGCGGGGGCACCGTTGCYCGCCAGGCCCTTTTGGGCCTCGTCCCCGCGCGGCGGCGGGAGCAAGGGGAGGCCGCAGAGCCAGCGGGGCGGGGGGTCGCGGCACCTGGGTGCTGTCGGTGTTGTGGG